>NW_027206180.1:7765505-8313986 GCF_024711535.1 Dipodomys merriami
CCCTCGTCACCTCGCTCCCTGCCGCAGTCGCCGACACACCGCGGCTTTGCCTACGTGCTGCCCCAGCCCGTGGAGAGCGAGGTGGGGCCGGTGGCACCGGGGCCCGCCCCGCCGCCCGTGCCCACGACCGTGCCCACTCTCTGCCTGCCCCCGGAGGCCGACGTGGAGCCCGGGCGTCCCAAGAAGCGGGCTCACAGCCTGAACCGCTACGCGGCGTCCGACAGCGAGCCGGAGCGAGATGAGCTGCTGGCGCCCGCCGCCTCGGGGCCCTACGCCACGGTCCAGCGGCGCGTGGGCCGGAGCCACTCCGTGAGGGTCCCCGCCGCCCACGACAAGAACGTCAACCGCAGCCAGTCTTTCGCCGTGCGGCCTCGCAAGAAGGGACCGCCCCCGCCCCCGCCCAAGCGCTCCAGCTCCGCCGTGGCCAGCGCCAACATGGCTGACGAGCCAGCTCCCGAGGCCGAGGCCGAGGCCGAGCCTGCCCCAGACAACCGGCTGGGCGTCCGGGCCCAGCGCCGGCGGGCTAGCGACCTCGCGGGCAGCGTGGACACGGGCAGCGCTGGCAGCGTGAAGAGCATCGCGGCCATGCTTGAGCTGTCTTCCATTGGGGGTGGGGGACGGGGCGCTCGCCGACCCCCCGAAGGCCACCCCACCCCTCGTCCTGCCAGTCCGGAGCCTGGCCGGGTGGCCACAGTGCTGGCCTCGGTGAAGCACAAAGAGGCCATCGGGCCGGATGGCGAGGTGGTGAACCGGCGCCGCACTCTCAGTGGGCCCGTCACGGGGCTTCTGGCCGCAGCCCGCAGGGGCCCGGGAGAACCCACGGAGCAGGGCCACTTGGTGGAGGATGGGGCCACCAGGCAGCGGCCTCGAGGTCCAGCCAAGGCAGAGGCCGGCGCGGAAGGCCCCCCCCTGGCCAGGGTGGAGGCCAGTGCCACGCTCAAGAGGCGCATCCGGGCCAAGCAGAGCCAGCAGGAGAATGTCAAGTTCATCCTGACCGAGTCCGACACGGTGAAGCGCAGGCCCAAGGCCAAGGAGCGGGAGGCCGGGCCCGAGCCACCCCCGCCGCTGTCTGTGTACCAGAACGGCATGGCCACCGTGCGCCGCAGACCGGCCTCAGAGCAGGCCGGGACCCCGGAGCTACCCCCACCACCCCCGCCCGCTGAGCCGCCACCCGCCGACCTGGCGCACCTGCCCCCTCTGCCCCTGCCCGACGGCAATGCCCGGAAGCCGGCCAAGCCACCCGTGTCTCCCAAGCCTGTCCTGGCTCAGCCTGTGCCCAAGACCCAGGGCTCACCCACCCCAGCCTCCAAGAAGGTGCCGCTGCCAGGCCCCGGCAGCCCAGGTATGTTGTATGGGGGGGGTGGCCATCCCTACTCACTGCCCAGCCTTTGTTGGATGTGATGGAGCCGGGGGGGGGGGGGGGGGGGGGCTGTCCATGCGCGGGGGTAGAGAGGAAGCAGAGCACCAGGCCCTTCCCTCACTCCCAGCGACGCACAGAAAGCCAGTGTATGTTGGCGCTAGTGTGGCAAGGTCCCGGGCGTCTGGGAATGGCCTGGGTGCAGACTAGAGGACAGGACGCGGGCACGGGGCGAGTGTGGGAGAGGGGACGGGGCGCGGGGCATGGGTCGTGGGGCACGGGGCATGGGTCGTGGGGCGCGGGGCATGGGTCGTGGGGCACGGGGCATGGGTCGTGTGTGGGTGAGGGGACGGGGCGCGGGGCATGGGTCGTGTGTGGGTGAGGGGACGGGGCGCGGGGCATGGGTCGTGGGGCACGGGGCATAGGTCGTGTGCGGGTGCGGGCGAGGGCGCGGGGCACGGGGCATGGGTCGTGTGCGGGCGGGGCGCGGGGCATGGGTCGTGTGCGGGTGCGGGCGAGGGCGCAGGGAATCGGGGCAGGTGCGGAGCCGTGTGGCCGCGCAGAGGCTCGGGCGGGTGCGGGCTGGCGTGTCGCCGCCGGCCGCGCCCGGGGAGGGGCAGGGAGCGGGGCGGCGGGGCCGGGCCACCCCCGTGCCGTCACGGTCTCCCCGCAGAGGTGAAGCGTGCGCACGGCACGCCGCCGCCCGTGTCGCCCAAGCCGCCGCCGCCGCCCACGGCGCCCAAGCCGCCCAAGGCCGCGGCGGGACTGCAGTCGGGCAGCGCCGGCCCGTCGCCCGCGCCCTCGCCCGCGCGCCAGCCGCCCGCGGCCCTGGCCAAGCCGCCCGCCGCGCCGCCCGCCCCCGGCGCCAGCCCCGGCGCGCCCCCGTCCCCCGGCGCGCCCCCGCCGCACGTGCCCGCCAAGCCCCCGCGCGCGGCCGCCGCCGCCCCCTCCGCGCCGCACCCCGCGCCCGACGGAGCCTCGCCCGGGGACAGCGCCAGGCAGAGGCTGGAGGAGACCAGCGCCAGCCTGGCCGCCGCGCTGCAGGCGGTGGAGGAAAAGATCCGGCTGGAGGACGGGCAGGGCCTGGGGTAGGTGCGGGTCAGGGCCGGGCGGGGCGGGGCGGGGCGGGGCGGGCGAGGCCCGGAGGATGGGGCGGGGCTTGGTAGATCCAGGCGTGGCTTGGGCGGGGGTGGGGCCTGGGCAGGAGGGGCGGGGTTGGTGGATGCAGGCGTGGCCTGGGCAGGGGCGTGGCCTGGGCAGGAGGGGCGGGGGTTGGTGGATGCAGGCGAGGCCTGGGAGGATGGGGCGGGGCTTGGTAGATACAGGTGTAGCCTGGGCAGGCGGGGCGGGGTTGGTGGATGCAGGCATGGCCTGGGCAGGGGCGTGGCCTGGGCAGGCGGGGCGGGGTTGGTGGATGCAGGCGTGGCCTGGGCAGGGGGCGGGGTTGGTGGATGCAGGCGTGGCCTGGGCAGGGGCGTGGCCTGGGCAGGCGGGGCAGGGGTTGGTGGATGCAGGCGAGGCCTTGGAGGATGGGGCGGGGCTTGGTAGATACAGGCGTAGCCTGGGCAGGGTTGGTGGATGCAGGCGTGGCCTGGGATAGTTGAGGGCGGGACCGGGCTGACAGGGCGGGGCCTTGGTAGGTGAAGCATGGCCTGGGTGTGAGAGGAGCGCGGGGTGCAGGGCCTGGGGTGGGATCTGCGCCCCCTCCTCCCCCCTGACACGCCCTCCCCCGCCCCAGCCCTTCCACGGCTGCGAAGAGCGCCGGCAGCATCCTGGATGACATCGGCAGCATGTTCGACGATCTGGCCGACCAGCTGGACGCCATGCTGGAGTGAGGCGGCTGCCCACATCGGGCCCACTGCGCCCCCCGCTCGGCCACACACTGACCCTTACCTCAGGACGGGCGCCTCCGAGCCGAGGGGCTGGGGCCGGGCTGGACGTGCGGGCTGCCCAGCTCCTGCACAAGCACAACTCCCGCCCCTGGCCCAGACCGGACGCCAGTCTGGAGGACCGCCTGGCTGGGGGCTCCAAGGGCTCTGGGCAGCCCCGCTGCCCCGCGGGTGCCCGTCCCTGCCTGCTGTTCCCCGTGCAATAACTGCTAGGCCCCTCTGCCTCACCGGGCCGCCCTGCGCGTGGAGGGCGGCCCCTCCCCTGCCAAGGCAGGCTGGGGCAGGGGTGTGGGGAAGGGTGGCGGTCCCTGAAGGCCCTATGGCCCCCTCCCCAATCTGTGGCAGAGCACAGGCCTATGCCCAGCACAGAACTGCCCATTGGGGAGCCTCTGCTAGCCCTCTCCTCAGAGCAGCACAGGGGACGGAGGCCCAGACCGGCCCTCCTCATTGCACCCCCCAGAATATAAGCTATCAAGAGTATTAATTTATTGGGAATGAGCTAAGGCAGATTTCCCTAGAGAACAAAAAGGTATAACTTTAACAAATATATATTTAAAGAAAGAAATATTATTGAGTCTATAGAAAACCATTTACCAACTGAAAGGACACTGGAGTCCCGCTGGAGTCAAAAGCTGTCAGAGGCCCAGGCCATCTGTCTGTCTGTCTTCCCCTCCCTCTGTCCAGGAGTGGTCTTGCCTCTGGCCACAAGCACACACAGGAGACTTGGTCCTGGATGGGGGCCTCTCCCTGCTCTCCTAACTTCTCTGAGTCCTAAGAACTTGAAGGATGTGCCTTGCTCGCTGCCGGGCTGTGCTCTCCGCGTCCGAGGCCTCGGGGAAGGCTCCTTCCTCCTGGTGTGTGGCTATGTCCTGGGGGTGCTGGGGTGAGGGGGTGGGTGCCGTGTGTTCATCGTGGTGAACACGGGCACGTGGCGAGTGCCAGCAGGGTGTGCATGCCAGGCTGATGGGCAGAGGTGCCCAGGGCGGCCCCCGCGCAGCCAGCCAGTCCCCCCAAGTTCCCACGGACGCTTCTGCTCATGGTCCAAGGCTGTGTTGTGTAGTTCTTGCCCTCTTTTCCTCCCTCCAAAAAATACTAACTGGTCTCTATTGTGTTTGCTAATCCACAAGTGTTGGGCACAACTTTGACATTTCTTTAAAAAAAAAAAAAAAAAAGAAAAATTAAAAAAAAAAAAAAAAAGTCCAAAGCAGCAATGGTGTGGGTGTGGGCTGGCGAGGGAAGCTGACCGGGCTGCGCGTGAACGGGCCTTCAGCCGCCACACCGGGCGCCTCCCCGCGGACGGGCTGCCGGCCTCTCCTGGGTGGCCAGCCCAGGCTGGGGTCCTGGCAGTGGGGAGGGGGGGTCTGGGCAGGGAGCAGCTGTCAGCTGTCAATAAACAGCAGAAAACCGAGCTGGCTGGCTCACTCTTTTGGGGACATCTGTTGGGGAAAGGAAGGTTGAGGCATTGGGAGGCCAGGAGCCAAGGGAGGGAGGTCGCCCCCCCCCCAATTCCCTCTGCATCCCGGTGTCATCAGGGCCAGAGAGGCCTTGGCCCCACAACCTGTCTCCACCACAGTCTGTACAGCTTTTATTTCAATCCGGAAGTAATAAAATCTATATACAGTCTAAAACCAGTAGAAAAGGTGAGTAAAAAGGCCCTCAGTCCATCCATCTGGAGTGGGAGTGTAGAGTGGGCTCGGGGGGCATCTGGAGTGGGAGTGTAGAGTGGGCTCGGGGGGCATCTGGAGTGGGAGTGAAGAGTGGGCTCGGGGGGCATCGTACCTGGCACCCACGGGGGGGCGGGTGGGGTGGGCATCTCCCTGGCAGCAGTGAGCTAGAGCCTGCTGGAGGGGGACCTGCTGGGCGTAAGGCAGGGGTACCACCCTGCTGCCGGGGTCCATCCCCACAGGGCAGGGAGAAACCCCGAGGGCCACCCCATGTGGCCAGCCTGGCTCAGACGGGCCCAGTGGGAGCCACGGCTTGGCCTGCACTCTGTTAGCATGTCCACACCTGTGAAGAAAAAGCTCCGAGTCAGGTGCGCCTGCAGCCCAGGGCTCGCTGCTCAGGGCTCCTCCCCCTGCACCGCCTGCTCCGCCCTGCGTGGCCCTTTCCACTGACCTTCACGGTGCTGTCCACAGCCCCTGAGAAGAGCCGGCCCCGGGACACTGCCAGCGCGGTCACGCTGCCCTGGTGGCGCAGCAGGGTCTGCGTGCAGATCATGTTGTCCATGCTCCAGACCTGGGGATGCAGGATGGTGGCGCATCTGGGACAGCTTCCTTCCCACCCACCCTCCCCCCCTCCCCGCAGCCCCGCAGCCCTTACCCTGAGGGACCGGTCATAGGACGCACTGAAGACTTTGGTCTGGTCGGGGGTGGAGATGACTGCCAGGGCGTACACAGTGCCCACGTGGCCGGTGAGGGTCCGCACCTGCTCCTTGGACTCGATGTCCCACACCTGGGAGGAGGTGGCACAGGCGTGTCAGGGGCAGGGACTGGCGTGGGGGGCGGCGAGGGGGGCCTGCCTTGGGCACCCAGGCCTTACGTGGATGAGGTTCTCGTAGGTGCCACAGACAATGTGGTGATTTGTCACAGCGATCGAGTAGACACTGCCTCCAGATGTCTGCAGGACGTGGATGCAGTCCAGGGTCCGGATGTCCCAGATCTACAGGCAAGGGTGGCTTCCTGATCTCAGGCCTGGTGCCTGCCTCACTCCCAGGGCCTCTGGGGCCAACAGGAAGCACCCTGCCCCCCCCCCCCCATGCATGATGGTAGGGGCAGGGGAGGAGGGAGTCTCGGGCCAGCCTGGTAAGATCCTGCCACCAGGAGGGTAGCCCGGTGCACCTTGATTGTCTGGTAGGAGCCGCTGTACAGGTAGCTCTGGGCTGCCACCAGGGCCCGCACCCAGTGGTTGAGGCCTGTGAGCTCCTTCTTTAACTTCAGCTCGGTGCCCACGATGTCCCAGACCTGTGGGGATGGCTATGAGGAGAGGCTGGGCGGGCCCCCCACGCCCCACGCGTGCACACTCACACGCGTGCACGCGCGTGCACACCTGGGCTGTACCTTGATGGCCTTCAGGGAGCCGCTGAAGAGCATGTTGTGCGAGGACACCAGGGTGCACACAGGGTTGTCGTGGGCCCGGATGGTGTTCACCTTCTGCAGGTTCTGGATGTCCCACACCTGGGGAAGGCGAGCTGAGCCTCAGGGTCCCGGCGGGGAGGGAGCTAGCGCCGAGCCTCCTCCGCCCCTCCCCTCCCCCTCTCCCCACTCACAATGATGGTGCAGTCTGCAGAGCCACTGTAGAGTTTGCACCTGGAGGGGCAAGGCCGTCACGTGAGCCCAGAGACCACCAGCTTCGCCCACCCCGCCAGGTGGCCTCTGGGACCAACGGCTCAGCCTGCTGCCATTTCCTGGAACCACAGCCTCAGCTGACACAGGAACCTTGGGCACGGTGGGTCCACCCCTCAGGCCTGCCTGGGACGCATCTGGTGGCCAGGCCGGGAGGTCAGCTCCCTTGCACTGACCTCAGGGAGCTATAGAGCCAGTGGGTGAGCTCTGCTCTTTCTCCCAACACTCAGGCCTACACACAGCCTCCTAGCACGTGAGATGGGGCAGGTCTAGGGCAGAGGCCACTGTGGGGTGAGGGACTGGCCGGTGCAACCGCGCCCTGTGCCTGAGCCCAGAGCAGTGCCCAGGGCGCCGGCCATGCTGGTGAGGGGCAAGCGCCTGCCTCCATGTGGTGTCTAAGCGCCTGTCAGCCTCTGGCCGCGGGACCCAGCAGGGCCAGGCTCTGCGGGAGGCCAGCCAGGCCAAGTGTTATCCACACACAACTCCAGAGCCACACAAGGGCTCCCACATACCACCTGGCGGCGCCAGGCCAAACCTGGCATGGTTCGGTCCACAGTGCACCGTAGGTATACGGCAGACAAGCTAAACAGACTGCCGCTTACAGCTCCTGGCCTAAGGGGGATGTCGACAGGTGCATCTATGCCGGGACTCACCCCTGGATGCACAGAGCCAGCACAATGCCATCATGGCCCTCCAGAGTCTTCTGGCACTTGTAGGTGGTACATGTGTCCCACACCTGCAGAGATGAAGGCCCCGCCCCGGCCGGGCCTGTCAGGGTCGGCCCAGTGCCAGCCAGCAATCCCCCCGGGGACGAGGGCCTGGCCTGGCAAGGGGCGGCAGGGGTGGGCTGTGGAGCCTGAGGCAGGGCCCTGCCTACCTTGATGGTCTTGTCCGAGGAGCCGCTGAACAGGAGGTCTCCCATGGAATAGACACAGAGACACCAGACGGGACCCTGGTGGCCCACGAAGGTCCCTTTGCACTTGAAGATCTGCTGGGGGTCATAGGCTGCAGGCGGGAGACGTCAGTGAGGGACCAGCGGGGCTCTGGGGACATGGGCGGGGTGCCGCGGGCCATACTCACATCCCAGGATGCCCATGTTCAGCCGAGCGTTGATGTGCGACAGCTCGTCCTGCAAGACCAAGGGCAGAGAGCGAGAGGGATGGGTGGGGCTGCCGCGGCCTCAGGCAGAGCCATCGGGCCTGGGGCCACAGGCCACGGGAACGGCCTGCCTGCGCCTCGCCACCCTGGGCCGCAGCCCTGCCCACTCACGTTCAGCATGGACGCGTCCCTCCGGAACTCCATGAGGTCCTCGCTGAGCTTGCTCTGGTTCTCGTCCAGGACATCTAAGCAGGGGGAGGAGGGGCGGTGTCACGGGGTCCCAGCAGCCTCTGTATCCCTTTCTCTCCAGGCCGCATCTCACCGAATTTGAGCTCCAGGCTCTTCTCCAGCTGGTCGATCTTCTCCGAGAGCTTGCCCAGCATGGAGCGCAGGAAGGCGATCTCCTGGTCCTTCTGGGCCAGCGCCACGTGCATCTCGTGGAAGCGGTCATCTGTCTGCTGCAAGAACTCCTTCAGGCCCTCGAAGCGGCAGCTCTCCAGGTGCGTCTCATACGTGTCCTGGTTCCCGATGAATGTACACCTGGGGGGGGGGACCGGCCGGCTGCCCGATGGGACCCGCATCCGGCCCCCGACCCAGAGAAACCCTCCCCGGCGGTGCGCTCCGCTCCAGTGCGGGCTGCCTCCCCGGCCCTCGCAAGTCCTTTCGCCCCACACTGGGCTTATCAAGGGCCTCCTCCCACCTGAGAATAGACCTGCGCCCCGCCCCTCCCCGCAGCCCACAACGCCAGCCTGACACCCGCAGCCCTGGCAGAGCCTCGCGTGCTCTGAGCCCCGCCAGCCACACGGTGACTTCTCTGTACACGCCCTGGGCTGGGCCTCCCGGGGCCTTGGCTATGATGACTGGGGGCCCAGCCGCTGGCTCAGGTCCACCGCCGGTCCCGGCACCATGCGGGGGGGGGGGGAGCCCCACCCACTCACCCGTACTTGGAGTGGGGACACTTGATGTGCTCGCACTCCCTGAGGTGGGCCTCCAGGTTCATCTTCAGCAGCGGCGGGCAGCTCGGGTTGTTGGGGCAGTGCACGGGCCTGTAGTCACAGCTGCTCTCGTGGTCCCTAGCCCAGGTGGGGGGGGGGGGCGGTGGAGAAAGGGCTGAGCCAGGGCGGGGGGGCCCGCAATGGAGCCCCAGGGAACTGGGGGGGGCGTGGGGCACTTACTTCCGGGCGCTGAGCTTGATGGTGAAGGGGCACCCGCGGGGGTCCACCTCGAAGACGCTAGGCTTCCCCGCCCCGGTGGCCCGGCAGCCGTGCCTGCAGTGGATGAAGAGCTCCCCGATCTGCTCGGCCACGGCGATGTTGTTCACCACGACCGTCAGCTTGGCGTTGTCCACGGGGCACTTCTCTGGGGAGGGGAACATGCCGATGCCCGCCTGCCCCCCTCCCCTGCCCCGGGCAGCTCTGCCCAGCACACAGGACAAGCAGCGGCTGGTGACGGCTGGCCCAGCAAGTCTTGGCCAGGCTGGGGGGACACGCAGCCGGTTCGGTGTGGAGGGGGTGGCGGGGTCCGGGTCTGCCCGGGGAGAGCTGAGTCTACAGATGCCAGGAGTTCCAGTCTCGTGGCTTCCCCGGGCCCGATGCCCACAGCACCACCCCAGTGCCAAGAGACGGCGGGCATCCCGGGACGTGGTGTGCGGCACAAGGGAGAAGCCAGCGGTGTCCACGGGGCAGCCAGGGGCAGGCAGGCCTGCCGTGTGTCTTCCCTATTGGGGACTAAGGGGCTGGGTCCGAACGAGAGGTCACTGTACCTGACTTCAAGGCACATCTTCTGCAGAACGTGTGCTGTGGAGACAAGAGGCTACAGTGAGGGGCGGTCGGTGTCCTTCACCGGAGTTCAAGGTCAGTGGAGGTCCAGGGCCCATCCCGCACCCGGCCACGTGCAGAGGGCACCGGAAGGGCAGCCACACCGGGGATGCGAGCGGAACCCGGGCTCACGGGGCCCGGGAAGCCGGCCAGCCGGGGGAAGGTGGCGGAGGGCGCGCGTGGGGGAGCCTCACGCCGCAGGTGGTGATCACGGGGTCCTTGAACACACTGCAGCACAGCTGGCAGCACAGCTTCACCGAGGGCTGCTCCGCAAACACCAGCGGCTCCTGCACCACGCGGGGGACAGGGGGTGTGGGGGTCCACGGTGACCCAGGCAGCCTGCAGAGGCTGCCCGCTCTGCCCTGTCCAGGCCCGGGGCGCCCCAGGGGCGTAAGGGGTGTGGCCCTGGAGGCAGGCCCAGCTTTTACCTTCCCAGGACAGACTGGAGAGAACCCCCTTTCCTGCTGTCCTTGATGGGAATGGGGACACTGTGCCCGGAGAGCCCAGCCTGGCCACTTGAGCCCCCACAGGCCGCATTCGGCCTTTCGGGTGGGCAGGGCTGGCCTGAGGGGAAGGTGTCCCCATGCCACCGCGACCCAGGGACCGGCCTGAAGCCCCTCCACGGAGGGCCACGGAGCCCCCACACCTACCAGCTCCTCCTCCTCCTCGGGCAGCGAGAACGTAGAGCGCAGGGACATGCTGGACTCCGAGTGGAGGGAGCGGACAGAGATGGCGGAGTCGGAGCGGCGCGGAGTGCTGATGGGGGGCTGCGGAGAGAGAGGAGGCTGAGAGCTCTGGGGAGGGGAGGGGCGGCGGAGCCCCTGGGGCTGGGGGGCACCTCTGCGGCCCACGGGGGGGGGTGCCTGCGGGTTGGGGGGAGGGGAGCGCAGTCCCGTCCCCCCTGCCCACCCAGGCCGGCCTGGACCTGGTGCTGGGCCGCCGCCGCTCTCTGCCAACTTTCTTTTCTTTGTGTAAATGGAGAGACTTCCTGCTATTCAATTCTCCGAGGCCGGGCCGGGGCTGCTTCCTGCTTCCCGTGAGGGAGGGGGCGCCACCCCCGGCCAATCCCGGGACGGCCCAGGCCCCCCGACGGCTGGACGGAAAGGAATCGACCCTGGCGCTGAGCATCCTGAGCCAGAGGGGAAAACCACAGGGCCCCTTCTCCCTGAGCCCCCACAAAAAGGCTAGGGGACCCTAGGGGAAGGAGGGATGGCTACAGTCCCTTCCTCCCATCCTGGCCCAGAAACCTGCACGGTAGCTGAGTCCTCGCCTGGCGCACGCCCCCCTCCAGGCTGACAGAACCCGCGTGGCCGTCTCTCATCAGCCCTAACCCTTTTTGGGCCCACGGCCCTTGGTCCAGCGGCCTCTGCCCAGCTGAGGAGCCATCCTGTTCCTGGAACACCCCAGGGCTGGACCCTGAGAAGTCAGTGAGCGGAGACACCCCCCCCCCGCCCCAAGTGGCCCTGGTGCATGGAGACACCACAGGCGCACGCGAGGAACAGGGGAAGATCAGAGGAAGTGAGTCAAACATCCCCGCAGCCAGGGGCAGGACTGTGAGGCAGCAGGCGGCGCCCGGTGCTGCCCCTCCCAGGCAGGGCTGAGGTCTGCCAGCAGCCAGGACAGGCCAAAACCTGACTGGCAGGGAGTGGAACCGGCAGCCAGCCCGGCTGCCCACAACACCACTTCCTCACCCGCTCCCCTCCGGACCCCACAGGTCCGCTGGCCTTCGGGGACCCCCAGTGGCATCTCCTGCCCTCCCACACACACCGTGGCCTCCTCCAAGTCAGGACTCCTCACCCCCCCCCCCACCTTGTCGCTGCCATGGGTGAAGCTTCCAAAACGTTCCAAAAGCAGGATTCTAGTCCTGCCCCAGTGGCTCATGCCTGCGACAGTAGCTACTCATGATGCTGAGATCTGAGGATCCTGATTTGAAGGCAGCCCAGGCAGAAAAGCCTGAGACTTTTTTTTTTTTCGTCAGTCATGGGGCTTGAACTCTGGGCCTGGGCGCTGTCCCTCAGATTTTCAGCTCAAGGCGAGCGCTCTACCACTTGAGCTACAGCGCCACTTCTGGTTTTCTTGGTGGTTTATTGGAGATAGGAGTCTCACGGTCTCTCCTGCCCGGGCTGGCTTTGAACCGCGATCCTCAGATCTCAGCCTCCTGAGTAGCTAGGATTACAGGCGTGAGCCATCAGCGCCCCGCAAGCCCGAAACGTTTATCTCTAGTTAATCACCAAAATAAAAAGGCCAAAGTAGAGCTGTAGCTTGAGTGGTAGAACACTAGCCCGGAACACAAAAGCTCAGAGTGAAGGCCCAGGCTGAGTTCAAGCCCTAGTACTGGCACTGAACAAACATGGACTTTATCGGGTGCAAAAAACTGAAAAGTAAAATCTTCTCTGGGCCCTACCTCACTTAAGATAGAGCCAAAAGTTGGGCTGTGAAAGTGGCTCAGTGGTAGAGGGCTTGCCTAGCATGCATGAGGCCCTGGGTTCAATTCCTCAGCACCACATAAGCAGAAAAAGCCAGAAGTGGCCCTGTGGCTCAAGTGGTAGAGCACTGGCCTTGAGCTGAAGAGCTCAGAGACAGCGCCCAGGTCCAGAGTTCAAGCCCCACGACTGACAAAACAAACAAACAAAAAAGGGCCCAAAGCGCCTAGTCCCAGCCTCCTCCCCACACCAGCTGCTCTCTGCTGCCACTACCTGGCCCAGAGGCCTTCGCAGTCCAGCGGACTTGCCACGTGTACCCAGACCCCAGGATGTCCACACACCCAGGCCACCTCCTGAGACCTGGTCCTCAGGACAGGAGCTGTGAGGGGAGGCCAGAAGGGCCCGGCCCCCGGGGCGCACACCTACCATGCTGTCCTCCTCGTCCCGCGGGGAGAAGGCGAGGGTGCTGGAGGACGAGGGCGTCCGGCGGTGCTGTTTGTAGGTGCCGGCCCCATCGGCTGCAGGGAGAGAGGTCCAGGAGCCGTGAGCACGGGCCCCTGCAGTGACCAGACGGGGCAGAGGCTGGCCTGGCTGCTGGGGCCTATGTGGAACACGGGGTCCTGTTTCTTGGCGCTCAGCCCTTCCCGAGGCCGAGCGCGCACACAGATGGGTTGAAGGTGGCCGGTTGGCTTCCCAATGTCAACGGTGCCACATGTGTCTTCAGGCTCGGCCTGCACCTGGGCAGGGCTCCCGGCTCCACATGAGGTCTTTACAAGCTCCCCCCCCCCAGCCCGGCTGACGCACAGCCCGACCGCAGATGATCCCACCTCAGGTCGCCTGGCGGGAGCTGGGGGTCTCTTGTGGACCTGCAAGGTAACTCTGCTAGGAGCGCTCTCTGATGGAGAGGCTGAGCCCCGCGGCTGGCCCCTGGTTGGGGAGGACCGGGTTCTGGTGGCCTGGGCCTTCCCGCACACCTCTGTGGCAGCCACGCCGGGAACCAGGCCGAGTCATGGCGGCCTCCACCTCCTTCCGCCACGAGCCACCCAGCCTGGCCTGGCCGGGCCTGAGGAGGCCGAGCGGGCGTCCACGTGGGGGCGCTGCAGGCTGCCACCCTGGGGCCGGGAGGCTGCTCCTCTGGGCTGGGCCCAGGTGCCTCAACCCGCCCTCAACCAGCCCTGAAGGCCTTGGTTTAAGGTAAGGTTTCGGACTGCCTGACCCTGTGGTCAGGCCTCAGGCCTCAGTTTCCCTATTGGCAACAGGAGAGGCAGCCATTCCGGCCTCCCTGCCAGGCTCCGCCCACTCCCTCCGGGGTGGGCTCCAGGAGGGCTCGGCTGACAGTGGGGACGGGCGGGCGGGGCTCCGGATGATATTCACTTTATTCTTCTCCTTAGAAACAAGCCCCGTGTGAGAAGGGAAGGGGGGGGGTCGGGAAAGAGGCTCTCTCGGAGCCCCAGGAGTCACCAAGCAGCAAAAGTAGCTAGGTGAGCAGGCGTCCCCGGCAGCCATGATTTCCTTTAGCCAGAGGAAGGCAATTAAAAAACCAATTAGTGGCTGGCATCTTTCTGCAGGGCAGAGAGCCAGGAAGGCAGAATGCACCTGCCCCGCAGCCCAGGCCCTGCCAGGAGGGCTACTCACCCCCTCCCCAGCCTTCAGACAGGACGCTGCTCCTTTTGCCATTCTCTACGACCTCCTGGACCTGTGCTGGGGCTGAGGGCATTGGTCCACACTTGAGAAAGGCTCCCATGATACTCACGACCTCTCAGAGGCTAGAGTCTGGGGCTGGGGACAAACCGTGGGTCACTAGGGGGGCTTCCCGGTGGCGCCAGGGACGCCAGCACGGCCCTCCCTGGAGAGAGAGGCAAGGTTTTGAGACGGAGCGGGAAGACTGGGCCAGGCGGAGACATGGCAGGAGCAGAGCCGAGGCCGCGCTCCTTCTCCCCAGTGAGTGTCGGGCGCCAGGGAGCACCCCTGGAGCGGGGCAGGGGTCTGGGCCCTTCCCACGTGGAGGCTCACCTTTAGTGATGGTGGTGACGGCTGAGAAAGTGGGACCGAAGGTCGTTTCCATTTTGGTCTACGAGAGAACGGAAGAGGCCCGGCCTGTCCCTGGACAGAGTCTGGACAGGCGCGGTGGCCACCCACCCACAGGCCCGCCGGCCCACGCGTCCAGCCCGGAGGGCGCTGTAGGGAGGGAGGGGCGGCTGGCAGCCCGCCGGCATGCTGGGCACCTACAGTACGGGCACCCCAAGTGGGCAGACCCCCACCAGCACCCCAGCCACCCCCTTACCCCGCCGCTGAGGTCTGGGGAGGGAAGGCTGGCGGGGCCCCCAGACAAGCAGTTGGAGCAGGCACTCTCGCCCAAGCTCATGCTCTAGCGAGGCATCCGGGTTCCCTGGCAGCATCTCCTGGGGGAGGAACACCAGTGAGGGCTCAGGAGGCAGCATCGGGTCCCTGGCCGCCAGCCAGGCTACCTACCACAGGGCCATGACACCCCCACCCCCTTCTAACACCAATGGGGGGGGCAAGCGTGGACCTCCCCCTCCCCTCCAGGGCGCACCCAGGCCCCAGGCGCAGGCAAGCGGCCTCCCCCTGCCAGGACGGGGAGGGGGTCCCCTCAACGTTCTGCTGAGTTTTGTCCCCAACCAGTGCTGGCTGCCCTGTGTGTCGTGAGCCTCGGCCTATCACCGGGACCCATCACCTGGCACCAGCGGGAGCAGTCTGAACCAGCCAGCTTCAATCTGCAAGTCAGAGGGGACCCCACCACGCCCCAGCGAGAACTCAGGGTGAAGCAACTGGGTGTTGACCTCTCCTGAGTTCTAATCACAGGAAGATCACACGAGAAGGTCACGGCAAAAACAAGTCCCAGCTGTCTACCCTGTGCAGGGTCCCGGCCCCCCAAGTGTGCACTCAAGGGCTGGGTGGCGGGGAGAGGGCACGAGGAAAGCACACAAGAGCCAACAACCCAGCCGGGCGTGGCGGTGCACGCCTGTCATCCCAGCTACTCAGGGGGCTCAGATCCTAGCCAGCCCCGGGAAGGAAAGTCCACGGGACTCTTATCTCCAATGATCCACCAGAAAACTAGAAGTGGCGCTGTGGCTCCAGTGGTAGAGCGCTCGCCTTGAGCTGAAAAGCCGAGGGACAGCGCCCAGGTCCAGAGTTCAACCCCCACGACTGACAAAAACAAAACAAAACGAACAAAAGAGCCAACCGCCCGTTTCCTGCCCAGGAGCAGGGGCCCGGCCCTTGCCCGCAGTCGCTCAGCACCTGCACCCACTCTGAAGGTGCGCGGTACTGCCAGCAGCTGCCCCCCAAGGTCTCCCACACTCATGACCCCATGGTCTAGGAGCTGAGGGCCCACCACGCTCCTAGTGGGGGTCCTGGTCCGAGCAGAAGCCTGACATCTCCGTGGGGAGGAAGAGCGCATTCCGAAGGCCCCCACGCCCCTTCCCGAGAGGGTCTGAAGTGCCGGTGGCGGCTTGGAGGCGCGTGGGACAGATGAAGATCCTTTCCAGGGCAAGGGGTTCCACTGAGGCCCGTGCCGGGCCACGCGGCGATACCAACAGGCGGCCAGCCCTCCTGGGGCTGTCCACCCTCAGGGGAGGGAGGCTGACCCCCCCAGCCTGTCTGCCACCCCGGCGACTCCGTTCCTTTCCACCCAGTGCCACCCCCACGGCCCCCAGTCCTGCACCCCGGATCCAGGGTTCGCTCGTGGCCCTGTCACCCCCCCCCCCTTCGCTCCTCAGGTCTGGGGAGGTGGGGCAGCTCAAGAGGCTAGCCGGGGCCTCGCGCCCCGCCTCCCACCCTCCGGATCCCCTCCGTGGGGAAGGTCGGGCAGCCGTCAGCATCAGCACGACCATTTAGCCCTTTTCTCCAAAGCTCTTCTCCAGAGCTGGAGGAAGGCAGCAGCGGTGCCACTGGCCTGGACGTCACACCCATCTGCTTCCTCCCTGCTGGCTTCAAGGGCGGCAGGCAGCTGGGAGCTCCTGCACCCCAGGCCCCTAGGAGGGCGCAGAGCCTGGCGTCTCCCACACTGAGGTAAACAGAAAGGCACGCGCAACACGCACATCAGCTGGAAAGTCCCAAGGAAGGCCTGGGGGGGAGGGGGGAGGGGGGATGCGCGGGAGTGGCCTGAGAGCCAAGCTGAACAGAGGAGGGAGGTGGACCCCGGGACTGCTGCTGTTCCCCCAGTTCACAAGGGTTCAGCCCAACCAGGGGCTCTGGGCTGGGTGGGGCCGGGTCTGGGTGCCCCTCTGTAAGGCTGGGATCCGGGCTGGAGTTAGCGGGAAGCCGCAGGCGCGCTTCAGTCCAACCCCCAAGGAGCTGAATTTTGCAATCTGGGCCTGGCCGTAGGCAGCAGGGAGACCACCCTGCAGGCCACAGCCCTGGGAGCAACACGCAGGGTCTCAGCACCCCAGATGGCACAGGCCATCTGGGCCCAGGGGACAAGCCCTGCCCCCCAGGGGGAGCAGAGCCTCTTTCCCCCCACACTTTGTCTCCAGTGCCAGTGGGGGGGGGAGGAGAGGAGGGAAGGCTGCTGGAGGGATGGACTGTTTCCAAGCTGGGGATAGCTGTGAGGAGTGGGTTCAGAAAGGGCTGACCCTGGCAGCCATCAGCTGCCAGGCTGCCTTCCCTTCCCCCCTCCCGTGCTGGGACCTCAGGCAGGTGGGCTGGACCCGCGCTCTAGCACCCAGCCACATCCCCAGTCCTTGGATTTTTTTTGTTTTATGTTTTTAAAAGACAAGGTGTCTCTTGCTGGGTGTAGCCCAGGCTCATCCACAACGCTTCCTTCTGCCCAGCCCAGGATTCTAGCTGCCAGAGAGAAGATTCTGAAGGGAGTGACACACATGCAGGGAGTGTAAGGAGGTGGGGGGTGGGAGGAGGTGTCAGGAGGTGGGGGGTGGGGGGGAGGTGTCAGGAGGTGGTGGGGAGGTATAAGAGGGTGGGGGGTGGGGGGGAGGTGTCAGGAGGTGGTGGGGAGGTATAAGAGGGTGGGGGGGTATAAGGAGGTGGGTGGGGAGGGAGTGTGCATCGAGGTGGGGCCTTTTCTTTCTTTCTCCCTGTCATCCTCCCCAACCTCAGCTCCGTCTAGGATCAAGGCTCAAACTTCTTTGCTCACATCCACAAGGATGTGGGGAGTGGGGGAGAAGTTCCCTCCACCTGCACGGAAAGCTACAGCCCCCTTCTAGAAAGATCCACTGAGCCACCTGCTCAGGATGAGGCTCATTCCGGAGCAAGCCCAGCAGAAAATCCAAGGCTTAGAGCCCCTCAGCACCAGACTGGCTGAGGTGCCATGGGGGTGCGGCGGGGGGGGGGACAGGTCTCTGTGGCTTTGCCAGTCCAGGGTCCCAGTTTCCCTGGGTCCGAGCCTGGCGGCTGGTGGCTGGGGTGGCACCGGTGGCCGTGCTGGAATAGGGGTTGGAAAGGTCTGCAGATTCAGCTCCCTGCCCCAGCCCAGACCCCGCTCCCCCCCCCCCCCCCCCCGCCCCAGCAGCCTACTTCCAAGGTCTCAAGGCAGCAGGTGCCACTTGGGAATCCTCCCTGGGACCTGTGACAGCCCTGGTGGTCTAAGGCTCAGGAGGTCGTAGCCAAGTTGCTGGGTGTCACCCAGAGTGCCCAGCAAGCTTCCTGGCATCACAGAGCCAGCTCCGGGGAGCGGCTGCCCGCCGAGCCCCTGCGGCCGGCCGCTCAACCCCAGCCAAGCCTAGGGCCGGCCCTACAGAAACAGGCCTGGACGCCACAGCAGAGCACGCGCTGGGCCCCTGGTGCTCCCTTCCTCACTTTTCCATCCAGGTGAGCAGGGTGCGACGCTGGGGTCCCCAGTGTTTGTTCCTGACCTCGGCTTCCTCAGCCTCCACAGGCCCGGGCAGAAGCCCGTTGGGTCTCCCCAGCCCAGCCTCTGCGCCGCCTCACTCCCCTCTGCCGTTCGCATCATCCATGGCCCCAACGCTACAAAGGCCCTCCGGGGGCCTGCCCTCACGCCCCACACCCAGCCTCCTGGACCTTCCGGCCCTGGCCAAGCCTCGCTGGCACCCACGGCTCACTCTGCTGGAGGAAGTCCCTCCCACGTGGCCGGCTGGACTGCAGGAATGGGCTTCCCTGCCCAGCCTGCCCCTGCTGGGGCAGATCTCTTGGCTAGCTGTGGTGTGGGGACAGGGCCCAGGCTACAAGGCCAGCGGCCTTCCCGGAGCAAGAGGCTGGCGAGCTCCAGCGCGGACACAGCAGGGGAAGTGAGGGCATGTTTCCTCCGGCCGCAGTGTCCAGCTGCAAGGGCACCAGGAAACAGAGGCCTGGCTGAGTGAAACTCGCGGGAACTGGTCCTGGGCCAGAGCTAAGTGCCCAGCGCTGTCCTGAGCACTAACACCGCCAGACCCCCCAGGACCCCTTTCTTCTTGCCACCCCCAGACGCTGGGGGAGAGAAGGGGAGATGCCTCAAGCCAGATGGGGGATGCAGAGGGCAGAGACGTGCCCCCGGTTCTGCTCTAGCCCATGCTAGAGCACACCTGTTCCTGGTACTGGAGCACCCCTCCCCCAGGTACTCCTGGGATTCTTACCCACACCAGCTTCCCTCTGCCTGCTCTCCAAGGGACCCTCCTGAGCCAGCTCATCAAAGGGCTTGGGAAGGCTTAAAGGGTTCAGTGTAAGACCTGTTAAAGGCCAGAGGCCCCATATCCAATCAGATCTGGTATCCAATCAGATATGTGGTTGTGACTGGGTGAGTGGCTTGCTCTTGGCAGCCGGGGAGGGAATCCTACATTCCTCACTATGAAATGGAATGGAAGCTGGACACAGTCTCAAGCCTGTAACCCTGGCTGCTCAGAAGGAGATGGGAGATTAGCCAGACCTGGCAAAAAGCAAAGCTCTAAGATTCGATCTTGACCCATCGCTGGGCGCGGTGGTGCGTACCTGCTAGCCCAGCCACGTGTGGAGGCACACACAGGGGGACTGCGCTCCAAGCTGGCCGAAGCATAAAGGGAGGCCTTATCTTAAAAGTAACACACACAAGCCAGGCGCCGGTGGCTCACACCTGTCATCCCAGCTACTCAGGAGGCTGAGATCTGAGGATCGAAGTTCAAAGCCAGCCCAGGTAGGAAAGTCTGTGAGACTCTTTTCTTTTTCGGGGTCCGGTCATGGGGCCTGAACTCTGGGCCTGGGCGCTGTCCCTCAGCTCTTTAGCTCAAGGCTAGCGCTCTACCACTTGAGCCACAGCGCCACTTCGGCTTTTTTCTTTTTGCTTATGTGGTGCTGAGGAATTGACCCCAGGGCCTTAGGCATGCAAGGCAAGCGCTCTACCACTGAGCCACCTTCCCAGCCCCTGTAAGACTCTTATCTCCAATAAACCATTAGAAAACCAGAAGTGGTGCTGTGGCTCAAACAGTAGAGTGCTAGGCTTGAGCTGAAGAGCCTAGGGACAGCGCCCAGGCCCAGAGTTCAAGCCCCAAGACTGATCAAAAAATAAATAAATAAATAACACACATACACAGGGCACTGGTGGCTCACGCCTGTCATCCTAGCTATTCAGGAGACTGAGAGCTGAGGATTGTGGCTCAAAGCCAGCCTGGGAGGAAAGTCAAGAGACTCTTACCACAACTCACACTCAGAAAACCAGAAGTGGCGCTGTGGCTCAAAGTGATAGAGCACTAGCCTTGAGTAAAAACCTCAGGGATGGCGCCCAGACCCCAAGTTCAAGCCCCACAACCAACCAACACACACAAAGCGAAGCTGGTAGAGCAGCTCGGGTGGTAGAATGCCTGTCTAGCAAGCATCAGCCTCAGAGCTCAGATTAGTACACACACACACACACACACACACACACACACACACACACACACACACACACACACACACACACACACACACACACACACACACACACACACACACACAGCTCAAACTCTAGTCCTGCCATACACACACACACACAGCAGAAATAGACCTACATCCAGAAGGAGTCATGAGAGGTGACAACAATAAGAATGAAGGATCTAATTGGGCACCAGTGGCTGTAACCTTAGCAACTCAGGAAACGGAGACCTGGAGAACTGAGGTTTGAAACCAACCCAGGCAGCAAAGTAGATTCCATCGCCAATCAATCAGCAAAAAGCCAAGCTGGAGGCATGGGTCAAATGCTAGAGTGCCAACCGGACCAAGTAAGCAAGCCAGTCAAATAAGCATGAGGCCTTGAGTTCAAGTCCCAGTACCAGAAAGAAAAAAAGTGAGGGGTCTGTCAAGAACAGTCGCTCTCTGAGGGCTAAGAAAGCTCAAGACGTTGACCCACAAACGCTGCCAGTGACAGGTCATGACAATGCTTATCCAAGCTCCAATCCTTCTGCTTCCTCCACTGCTGACAACAAACCCAGGAGTCCCGGTGCCCTTCAGCCATCTCCTGGCAGCAAAACCAAGGAAGACCTTAAATCACAGCTCAGGTCTTTCAGCTTCATCTTCTTCCCATTGCTTTGTCCAACCAGCTGGTCAAGGGTCACTCTGTACTGGAGCATGGGGACATGCCTATGGCTAGCGGTAAGCCTGACCCTGACCCTGAAGAAGGAGTTTGAAGCTCTGGGGGGGGGGAGGGCAGGGGAATGACACGAACAGATGGAAACCCCACTAACTTTTACTCAGTCTGCCAAGTTCTCACTTCTCTGCGGGAACTGAAAATCCGATCCTTTCTTTTCTTTCTTTTTGGTTCCCTTGCTTGAACTCAGGGCCGGGGTGCTGTCTCTTACTTAGCTTTTTCACTCAAGGCTGGCACTTATCATTTGAGCCACAGTGCCACTTCCGGTTTTCTGGTGGTTTACTGGAGATCAAGTCTCCCTGACTTTCCTGCCCTGTCTTACTTTAAACCTCAATCCTCAGATTGTAACCTCCTGAGCAGCTAGGGTTACAGGCGTGAGCCACTGATTCCTGATCCTATCCAGAAAAACCCTGATACACAGCCTCAGAGAAATCTTCCAGGACACTCTGGGGTTTGGGCACCACCCTTGGCTGTTCCATCCTGGCCTGTCACTCCCTTAGCCAGGCAGCGAATGTGCTGCCAGAAGAGACTCCAGCTTCTTGGAAAGACTGTAGTGAATACATGCCTAGAGGTAAAAGTAGGGGTTGATGACAGTGAGGCCTTGTCTAACACACAAACCTCAGGAAAGAAGTCTGGGAAGGGAAAGGTCCAAAGAGAAGGAATGAGGAAGGAGGCACACTGCTGCTGAAGCAGGCCAAAGGTGAACAACCTTCCGCAGGGAGCTGCGGGATCAAGGTGGAGACCGGTGGGGCAGCTGTAGACTAAACAAACCTTGGTTTGACTCAAAAGACAACCAGCCTCAGAAGAGCTGGGCCCCAATGAGAACTTGTAGGCAGAGGCCCAGATTTCTCATTCTCTTCCGCATCTGGGTTGAGACCCAAAGCCCATCACCTCACACAACCAGGGGTGGACTTAGACCTGATCCACCTCGGGCTCCTCAGCTCCTCCACAGCCTGCTTGGCTGTGAGCTCCCGGCTCGGCCCGGCCCGGCCTCCCCGCCCGAGGCTCCCGAGGCTCCCCAGGCCTTTCTCACTGCGGGCCTTTGTTAAGTTTCGCTCCCCGGGGCCTTCGGCTGACCGCAGGAACACCACCCAGCCATCCGGGAGCCGGGAGCACTCACTTTCTCGGCACTTTTCCTACCTGTCCCCCCCGCCCCCCCGTCCGTGATTTTAATCGTATTATCCACCGGTCGCCCCCTCCTCTCCCTAGGCCAAGGGCTCGGGGGGGGGTGCCCTCCCGCGGACGTGTACCCCGGGCCGGAGGCGGGGAAGGGGGGCAGGGTGGGAGCCGCAGATGCGGCCCAGCACCCCGCGAGGCTCGGGACCGCTGGCCGCGGGCCCCGCTGTCACCGGCGCGGCCACCGAGGAGCGCACGAGCCGACCACCCCGCTCTCCGCAGTCTCCCCGGCGCCCACCACGGCGCCTGGCACGCAGGCGGCGCTCAGCGAATGCGGCCGGGAGTGGAGAAAGAACGCGGGAGTGGGGGAGCGAGCGAGCGGGCGCGGGGAGAGGCGGGGGACCCGGTCCCGCCCCCCAGGCCCGGCCCATCCCGATCGCCAAGCGTTCGCACCGCCGCGGGGTCCCGAGGCGCGAATGTACGGACCGGGCGCACCGCGCGGACACTTACCCGCCCGCGGCTGCTGGGGAGCGGCCGCGCCACCCCCCGATTTCATCGTACCCCCACCGCCCCCCCCCTTCTGTTGCCTGCCGGGAAAGGGACGAGATGCGCGAGACGGAAGCGCTCGGGCGCTAGGAGAGCCGGGACTTGTAGTCCTCCGGCTCTAGGGCTGCCCCAGCAGTCGAGCCACTCACGGCGCCACAAAAACTACAAATTCCGGCGGCGCCGACGTCGTGGGGCGGGATCGATGGCTCTGATTGGTTAAATGCACGGTCGCTCACAAGTTAAAGTCAATGGCCTCTGCAAAAGGAAGGACCTCCAGACTCGGCCCGGAAGAACGTCCCGTCCCCCTCCCCCCCTTGATTCAATTGGGGGAAAGAACATCTCTCTGAGCGTATCAGCGAAGAGGGAAGGCGGGCACTTCCTCCAAGACTGCCCAATCAACGGAGGCGGAGGAAGTTGTATAAATGCTTGAATCCGGCGCGGCCTCGGTCTTTCTGGGTTGCGGCCGCGAGCCCGGCTCCGCGTCCCGCGTTCTCTGCGCACCTCAGCCCAGGTTTTGCGGAAACGGCGGCCTCGAGGGACGCGCTCCGTCCGCGGCCGGGCCTAGGGCCGAGTCCGCCTTAGTCCTCGGCGCTGAGGCGTCGGTTCCGGGCTCGGCGGCCTGGCGCTTCCCCCAGGTAAGAAGCGGCCGGGCCCGTTAGCCCCGCGGAGCGCGCGGCCCGTGATGAACTGCTTAGACTTCTGACACCTCGTCTGAACGCTGCGCGCGCAGCCTGATGACGTAGCAGTACTGAGGCCGGCGCGCCCTCGACGGGGCTGGGGTAGGGGTGGCTGGCCTGATGGGATCTCCCCCTGAGGAGCCGCTGCCGAGGCCTGGCGGGGAAGCGTGGCTGCCCCCGGAAGGGGCAGTGGCCATCACAGCGCCCCGATAAAGTAATTCCCGTTCGCACCGTCACGGCGGGATTCCCGCTCTCCTGCGAGAACCCAAGCCCCGCGCAGACCGTGCTTGTAGCTCCGCCCGGCTGCTACTCAGCCGGTGAGGTGCCCAGTCGGCTTACTGCCCTTAAATTCCCTTTTCTTTGCACGTGGCCACGTATCCGAGTGATCTTGGGGGAGCCTTTCACTGGTGCCCTGACTCGAATCCGGGCTCTCCCGTTGACCGTACTCTGCCCTTCGTGAAGAATGTTGGGGCTTATATTATATCTCCTTTTCATTCCTAACTTGCTGCCTGGGCTACAGGGCCTCTGACAGCCCGTCTATGTCAGACTCCAGTCGCATACCTTGGACTCATTTCTCAACAGAAACAAGTCTTAACTACCCATAAACCTTTTCCTCTGGCTCCCTTTGTTTAGGAGCCAGAGGAACCTTTTATTTTTTTTTTGTCGGTCGTGGGGCTTGAACTCTGGGCCTGGGCGCTGTTCTTCAGCTCAAGGCGAGCGCTCTACCACTTGAGCCACAGTGCCACTTCCGGTTTTCTGGTGGTTTATTGGAGATAGGAGTCTCACGGTCTCTCCTGCCCGGGCTGGCTTTGAACCGCGATCCTCAGATCTCAGCCTCCTGAGTAGCTAGGATTACAGGCGTGAGCCATCAGCGCCCAGCTTGAGGAACCTTCTTGACCAGCCCATTAGAACTTCCACATGGTCACCCCTCTTCTGGGCTACCACTTACTTCCTCAGCCTGCCTCTGCTTCCATAACTTCTAACAAGCTCCCTCACACCCCCCCCCCCACACACACACACAGCTTTCCCGGGCACCTTTGGAGTTTGTCAGCATTTCCCAATTCCCATCAACCTCATGCCTCCAGCTTTCCCGTTACAATCCTTAACCCCTTTATTCTTACCACAACAGCTCCCAAGGGCCAGAGCCACGCGGATTGGATTGACGGCCCCAACGTAGTTTCCACGGGACCTCTGCATGTGCAGATTACCAAGTGGAGCCTGCCCAACATTCTGGAAGACTTCACAACATCAACACATCCCCAGGACCCAGTCTTAAAGATGAGTAACACCCTTCCCCCCACATTTCAAAACCTGTCAGAAGAGGTGGAAGAAAAAATACAGGCCATAGACCAGCTTGCCACTCACATAACAATTGGGGACACAACCTCATGGATTTTGCCTGTGTTGGGATGCTTTATGGCTATTTTGGCTTTACTTTTAATTTTACCCCTCATTTATAGAAGGCTGCAAAACATCTTCACAGAAAGAGCAAGAGCCTTGGTCAACCAGACTGTGAATCAGAGGCTCCTGGCTCCAGATAGTCAGAGGCTTCTGGCTCCTGAGACAATGCCACATTGCCCCTCATCCAGTGAATACTTCCATGTAACCCCACCCAGTATCCATCAGGAAGTTAGCAAGAGCCATCCTCACCAAATATTAAAAGGGGAGTGCTAGTCTGATCTCCATCGTAGGAGCTACTCCGTTTTAGTGGTGTGGTAAAGCACAGCCTTTCCCCAACACAGCTTCAAAAGAAGCAGCTACAATTGCTAACAGACACCCCCTCCCTCCCCATTAAAGCAGTTTCTGTTTGTACAACTACAACCATAAATGTTAGCCTGGCCACAGTGGAATTCCGCTCTCACATCCTACACAAACTAACCCCCATAAAAACCGTCTGCTTGGCTGCTACCCATCGAGTGAGGTAGCCAATCAGATTACTGGCAATAAATTCCTTTTCCTTTGTATGTGACCGAGTGTCTGGTCTTCAGTTTCCTGCCCCCAGGCTGCCTTTATATCGCAGTCACCACCTGTCTGGACATCTTGGCTTAGGGAGACAAGTAATTGCTATTACAGAGGAATTAGTGCAGATTTGGAATCCCAACTAGGAATATCAAACCCTCTGATGTTCTCCAGGCAAAGTAGAAAAGTCTGCCTATTATTCTACATTCATGTGCAGCAATCTGGAAGGATTATGGATTACTGGTAGAGTGCTTGCCTAGTGTGTACAAAGCCCTGGGCTCGATTCCTCAGTACCACATGAACAGAAAGCCAGAATTGGTGCTGTGGCTCAAGTGGTAGACTGCTATCCTTAAAGGAAGCTCAGGAACAGTGACTAGGCCCTGACTTTAAGCCCTAGGATTGGCAAAAAGGCGGGGAGGGGACATACCTTTCATTAGTCCTCCCACAACAGGCAGCTGTGACTCACTGCGGAGGATGCTGGGATCCAGCCGGGACTGGACGCTCTGTCAAAAGCTAGCTGCACAGAGACGCCTCTGGCTCCTGCGCTGCTGCCACCGGCCTACAGGAGTGAGGGGCCCCTCCCAGGTGATACAGGGATGGCTGCTCCTGGAAGGACCGCTTGATTCAGCAGGCCATACATCTTGGGTGCAGCTGCCCACCTCAAACCTCTGCTCTGTTGCTTCGCCCCCCCCTCCCCCCGTACCTGGGTCCCTTCACCTCCCTGCCATCAGCCTTCATTTCCAAAATAACCCAACAAGTGGGGGTTTCCTTAAGAATCCCGTGGAACCTCCGCATTGTTTACAGACCCTAGTCTTGACGCAAAGTCAAAGAGCAACTTCCTAAGCTTTCTCTGGAGCTCCAACCATCTTGGCCTGCACTTCTACCTGCTATCCCCCAGCCTCATTTAGTCCCTTTTGAACTAAGGTACGACGGCCCTTCCTGCTAGGAAACTTCCCCACTGATTCTAAACCATGTTTAGCTGTCTTAGACTGTCTTCTCCAGCACGTGCTTCGCCAACACCCAACCTCACCAGGGCTCTCCCAAGTATACTCGCTTCTTCCTGACCTGTGTGGCGCTTCCTCTCTGCAACCCTTAACTTCCTAAAAACAGCAGAAGCCAGGCGCCAATGGCTCATGCCCATCATCCTAGCTACTCGAGGCTGAGATCTTGAGGATCTCGGTTCAAAGCCAGCCCGGGCAGGAAATTCATGCATGACACTTTTTTTTTTTCTTTTTGCCGGTTGTGGGGCTTGAACTCTGGGCCTGGGCGCTGTCCCTCAGCTCTTCAGCTCAAGGCTAGCACTCTACCACTTGAGCCACAGCACCACTTCCGGCTTTTTTCTTTTTGCTTATGTGGTGCTGAGGAATCGAACCCAGGGCCTCAGGCATGCAAGGCAAGTGCTCTACCACTGAGCCAACTTCCCAGCCCATGCATGACACTTTTATCCCCAATAAGCCACCAGAAAACCAGAAGTGGTGCTGTGGCTCAAGTAGTAGAGCGCTAGCATTGGACAGTGCCCAGGCCCAAGAGTTCCTCCCCCGTCATGGCTTCGTAACCTCTAGTCTGGCACAGGACCGAGTTCACTTCTGTGGCCTCGGACCAGCCTGTTCCAGCTGTCACTGAGAAAGATGGTAGGACCTTGAGAACTCCTATTTATACTTAGGAGAGAGCTATGGCCAGGTGGGAAGTCTTAGGGACTGAAGATAGCCCCTGTTCTGGTTCCAGCTTCTCTATAAAGTACATGTGTTCTCCATCTAATCTACATCTCACCTCAGACAGCTTGACAGGGCTGGTCTATGGCAAATGGTATCCAAATGGACTTGACTTAAAGCTAAGTGCCAGGAAACTGCACTGGCTTAAGGGGAGATCTCCATAGGGGCCTGAGCTGCTGGAGGCTAGTGTGTTCAAAGTGACGGGAGCTAACGTTCGCTGACAGCAGCTAGCTACAAGAATGTTTAAACTTTGTTCAAAGCCAGGCACTGGTGGCTCACACCTGGAATAGTGGTCTAGAAAATAAGCCCTCATCTGACAATCACTGTTACATATAAAAATAACTCAATAGAGTTAATATGTCACTTTCAGGGCAATAGATGGACGTAGAACAAACCCTGCTAAGTGATGTAAGCCAAGCTTGGAGATGCTAGGTCTAAAGTGCACTGGAATGTGGTAATATCTACTTGAGCCACAGCACCACTTCTGGCTTTTTCTGTGTGTATGGTCCTGAGGAATCGAACCCAGGGCTTCACGTATGCTAGGTAAGCACTACCACTAAGCCACATTTCTAGACTTCCGTGAGACTCTTCAAAAACCAAAAGTGGTACTGGCTGGTTCAAGGGGTAGAGTACTACCCTTGAGCACAAAGAGGCTCAGCACTGAGGCCCATGTTCAAGCCCCACCACTGACAAAAAATCCTGATACCTAACTACATATTAAAGATGGAAGTGTGAATCTGTAAGGGGGTAAGAGTGGGGAAATATTAAACTAATGAAAAAGGGAAGATGCACATGGCAACTCCTCCCCTTCATGTTATTCAACTTTGAGCAGTGGCAACTTTTAAAGCTCATCTGATCAGAGTTGAGGGGGGCATTAACATGAAGCCCCTGCTCCCACACAGGTGGGCTTTGAACCTGCTGTGGTAGTGGTCCATTTTCAACAGACACTCAAGGAAACACCTTTATTCAGTAGGACTGAAAAACAGACTTGCAGTCATGATTGGTTTGGTGCCTTAAGAACGGGGTGGGGAGAGCTTGGTGTCAGCAGTAGAAAGGCCTCGCCCAGCTCCACGCCCAGCCCTCTCCCACAAGCTATTTGCTGTTGTAGAAAGCCACAGCCTGGAAATCACTTGAGGGTTTTGTTTGGGCCAGGACCTGGGGAGTAAGCTAGGAGGAGAGAGGAGGCTGTGGGCCTTGAGACGCATAAGTGCGTGCTTTCGTGGCGGGAGGCCTCTGTTGTAGGCTGGAGTCCGGTGGTGGTGGATGGACAGACACATGGCTTTGAAAAACGGCAAAAGTCAGGCACTGAACTGGCCTGGGACCGGTTTAGCTGGGAACGGCCAGGCGGGGGCAGCAGAGCGCCTTGCCTTGGCGTGGTGTTACCGTGGCTTTGAGGTCTGCTTGTCTGGGCTGAGGATTGAGATAGATAGCCATTGGGACAAAGATGAAACTTGGGCCCGGGACTCCTGGAAATGGTTGACACGGGGGTGTCCATTGGGTGACGTCAAAAGGGCCTATAGCCCCCCTGTCCGGCCCTCCCGGACACAGCTGCTCCTCCAGGCAGGGCTGAGCTCAGCCAGGCTTCAGGGGTGACAGCAGGCGGCCCCTCGACCCTCTCTCTTCACATAGTCATGCAGCCGGAAGCAGGGCTCGCTGGGACCTTTGGTGCAGCGCTGTTTCAGCTCCCTGCAGAGCAGGGGCGATGACTGGGAGCAAGACGGCCTCCCGTACCCCAGCAAGAGGGTCCGCACCCCAAGTCTGGGGGGGGGAAACTTCCTGTCCAGTGCCAGGACTTACTTTGCGATGGCAGTGAAGGCCAAGTCCACGTTGATGCCGGTCTTCGCGCTAGTCTCCATGAACGGCAGCCCGTACTCCTGCAGACGGCTTGTGCCAGCTGCCCCAGGCCCGGCAGGGGCAGCCGCAGCTGCCCTCCCTCCCAGGCGCCCCGCCCCACCCACGGCGCCCCCACTCACCTTGGCCAGCTTCTCCCCGTCCTCCCTCCGCACCACGCGCTCCTGAGCAGAGTCCACCTGGCCCGGGCACAGCACAGGGATTTGGGTGATGGCCTGACCTGTGGCTTACACACGCGCACACATACACACACACACACACAGACCCGCCACCACCCAGGGCCGGGCTGCCCACCTTGTTTCCCAGCAACATGAGCACCACGTTGTGTTGGGCATACTCCTGGATCTCCGTCAGCCAGGCCTGTGGGGAGAGCTGGGACCAGGTGGGGGCTCCTACCCCCTTCGCACCTCGTCCTGTTGGAACCTTGGCGCCTGTGCGCTGGGCAGAGGTGCCCGCCTCACAGACGCCTGATCCCGGGGCCTGCTGACAGGGCCGGATGTCACCGGAGGGGTCACGGGCCCGTCGGTGCCCGTCACCGCAGTCTGCAGGGCTCTGGGAACTTGGGGAGCCTTGCGCCACGGGGGCCCTGGTGGCCCATTCGTTCCCTCCACCGGGAGAGGAGGCCACTGACCTGGATGTTGTCGAAGGAGGCCTTGTTGGTGACGTCATAGAGCAGCAGCAGCGCTGGGGACAGGGTGGTGAGGACAGCCTGGAGCCCCGTGGCTTCCTGTCAGCCGCCCCCACCCCCCACTCCCGCTGCTCACGCCCGTACCCAGGTCTGGGGCGTGGCAGCATCCCGCCTTCCCCTGTGTGCCCCCCCCATCGCCCCGTGGGTGCTCACCATGGGCGTCTCTGTAGTAGGCATGGGTCACGCTGCGGAAGCGTTCCTGGCCAGCCGTGTCCCAGATCTGTGGCAACATGGCTCTGGTTACGATGCCCGGCCCCTTTCTGGTGCCCCCTTACCTTCCTCTCTCCCTCCACCCTCCCCCGACTCGCCTCACCTGCAGCTTCACCTTCATGCCATCCACATCCAGAACCTTGTTCTGAAACAGAATCAGCCCCAGTAGGGGCCCAGTGCCACTCTCTGCCTTGGGACTTCCAAGGGGAGAGCAGAGGGGCTTGTAAGTCAGAACTGAACCCAGCCCCGTCCCGCTGACAGGGAACCTCTGCCCCGCCCCTGGCTAAGTCTTGTAAGTCATTCTTGAACGCAGGACCAGCCTTCCTGCTGCCTCCCTTCCCTCTGCCTACCGTCTAGGCTTCCAAGGAAACCTTAGGGCTGCCTGGCTCCCTCCAGCTAGATTTTTCCTCCACCACCCTGGAGAGCGCCCCGTTCCTGCTCCATGGGGCTTGCGGTCTTCCTTGACCACCTGCCTAGAGCGCAGACTCACGGGCTGCAGGAGGAGCGGTTGCTGCTTACAGCCATCCGTACTTATTGTGAAGCCTTTTGGGTCATGACTCGGGTCCACTATTAGCTCCCTCGGTGTGCTGCAAATGGGCATCTTGGGGTGTCCTTCCATGGCTGCTCAGATAGCTTAATGAATGAGCTGCTGTATGTACGGAAAAACATCTCACCCAGAGAAAAGGCTAATTGAATTTGCTCTGGATAGGGTTGTTTTTGTGCCAGTGCCGGGGCTTGAACTCAAGGCCTGGGTGCTGTCCTTTAGTGTTTTTACTCACAGCTGACTCTGCTACCACTTGAGCCACTGCTCCACTTCCAGCTTTTTTGGTATTAATTAAAGATAAGTCTCATGGGTTTTTCTGTTCAGGCTGGCTTTGAACCTTGATGTCAGACTGCTCATCCTCCCGAGGAACTAGGATCATAGGCTGGAGCCACCAGCACCCAGCTTAGGATGTTTGTTTGTTTGTTTAAAAAAAAATCTCTCCCCAATGGGACCTGCAATGCCCTGGGTCTGGGTTTGTGCTTAGCAGATCCAACCGCTCAGCCACAGAGCCTAGAACTGTCTGGTAAACAGTTACTCCCCAAGGCCGAGTCCTGGGCTCTACTGCCCTCCTGAGTTCCTGTTGGGGTACTTCTGGGTCTCCGGGGAACCAGGCTCAGCCATCTGCCAGGCTGAGGACCATACCTCACTTCCCCTGGCACCCTGAAACAAGCTACAAATCAAACAGCTCGCCCTTCTTCATCCCTTGCCCCAGACCCAAAAGGGAGACCAGGACAGGCAACGGAGCACGGCTCTACTCGGCCCGTCCTGCCCAGCCCTTCCTTCACCTCACAGAGCTGCAGGGGACCCGGGACCCCCCCCCCCCATTCCCTGTCTCGGTGTTATCCGTAATAGGCTCATTTCAAAACCACTCCCTGTTCTTGGCATCTGGAACAAAGAATTAAGCAAAACATGAATAATGAGAGAGCCACAGGTTTATTAAAGCAGAACTCTCCGTGAGGAGGAGGGGGAGGAGCAAGGGTGCCAAGCCCCACGGAGCTGAGTCGGGTGGAGGGGAGGGCTTTGAGCGCCCCTCCCCTTTGGTGATGGACAGCTGGGGATTATATAACATTTCCTTTCTGTTGCATATTATCCACAACGCATCAGGAAAAGCCCACAGGCAGGGGGTGTCAGAAGGAGAGAACCTGGTTCGTTAATGAGCAGTTTCTGCCCCGGGCAATTCAGGGGGACATCTATGGATGCCATAGGCGGGCGGATGCCACCGGGGCGTGTGGAGCAGAGCTTTTCCAGAATCGGAATAGCTTCCATGGCCAATCAGGTTTTTCTCACCTGTCCTTCTGCCACAACCCTAGACCACGATTGTCCCCTCTGGTCAGATCTAGCCAGAGAATGTCAGATGATGACTGGCAAATAGGTCCCCATATGCCTCCCCACAGAGGGCGTCAACGAGGACTGTGCTGACTGACCCACACCTTGGGTGGACAGAAGTCTTTGCCATGGGGACAGAAAGGGTCCTGGAAGTGGTAAGATCTACTTAAAGAAATCATTCCTAGGGCTGGGAAGGTGGCTCAGTGGTAGAGCGCTTGCCTTGCATGCATGAGGCCCTGGGTTCAATTCCTCAGTACCACATAAGCAGAAGGAAAAAAAAAAGCCAGAAGTGGCAGTATGGCTCAAGCGCTAGCCATGAGCTGAAGAGCTGAGGGACAGCACCCAGGCCCAGAGTTCAGGCCCCATGACTGGACCTCCCCCCACCCCCCCAAAAAAAGAAATCATTCCTAGGGCTGGGCATGTGGCGCTGTTGGTAGAGTGCTTGATTAACATGCATGAAGCCCTGGGTTCGATTCCTCAGTCCCACATACACAGAAAAAGCCAGAAGTGGCGCTGTGGTTCAAGTGGTAGAGTGCTAGCCTTGAGCAAAAGAAGCTCAAGGACAGTGCCCAGGTCCTGAGTTCAAGCCCTAGGATAGGCCAAAAAAAAAAAGGAAGGAAGGAAGAAATAAATACACAAATAAATAATTCCTAGATCTGGATTACTGCAGAGTACACAAAGTGATCAATCCTCAGGAAAAGTAGAAAAAAGTTTAGCAAAAAATTCAAATGTAAGCTGGGCACTAGTGGCCCACACCTGTAATCCTAACTACACAGGAGGCTGAGATCTGAGGATCATGGTTCAAAGCCAGCCCGGGCAGGAAAGTACGTGAGACTCTTATCTCCAAAAAACCACTAGAAAACCGGAAGTGGTGCTATGGCTTAAGTGGTAGAGCGCTCTCCTTGAGCTGAAGAGCACAGGGGCGGTGCCCAAGCCCTGAGTTCAAGCCCCACAACTAACAGAAAAAAAAAAAAGAAAGCCAGAGGTGGAGCTGTGGCTCAAGTGATAGAGTGCTAGCCTTGAGCAAAAGAGCTTAGGGACAGCGCCCAGGTTCTGAGCTCAAGCCCAGGATTGGCACAAAAGAAAGAGAGAGGGGGGAGGAGGGGAGGGAGGGAGAAAGGAAAGAAAGAAGGAAGGAAGAAAGGACGGAAAGGAAGGAAGGACGGAAAGGAAGGAAGAAAGAAGGAAAGAAGGGAGGGAAAAGAAAAAGAAAGATGGCTAGCTAACCTACTGGCACCCATGGACAGCAGGATTTTGATATGGTTTCTCCCATTCATAAGCCCCCTCAGTAGTGACTTTCCTGGGATCATGTTTTGGGTCATGGATCCTGCATGTATGTATTTATTTTGTCTCTTCTTACCGAGGAGCCATTTGCCTAGAAATGACAGTCCCCACAGACGTTCCATCCTGTACCTGAAGAAGTGACCGTGGGCAAAATTAATGGCACCAGTCAGAGCTTCTGGTGGAAGAGAGTACTGCCCTGAAGGCTGACTTCTGCTTAGAACACAGCAAGACTTCTGCAGTCCCCAGCAGGTACAGCTACACCCCCTTGCCAGCCCCAAACTGAAGAACCCATCACTCTTCCCACCTCCTAAAGACTTGCTGGGATCCCATCTTCAGGAAAATGAGGGAGGAGAAGTAGCCATGACAGAGGGAGGTGGAGACTTCAACCCCATCCCTACCCAGGACCCACCGCTGACTCCTTCCTAAACAGCTGATTTTGCTCTCAGAGCATCCTGATGGAGGAAGTTTCTCCCAGAAGGGTAACTCGCCCCAAAAAGGATGTCTGGAATCTCACTTTTTCCCTTAGATCGCTTTTTGGTCATTACCATATAATTTGCATTGAAATTTGCCCCCCTTGGGATTTTCCTGGTGCATTGTGGGTAAGAATGTAAGGAACTACTATGTAATCAGAAGCTGCCACCTCAAAACTGTCCCACCACAACGGAGGAGAGACCTTTGACCCAATTCAGCCTAAAAGCGCCCTAACACAGGACCCAGAGGGTCTTGCATTCCTGTTTGGTCCACTCCTGAGTGCACTTTTGCTTTCATAAACCTGTGGCTTTTCTCCTCGCTCACGAGTGTCGTTCAATTCCTTGCTAAAGACACCAAGAATGGAACTGTTCTGAAACAAGTCTACTGCTCCACAGCACCTCATCCGGGCCTTCTCAGCCTCCTGCTAACTCGGTCTAATTAAAGGGTGAGAGAAATAAATGGGAATTCAGAATGTGCTAAGAATCACACCAGCATCTCAACATGTGGGGGTTCCATCTGACAGCCCCCAAGTCCTCTTGAGGTGCTAGGGGAAGTGTCCTCACCCCAAGGTAACACTCCCCCGCCCCTCCCCACCCAGCAAACACAGGCTGCAAGACTGACACGTGGCTTGAAGGGCCTGGGCAGGGCCCAGCCTGGCCTCCCCTCTGCCTGGAGGAGGTGGAGACGCAGCCCTAGGGTGGTGCCAACCCCCGGCACTGGACAACCTATTTCTGCATCAGTCTAGAGCAGGTGTGGGGAGGTGTCCGCCACCAAGCCTGGTGGCTCAGGACAGCTCCACCCCGAGCTGTAGCTACAGGTTGGGGAGAGGGGGTCCTGGGTGGACTGCCTGTGAGGGGACCAGGGCGTGGCTGGGCCGGGGAGGAGCCGGGGCCTCAGCCTCTGTGCTCACCCGGAAGTCGATGCCCACGGTGGAGATGAAGGCGCCCGCCAGAAACGCTCCGTCCTTGAAGCGCACCAGCAGACAGGTCTTCCCCACACCGGAATCGCCCACCAGCATGACCTAGGCCGGGATGTTGGGGGTAGCGGAGAAAGGCTGAGAAAAGGGGACTGGGGCGCTGTTCCAGCCACAGAGTCTGCCCTGAGCAGTTCTGGCCAGAGATGGGCCGGGGGCCAGGGGCAGGAGAGAAAAGGGGCATTCTAGGCCTCTGGGGGAGAGGCCGGGGAGCAGTTACAGTCTCCAATAATCTGAACCCCCCAGTCTCTGCCCCTAAGGGTCTCTGTCCCATCTCCAACAGCGCGCATCTCAATGGAGGGGGCCCCAGGGCCTCGGATCCCATTCACAACCCCACCAGTCCTCCCACACCTGATTTGGGAGGTCAGTCCCTACTTGGAGCTTAATGGGGAGCAGACCCTGGGGAGGGAGGGAGGTCAGCTGTGGCCTCCAGAGTCCTGGGAGGCGTGTGCCAGGGGGGCTTCTTCAAACAAACCCCAGCAAGGACGCCAAGCGTCCATCCTACAAGGCTGACCAGGTCAGGTCTTGACCTGAAGAGCGTCTGGGCCCCATCCGTGGCCAGGTGGGGCTGGCCAGGCCCCGTCCTGTCCCCGTCCAGCCAGCTCAGCCCCAACCCGACGTCCCAGAACCCAGGGCTATGCCTGTCCACCCCAGGTCACACTCATCGCTTCCGCCTTGGTCCCGGGGAGGCCTCACCCCCCCCGCCCCCGTTAGCGAGCCTCCTCCTGGCCGCCCCCCTTGGGGAGGGGAGGCCGGCCCAGACCCGCAGGCCCCGGCGAGGGAAGGCGCCATATGGGAAGCGATAACGCGGGAGCTGGTGGGGGGGGGAGCCGGAGGGGCCCCGAGGAGCCCGGATGCGTGCGTGGGGGGCCCGGGCCCGCCGACACCCGTGCCAGCTGTTGAACGCGGCCGGCGGCGGGGCGCCGCTCGGGACCTCGGGGCGCGGGGCCGCCGCGCGCCCCGGCCCTCCCCCGGGCCCGGCCCCGACGCCACCGCGCGCCCGCGGGGCCCCCGCCCGGCTCACCTTGAAGGCGACGTCGTAGAAGTCGCCGCCGCCGAGCGAGGGCGGGCCGGGCTGCGGGGGCCCGGGGGGCGCCGCCTCGGGGCCCGGGCGCGCGGAGCGGGGCCGGTCGGCGGAGGGCAGCGCGGAGGCGGCGGGCGCGCGGGCGCCCTTGCTCCGGGGGGCCTTCTTCCTGGACATGGTCGGCGGGCGCGCCCGGGGCCCGACCCGGATCGGGACTCGCACGCGAACCCGTGCCGCGGCGGCGGCGGCGGCGGCATCCCGGGCTCCGGCCTCGGGGCGGGGCCCCGCCCAGGCCCCGCCCAGGCCCCGCCCCCGGCCCGCGCGCAGCCACTCAGGCCCGGCCGCCCGCCGCCGCCGCCGCCAATGGCTGCGCCCGGGAGGCGCCATCCCGAGGAGCCCGCCGCCGCCCCCGGGGGCGGGCCTGGGTCCTGGGACGCGGTCCGGCCGAGCGGGGGCCCCGGCCCGGCCCCCGGCCCCCGCGCTCCGTCGTCTCCGGGGCGCGCGGGTCCGGGAAGCTCCGGCTGACAGCTGGTTATCGGGAGGACAGGCTGGGGACAGCGCGGCCCCCGCCGCCTCCGCCCCCCGCGGTGCCCGTCCCTGTCCCTTCCCAGGCCGGGTTCCGACCCTAGGGCGACCGCCAGGGCTGATTCTTCAAACCCAAAGTGGACCCTGGCCCAGCGTTCCGCGGCCCAGCGCGCCCTCCATCCAAGCTGGCTGGGGCTCTGTCCCGAGAGCCCCGCTGAAGATCCCCGGGTCTCCAGAGCTACACCTGGGGAGGGGGCGTCAAGCCGAGGGGCCCAGGGCAGTGCCCTGGGTCATCTGGGAGCTGGAGGGACAGCTCGACTGGCAGAGCCCCGTGGGAGGGGGCAGCTGGTTGGGGGGGGCCAGTGATGGAGCCTTGCCACCCAGCAGCGATCCCCCCCACACACAGGGGGACTCTGGGTGCTGTCCTATACCAGGTACACGGTGTATTCAAAACCGTTGGTCAGATGTGTACTTCTAGGGCCCCAATGCACAGATAGGGAAACTGAGGCCCAGGAAGGTTAGGGGGGAGCCGTCCATGGCCACTGGATTAGGAGGTGGTAGAACCAGGATTTATTTGTGAGAACTATTTCCAGAGACTAGAAACCATCTCACGGAAGGGTTGGCTCAGATAGACCTCTCAGGAACCTGTCGGAGCTGTAACTAGAACCCAGGGAAGTCCTCTTAGAGCTCCCCCTTCCCCATTCCTTTCTTTCCTTGTCCCCCTCTGTCTCTTCACCCTCTTTCAGGCTGATCTCCAGCTCTGTGTGTCCAGGAAGGCTGGCCCAGGGTCTCAGCTAGGAGCTGGGGTTGGGTGCTGTAAGTAGGGCATCTGGGGGGTGGGGAGGTGCTGGTGGGGTGGCAAGGAGGAAGAGGAAAGCAGCGGGGAGCTGCAGAAAGGAGGAGCTGGCAGAGGAGGTCTGCCTGCAAAGTTAGGAATTTGCATAAAAATCCAGGTCTCTGACTTCTCACTTCTTTTCTTCTTCTTTCCATTGCTGGGGATTGAACCCAGAAAATTGTATTTGCTAAGCCTTCTGCCACTTGAGCTAGGACTGTAGCCTTTCTTTCTTTTTTGTTTTATTGTTTTATTTATTTTTGTTGTTGTTGTTTTTGCTTTGGGCTGTCCTTGAACTCTTGATCCTCCTACTGCTGCCATGTGAGTAGGTGTATGACCACCTTGCTTCCTCTGATCTCTCTGGGAAAAGTGGGAGCTCTGGGTGCTTGACTCAGACCCCTGGGCTCTGGTCTCTCCTCCTTCCTCATCTCTGATCATTATGTCTCTTGGTTCCTGCGTTTGCCATCTGTCTTCCCCTCTGGAACGTGAGCTCTCTGGGCACAGGAAGCAGCTTGTCTTGGTCACTGCCATCTCCCTGGAAGCCAGTGCCAGGACTCAACAAGCAGCTCTGAAGTTGGAGAATGAACAATGAGAAACATGGGCCTCACCTCAGGAGGACACGTAGTTGCTGACAAAGATTTAAGACAGGGGCTGGGAAGGTGGCTCAGTGGTAGAGCGCTCGCCTTGCACGAGTGAGGCCCTGGGTTTGATGCCTCAGCACCACATAAGCAGAAAAAGCCAGAAGTGGTGCTGTGGCTCAAGAGGTAGAGCACTTGCCTTGAGCTGAAGAGCTTAGGGACAGCGCCCAGGCTCAGAGTTCAAACTCCGTGACTGACAAAAAAAAAAAAAGGATTTAAGACAGAATCTTTGTTAGTGCAAGGGTGGGAAAGCCACTGTGGGCTCCGTGTGAGAGTGAGGTTTTATGGGGAAAGGGAAATTTGCACTGAGCTTTGAAGGTAGAATAGAGGTCCAATAGGAGACACCAGGTAGAGGGCAAAACAGATCAGGGTGGGTGATGAGGGAACATCAGGGGAGGTAATCCACTCTGTTACAATGTAGCAGAAGCTACAGGAGGGGGGGGGAGGAGGTTTCAGCACCCTGGGGAGAGGTGGTAGGGACAGAACCACAGCCTGAAGGAAGAGGGTCTATGTCTTCTGCCTTTGAATCTGGTTGCTTAGACCAATAGATGGCGCAGAAATGAATTTCTTGCCTCTGGAGCAGTCATTCTTGTAATCTGCCTGCCAGATTACAGCTCCCCGATCGGTGTGCAGTGACTCTGCCCGCGCCAGTCTCCACTGAGGCAGAGCTCTGGGATGGAGGGTTAAGCTGAGTTTCAGGGGGGTCCTGTGGCAAATGGCAGCAGAGCCCCCAAGAGATGCTCCCCCCCCAAAAAAAAGCTCGGCTTTCAGTTCTTGGAGTAGGAAGCATGCCAGAAGCCCGCCAGTCCCCGGCTTGCTTGGTAACCTTAGGTGTCTGACGTTCCCCTCCCGTGAAACGCGGCGGAGCGGGGTAGGAGGAACTCATCTCCAAGGGCCCTTCCAGCGCCAACACCTTCTGTGCTGTGAAATCCGTGTGAACGTTGCCATGGAGCTGTCAGAGGAACTGCAGCAGCGTTGAATTCAACTTCCTTGAGAGGAAGGAAGGGGGGAGGAGGAAGTGAGTCACCTCAGAGACCAGAAGCGATGGACATCACACAGGTGTGCTGGCTGGCCCTAGTGTCCAGGTAGTCAGGGGCCTCTCTGGTATCCAGGTATGTGGGGGGTAGGGGGGCTCTTAAGTGTTCTGACTCTGGCAGGATACCCCCAGAAGCCCACTCAGGTCAGTGACCTTGATAACTAGTGGTATCCGGTTGCCATCCATCCCTGCCCAGAAAGGGCGGGGAGCTTCCATGTGGAGCAGAAGTCCCTCCTAGAAGGCTGAAGGGGTGGCCACAGCAGCTGGGTACTGGCCTGTGTGGGCAGCCATGCACACACCCATCCTAAAGGAGTGTCAGCCTGCAGGTTGTGGCCGCCGGTCTGTCCACTCACACCATCAGAGGCCAGCTCTCTCCAGGGCCAGCAGCCGGCCCCTAGCCAAAGCCCCTGTGGCCAGCACAGAGGGCTGAGTAGGGCAAATGGCTCCAGGCTCCCTGGGAGCCTTTAACAGACATGCCAGGGTCAGTCCATGAAGTGATTATTCACACCCCAGAAACAACCACACAGCTCCTGAAGTCATCAATCACTGACTACCCAGACTGAGCCAAGTGCTACCCTTGCATTATTTCTTCTTCTTAGGGATCAAACTGAGGGTGTTGAGCATATCAGGCAAATGTTCCAATGTTCTACTGAGCTACACCTCCAGCCTGAGAATCTAGGATTTTGGTGGCATGTCAAGAACTCAAGGTAAAGACAGGAGCCCAGATTTTGTGTGTGTGTGTGTGTGTGTTTGAGACAGCATCTTACTACATATCTCAAGTTGGCCTCAATCTGTATTGTTCCTGTCTCTACCTTTAAAAGTAGCTGTGGCCTTGGGCTGGGAAGATGCTTAGTTGGTAGAGTGTTTGCCTAGCATGCATGAAGCCCTGGGTTCAATTCCTCAGTACCAAATAAACTGGGCCAAGTGTTGGTAGCTTACACCTGGAATCCTAGCTACTCAAGAGGCTGAGATCTGAGGATGGTTGTTTGAAGCCAGCCTGGGCAGGAAAGTGTGAAACTCTTATCTCCAATTAACTACCAGAAAACCAGAAGTAGAGCTGTGGCTTAAAGTGGTAGAGTGCTAGTCTTGAGTAAAAAAGGTCAGGGATAGTGCCCAGGTCCTGAGATCAAGCCCCATAACAGACAAAAAATAAAATAAAATAGGCTGGGCACCCGTGGCTCATGCCTGTAATGCTAGCTACTCAGGAGGCTGAGATCTGAGGATCGAGGTTCAAAGCCAGCCCAGGCAGGAAAGACCGTGAGACTCCTATCTCCAATAAACCACTATAAAACCAGAAGTGGTGCTGTGGCTCAAGTGGTAGAGCGCTCACCTTGAGCTGAAGAGCTGAGGGACAGCGCCCAGGCCCAGAGTTCAAGCCCCATGACTGGGGGGGTGGGAGGGAAGAAGAGTGAGTTCAAACCTCAGTGCTGAGAAAAAAAAAGAAGTAAAGTGTACCATTGGATCCGTTTTGACATTGTTACCCTTTGTACACCAGTTAGGGGAAGGAGTGTATCTACGGTTCCAGTTCGTTTTCAGCGGGCTGCGTGTCCAGATGCCCAGCCCCGGGCAGACCATCTGCAGACACTCCCAAGTTCCTTCCTTCTGCAGACAGTCCCAAGTTCCATCGTTCAGGTGAGTTTACTAACTTCAGGCGACTGGGGGGCGGCCTTGGGGGCCCGGTGCGGGAGCCAGGTGAAAGGCGCCCGCGGGGCCTCCAGGGGGCGGTGTCGCCCAGCGCCTGCCCGCCCGCGCCCTGCACGGGCCGAGACGCGCGCTCTGCGGGCGGGGGGCGCCCCGCTCCGGGATCCGTCCCTGCGGCCGGCTCTTCCCACGAACGGCTGTTGTGTGCCAGTCCTGGGGCTGGAACTCAGAGCCCGGGCGCCGCCCCTGGGCCTCTCTGTGCTCAAGGCTGGCGCTCCCACGGAGCCACAGCGCCGCTTCCGGCTTTTTCCGCGTCTGTGGCGCTGAGGACTCGAACCCAGGGCCTCAGGCCTGCCAGGCCAGCGCCCCACCACGGAGGCCCCTTCCCGGCCCCTTGGGCTGTTTTCCTTGCACCCCTCTGTGTGTGGCCAGTTCTGAGCTTGAGGAAGGCCCGGGCTGCGGGGCCGGCGTCTGTAACGTCGGGAGGGTGGGGTGGCGGAGGCGGACGGCCCAGACACCGGCGGGGACGCCCGAGTCCTCCCCGAGGCTGAGGACCAGACCCCGGAAGGCGGGGCGCGGCCGCCGACTTCCGCCAGCCTCGCACCGCCCTTTGCGCAGCGCCAGAGCGTTGCCCCGCCTTCCTTCATCCCCGGGGGTGGGGCCTGCAGCGAGGAGGGCGGAGCCTCCGAACGCCCCGCCCCTGCCAACGCTGCGCGGGGAGCGGTCCCGCCTCCTCCCGAGGCGCACGCACCGAGGCTGCGGCAAGAGGGCGGGGCCTGCTCCTCCCTCCGGCCCCGCCCCGGGCACTGCAGAGCTGAGGGCGGAGTCTGCGAGGTCGGCAGATGCTGCGGCCGAGGAGGTTGCGCCTCCTTCTGGCCACGCCCACCGCCGGCGCGCGTCGTGGGGCGGGGCCCTCGGTAGACCCCGCCCCCCGACCGCGAGGAGGCGGAGCCCGCGGCGGCGCCGCAGTGCAGCGCGAGCGCGCTAGCGGGCGGCCGAGGACCTCGGGGGCGGCCTGACCGCGGAGCGCTGAGCGGGTGTCGCGCCACAGACAGGCCCCGGGCCGCCGGCGGATCCAGCCCGGTGCTGCGCCATGCCTTCCGCAGGCCCCTCCTGAGGCGCGGGCGCGCGGGCGGGCCTCGGGCCGCCGAGGCCATGCGCGCGTGGCGCTGACGATGCCGCCCGGCGCGCCCGCCCGCCTGGCGCTGGCCCTGGGCCTGGGCCTGTGGCTCGGGGCTCTGGCGGGGGGCTCCGGGCACGGCTGCGGGCCCTGCGAGGGGCCCTGTCTCTGCGACCCGGGGCCCGGCGCCGCCTGCCGCGTCAACTGCTCGGGCCGCGGGCTGCGGACGCTCGGCCCCGCGCTGCGCATCCCCGCGGCGGCCACGGCGCTGTGAGTAGCCGCGCTGCGGCGGGACGGGCGGCGGGGCGGGCGGCGGGGCGGCGGGGCGGGACGGGCGGCGGGCGGCGGGCGCGGCCCCGGGCCCGGCCCCGGCCCCGGGCTGCCGGACGCCGCGGGCCTGGCCGCTCCCAGGGCGAAGCTCCAGCTGGGACGTCCGCCCGGCTAAATAAGGAAAACCTGGCCCCGGGGCCAGCCGGGACTCCCGGTTTCTGAGGAGAAAACGTCGCCCCTCCCCGCGGGGCTCGGCGGACGCCCGCCGAGGGAACGGGCGGGGGCGCGGGGAGGACAGACGCGCTAATTGGAGCCTCGTCGGCGGGAGGCTGGTCGGGTTCCGGGCCGGGGTTGGGCGGGTCTGTGGTGGGCGCTAGGCCCTCGGTAAGGGTCGATGGGTGTGTGAGAATCGGTCCCGGGTAAGTCGGGGCGGGGGAAGAGGGCGGGAAGGGGCCGGGCCCTGCCGTGGAGCGGGTGGGGGAGCGGACCCACAGGTGGGCCGGGGCCTGGACTGGCCCAGGTGCTCTGTGGCAGCGTTATCCTGAGAACCCAGCCTCGGGGTCTGTGTTGGGAGCAGCCTTTCTTTGGGGGTGGATAGGTGCAGGAGAACCCCAGCCTTCCTGGTGAAGAAGTCGTTTTTTTGGAGACATGACGCAGTGGGTTTCAGGTATCTCGACTGAGTAGGGCTTGGCCTCGTGCAGTGCCCAGGACCTAGGGTTGGACTGGAAAGGATTTGCAGAGAACAGGATTGCAGGCACTGACCCTCCAAGGCTGAAGAGGCTCAGAATTTTCCGGGCACTTCCAGCACCTCACTTCCAGAAACTCCTGCTGGGTTCCCCTGGGGAGCTTCTTCCATCTCTGCTCTGGTTAAACCATAAATGGGTCCTAGGCATTCGGCTTGGGTGGCCCCATGGAGGGCCACACGGGGAGTCCTGTGTCCCTGGGGTTTTGCCCAGTGGCCTTGGGAGTGGGAAAAGAGCAAGTTCTGTGGGGCTGGCCAGGAGCTGTGACTGGGGCCTGCAGGGCTTGTCATTGTGCTCTTTGACTGGAAGGCTCCATGCCTCAGGCCTGTCTGTGGAGATGCCCCCTCCCGCCTGCCAGCAGGGCTCACAGAATTGCGTCAGATTCGTGCCACCCATTGTTTCTGGATGCTGAGGGTGAACGCACCTCTCTCTCTGTTGACTGGCTACTCTGGGAGAACGGCCTGGCTCCCACTGGTTCCTGCTTCCTCAGCCTCTCTTGCCCCTGTTGCATCTCTGCTGGTCTCCCAGGAGCTGTGGAGGAAGTAGAGGAGGAGGGCCTGGAGCTTGAGCCCTTACCTTGGTGGGTCCTGTTACATTCTGGTCCTGGGCTTTGGTAAAGGAGCCTTACTGGCCCTGGTGTTGTCTCATGTATTTTAGAGACTAGGAAGCGGCATGTATCAGGGACTCAATAAGTGCTTAGTCACAGATTTAGGATTTGGGGGCTTTCGGCCTTCTATTTGTGGGAGCACCCAGGCGTTGTCCTTGGGGGAGGGGACATACCCCTGGCAGCCTGGCCTGGCCTGATCTGGCAGGATCCTCGGGGATCCTGGCCACTCTGTGTGCAGTGGGGCCTCAGCATGGACTCAGGTGGGCAGGTGGGTAACCTGCCCCTGAGAGATTTCCAGAGAGAACACAGGAAACTAGGGCCTTAGGGGCAGGTGTAGAGACTTCTTCCTGCTGGGTTTCTTCCCAGAAACCCTTGTCTGCACTAGGTAGGTTGTCAGCCCTGTAGACTCCCAGCAAGATAGGTGGGTCTCAGAGATGGGAGAGGCCAGGGCCAGAGACTGCAGCCTCCGAGGCCAGAGCTTAGGAGCACCGAAAGAGCACTGCGAGCGCTACCTTCTCACTGTCAGCACAGGCCCTCCACTGGCTGAGCCAGTGGGAGGTGAGACCACAGACTTCCAGCCTTTCTTGGGTTAAAATGATGTGGCAGCTGGAACAAGATGACATTACTGGCAAAGGTTGCTGCTCTGCTATTTTTAAAGCTTTGCTATGGAGAATTTAAAGCTTTGTTATGGAGAACAGTAGGCAGACAGAATGATGACTCTCATGTTCTCTCCTCCTTGCCCCTGCTACAAGTTTTGAGCAAAATGCTAGCATCCTGCAAGTTTTTCTGTGTTTTGGAGTGATATATACACTCAGAACACACTTAAAGCATGGGACGATTCTTTTTTGTTGTTGGTGATGGTGGTTGTGGGGCTTGAATTCAGGGCCTGGGCGCTGTCTCTGAGCTCTTTTTGCGTAAAGTTAGCACTCTACCACTTTGAGCTACTGCTCCCCTTCAGGTTTTCTGGTGGTTAATTGGAGATGAGTCTCATGAACTTTGCTGCCCAGATTGGCTTTGAACCATGATCCTCAGAACTCTGTGTCCTGAGTAGCTAGTATTAGAGTGTGAGCCACTAGCACCTGGCTTGGAATGATTCTTTAGTCCTATTAAACGGTGTGTTCAAATTTTCACTTGTCTTAGTTTTGTGTGTGTGTGTGTGTGTGTGTGTGTGTGTGTGAGTCTGTGTCTGTGTATAGGGACCTGAACCCAGGGCCTGAGTACTGTTCTTTAGCATTTTCACTTAAGGCTGGTGCTCTACCACTTTAGTCATAGCTCTCTACTTCTAGCTTTTAGGTGGTAATTGGAGGTAGGCTCTTATAAACTTCCTACCTGGGCTGACTTCTAATTGACCACAATTTAACTCAGCCACCTGAGTAGCTAGGGGTACAGGCATGAGTCTGTACAATGCATCTTTTTTTTTTTGGGGGGGGCCCAGTCGTGGGGCCTGAACTCTGGGCCTGGGCGCTGTCCCTCAGCTCTTCAGCTCAAGGCCAGCACTCTACCACTTGAGCCACAGCGCCACTTCTGGCTTTTTTCTTTTTTCTTATGTGGTGCTGAGGAATCTAACCCAGGGCCTCATGCATACAAGGCAAGCGCTCTCTCTACCACTGAGCCACCTTCCCAGCTCCTGTACAATGCATCTTGATCAGTGTCACTCCTTCCAAGAAAGGTGGTTTCATAGAGCCCCAGAGACATGAGATGAAGGGCCTTTTTTTTTTTTTTTGTCTGTTATGGGGCTTGAACTCTGGGCCTTGAGCTCTTCAGCTCAAGTCAAGCGCTCTACCACTTTAGCTACAGGGCCACTTCCGGTTTTCTAGGGGTTTATTGGAGATAGGAGTCTCACAGTCTTTCCTGCCCGGGCTGGCTTTGAACTGCAATCCTCAGATCTCAGCTTCCTGAGTGCTAGGATTATAGGCATGAGCCACCGGCACCTGGCCGATGTCGGGCCTTTATAGGAAGGCAAGTAGGGATGACTTAAGGGTTCCAGGGAGGAAGCAGGGTGGCTGGCATTTTCTAGACAATTCTATGCTACTGAGTAACATCCCTAACTCCTGGTCCTTCTAGAAAGAACCCTGGTTGGCCAGGCACTCACACCTCTAATCCTAGCTACTCAGGAGGCTGAGATCTGAGGATCATGGTTCAAAGCCAGCCTAGGGGGCACTGGGAATGTGGCTTAGTGGTAGAGTGCTTGCCTAGCATGCATGAAGCCCTGGGTTCAATTCTTCAGTACCACATACACAGAAAAAGCTGGAAGTGGAGCTGTGGCTTAAGTGGTAGAGTGTTATCCTTGAGCAAAAGAAGCTCAGGGACAGTGCTTAGGCCCTGAGTTCAGGCCCCAGGACTGGCAAAACAAAACAAAACAAAACTCCAGCCTGGGCAGGAAAGTCTGAGACTCTTGTCGCTAATTAATCACGAGGAAAATGGAAGTGGTACTTTAACTCAAACTGGTAGTGCCCAGGTCTTGAGTTCAAGCCCCTAAGACCAATGAAGGAAGAAAGGAAGGAAGGAAGGAAATAGAAAACCCTGGCTGCTATGTGGACCCGTGTAGGGAAGGATGCCATTTTGCAAGTGCTGCTGGCCTAGCCTTCAATCTCTGAACTTTGGCTGGCATAGGATGCCACACTTGGCATTTGTTTCCTATTTAGACATGAAATGGAAATTTTCCAAAAATGTGGACAAGGAGCAACTTCTTAATGTGATTGCCCAGCTGAGGGGAGGGAAGATTATGATCCAATTTTATTTTTATTTTTGTTTTTTTGTGCTGGTCCTGGTGCTTGTACTCGGCCTGGGTGCTCACTTCGGCTTTTTTTGTAATTAATTGGAGATAAACATCTCATAGACTTTTCTGCCTGGGCTGGCTTCAAACTGTGATCCTTAGATCTCAGCCTCTGAGTAGCTAGGATTATGGGTGTGAAGCCTGGTCTCTGGAGTCTCTATCTTATATGCAAAGAAACATCTCAACTGCAGCCAGTCCTATTCTCCTCTGCAGAACTCAGGGTCATAAGTAAGTAGGTGAGCTCCAGGCTGGGAATGTGGTAGAGTGCTTGCCTAGAATGCACGAAGCCCTGGGTTTGATTCCTCAGTACCCCATACACAGAAAGGCCAGTAGCAGCACTATGGCCCAAATGGTAGAGTGCTAGCCTTGAACAAAAGAAGCTCAAGGACAGTGCTCAGGTCCTGAGTTAAAGCCCCATGGCAAAAAAATAAAATAAAAAGTAGGTGAGCCCCAGGAGCCAGTAGTGTGCTGTGTCCCTGTGAGTAGTGCTGCAGGAGCAGTTCCAGGGCCAAGAGGCACCCGTGGGTCATCTCCCCTGTTGCGCTAGGACTTGTATCTGGAGTATATTCTTTTTTTTTTGTCGGTCGTGGGGCTTGAACTCTGGGCCTGGGCGCTGTCCCTCAGCTCTTCAGCTGAAGGCGAGTGCTCTACCACTTGAGCTACAGCGCCACTTCCGGTTTTCTGGTGGTTTATTGGAGATAGGAGTCTCACGGTCTCTCCTGCCCGGGCTGGCTTTGAACCGCGATCCTCAGATCTCAGCCTCCTGAGTAGCTAGGATTACAGGCGTGAGCCACCAGCGCCCGTCCTGGAGTATATTCTGATTAAAAAGTGGCAGAGGTGGCTCAGTGGTAGAGTGCATGCTTTGCATGCCTGAAGCTCTGGGTTCGATTCCTCAGCACCACATAAGCAAAAAGAAAAAAAGCCAGAAGTGGTGCTGTGGCTCAAGTGGTAGAGCGCTAGCCTTGAGCTGAAGAGCTGAGGGACAGCGCCCAGGCCCAGAGTTCAGGCCCCACGACTGGACCCCCAAAAAAAAAAAAAAGTGGCAGAGGATCCCAAGAGGTATTTCACCAAAGAAGATAAACAACTACAAAAAAGATGCTCTGTGTAATTAGTCATTAGGGAAATGCTAGTCAAAATCACAGTGAGCTGAGTTTGGTGGCCTACACCTGTAATACCAGCAAGAGGATTTAGAGTACAAGGCCAACCTGGGCTACATAAAATAACAAACTTGACAGAAAACACCCAGAATAGGCTAATCAATCCACAGAGACAGAATGTGGTGGTGGTGGTGGTGGAAGGGCTGGTAGCCAGGGGGTGGGGCTTCTTTGGGGATGATGAAATTGTGTGGTACAGATTAGTGATGAACGCTCAGCCTGCCTAGGTACTAAAAATCCCTGAATTGTCTGCTCTGGTAAACTTTATATACTTGTTTAAAAACAAAAACCACCCTGGGAGAGTACCTATGGAGACCCCGTCCTTATATCCTTACGTCCTCTCCCTCTGTCTGGGCCCTGTGACGCCACTTACTGTCCTTTCTCTCACTGATGCCTTACTGGCGCTGTGGGGTTAGAGCAGCTCTCAGATCCACGGGCCAACAATCAGACTCCTAGAAGCCGGTCATTTCTTTTTCTTTTTCTTTTTTTTTTTTTTGGGTCCGGTCGTGGGGCCTGAACTCTGAGCCTGGGCGCTGTCCCTCAGCTCTTCAGCTCAAGGCTCGCGCTCTACCACTTGAGCTACAGCGCCACTTCCCGCTTTTCTTTCTTTCTTTCTTTCTTTTTTTTTCTGGTGCTGAGGAATTGAACCCAGGGTCTCATGCATGCAAGGCAAACTCTCTACCACTGAGCCACCTTCCCAGCCCCCTGGGTCATTTCTTAAATCACGCAGAGTGTTATGACAGTGGTGATACGATTGGCCCCTCCAGAGCAAGCCCCTGAAATGGCACATTCAACCTGGAAGTCTCGGTTCAGGGATGCAGGGAAAGGTGGCTGTGGAGCCTCCTGAATAGGCGTGGGGTGTTTGAAGGGAGGGGTGGCGGTGGCAGTACTTGTGGTCTTTCTGCCTGCGCCTCCCCGAGCTCTCTGTCCATCTCTACGCTGGTCGCTTCAGCTGGCTTCCGGAGGGAGGCATGCAGGCCTGGCATCAGACTGAGTTCAGCCCAGCTCCTCCTCTCCCTGTGTCACCTTGGCTGAGTCACTCATCTCTGGCGTGTATGTGGCGGCGAGGTTGTTAGGAGGCAGTGACTGGTGCCCATCCTCTTGGTGCGTCCTGTTCTTCCACCCACCCCGGGCAGCTGTTGTGCCCGGCGTGCCCAGCCTGCCTGGCTGTCACTCATTTGAACCGGAGTGTTGTCTTGAGTTGGCATTGTGCGGCTTTGTGGAAGGCTGTGCCAGGCTGCAGGCGCCTCTGTTCTCTCTGGGCACTTCTTGGGACTTCCCCTGTCTGTCCTGCCAGCCCGTGAACCTTGCATCCTGGGCTGCCATCCTGTGACAGCTAACTGGGTGGCCATTACCAGATGTGGCTCCTGCCTGGCCAGCGCTGCTCCGAGCCTCCCTGGGGCCGAGGGGTAGCTCTGCTCCATCTCCGCCCCTCCCGCACCCCGGGGTGCTCTGCCAGAGGGCATGCAGTGTGGAAACCCGGCTCCAGAGGGAGACCCTGCCTGGGGTTGGGTTTCAACCGAGGAAGTCATTTTGGATGGAGACACATTTTCCTTTCTGGTGGCCAGCGCCAGCAGCAGGAGCCCAGACGACCAGCCCGCCTCGCTCTCTGGAATGAAAACATCCTTCTGCTGCTGTCTGGGGTGGCGTCCGTCTGGGCTGGGTGTGCTCAGGCCTGGCCTGGCCGTCCACGGCCTGGGCTCCAGCTGGCCTGGAGTGGGTGCAGCTGTGGGCGGGCCAGCACTCCGGGCGCCATGGGGTGTGAGCCCGTCTCCCTGCAGGACACGATGCAGCTGGAAAATGCAGCTCATGTCCTTTCTGGGAACACCTCGTTCCCTCTGGCTTGGCAGCTGTCTTCACCAAGGGGCCCAATGGTGCCCTGGCGCTTCACGCCAAAGAGCGGGCCTGTGCTTTGTGGCCCAGGTGAGCAGGGCATTGTTTCCCTGATGGTCTCACAGGCCCAGCCCTGGCAAACAGTGGCATCTTCAGCACTCGGGGAGCCGCCGTGGCAAGCCATCGTCCCAGGGCAGGGGTGCAACCCATCCCTGTCTGTTCCCCAGGGACGCGAGGGCAGTGTTTGTAGTTACAGGGTACAGATCGAGGCGCAGCGTGGCTGGGAGTGGGGGGCCTCTGGGGTCTTGAGCCTCCATAGGACTTGACAGCCCAGGCGCTGGGCACCACCAGACCTCAGCCGTGCTCAGCACCTGAGTGGTGGTGGACTGAGGCCCCTGCCCCGTCCCTTGCTCTCCCCTGCCCAGCCTCTCTCTCTCTGAACAGTCTTCAGTCTGCTGGCTGAACCTCAGGGTGCTGTGGGGAGACAGGCGCCCTGGCCTCCACACTCCTGCCCCGGCTCGCCGTGCGTGGCCCAGGCAGTTAGGTGGTCCTGATGCCGAGTCACCGTGAGGGGCCACCAGGGGGTGGTGTGGCGGGCTGGGGTCTTCGTATCCCTCCTCCTGAACCGGTGGCCTGGGTACCCTAGCTACAGGTGGGGCACACCCTCGCTGCCACCTCTCCTCCACCTAGTCTGGTGAGTCCCCAGATGGAGAACACCAGCAGCTTCCCAGGGGCGGGCGGACCCCGCCCTCCACACCTGGGCCTCCTCCTGCCGGGACAGGAGGACGCCATCCTCCGCTCTCTCATCCCATTCTTTCTGGCTCTGAGGCCGGGGTCTCCTAGTCTTGTCCTGCCTGAGGGCTTGGAGGACCTCATGGGTTGTCACGCATCCTCGTGACAGTCGGTTGTCGGAGCACTCAGTGTCTGTGTCGAGGAGCGCAGAGAACCTTGTAACACAGGGCTTTTCCTACAGTCCGGGCCCTGGGACGGGGAGGCCCCCCGGGTCTCGTGGGCACACCCCCACAGGACACTCCTGTGTCTGTTGTCGGGGCCCCAGTGTCCTTTCCCCTGCTGCTTGCCCCGCCCTGGTGTGGCCCAGGCAGGAGCTGTTGTGCGTGTCCAGGGCGGGTGGGGCTGCCCCAGCTCTTGCCTCTCTCCCGGGAAACGCTGAGTGGCCCCGGCCTTCTTGCCGCCAGCACACTCCTTGTGTTTTTCTTCAGCTCTCTTTCCTAAACTTGAATTCATTAAGTTAAACATCATTTCCGGCCCTGGAAGCCAGCCTCGCTTGCCATAAATAGAAGGGAACAGAAAGCAAAGGGAATGAAAACAGTGTGAGGATATTGAACTCACACTGGCTCCCGCTGCTGGGCTCCCAAAAGGAAAGTCCATTAGCGTTGAAAGACACCCGTTATCCAGGCCGCTTGGGGGCTCTGTTCCCTCCACCTGAGCCGGGGCCCAGCCCTCGCGCGGCCTCTCCTTTCTGCTCTAGGAGATGTGCATGGGGTGGGGGGGGGGGTCCGTCTTGCTGCAGAGAGGGGTCTGCTCCTCTGGGGAGGGTGGACCTCCTCCCCGAACTTTCCTGCCTGCCAGAGGGAGGTGGCGGCTGTGGGGCAGAGTGGGTTACATAACGTCGGCAGGCGGCCCCTCGGAGCCGTTCCCCCTGAGCCCTGTTTCCAGCACGGCGGCCAGCCAGTGTGGGGCGGCGGTGCCGGGCCTGGCATGCGCCCGCCTGCTGACCACATACGTCTGGAATGCGCAGATGTTTCCTTGGGGGCTCCCACTGGCCACCCTCACTCTCAGCATCGGGATTGGGGAGCAGGCAACCAGACCACTCCCTGCCTTGGCAGAGGAGGAAACTGAGGCTGCTTAGCTGTTGGCTAGAAAGTTTGAGCCCCGGGCTGGGAAGGTGGCTCAGTGGTAGAGTGCTTGCCTTACATGCCTCTGAGGCCCTGGGTTCGATTCCTCAGCACCACATAAGCAAAAAGAAAAAAGCCAGATGTGGCGCTGTGGCTCAAGTGGTAGAGCGTTATCCTTGAGCTGAAGAGCTGAGGGACAGCGCACAGGCCCAGAGTTCAGGCCCCAGGACTTGACCCAAAAAAAAAAAAAAAAAAAGTTTGAGCCTCTGTTGCCATGGCTCCAGAGCAAGACTGGCCCTGAGCGCCGTCCTTCACGCCGCAAGTGCCCGTGTGTCCCTCCTGGCCTAACACGCATGCCGTCCCGCCCATCTCTCCAGAAAGCCTGCCCAGGAAGCCTGCCTCATGGTGTCACCCCACTGTCAGTAGCCTGGGCATCCACTAGGAGGGGAGGGTGAGGAGCTCCTGTTTTCTCCTTTGAGCCTTGATACGGGGCTGTCGACCACTCCTGTGGGAGACCCAGGGCCTACTTGTTGGGCTGGGGGCCTCCACAGGTGACAGAGGTGTCTCAGCCCTAGGCACACAGGTGCTCCTTCCCGAGTCTCTGATATGGCAGGCAGAGGGGAAGAAAAGGGCCCAGCGGGGTCTCCCTTCACCCCTCCCCAACACATTGATGCTTTTTTTTTTTTTTTTTGTCATGGGGCTTGAACTTTGGGCCTGGGCGCTGCCCCTCTTCTGCTCAAGGTGAGCACTCTACCACTTGAACCCCAGAGCCACTTCCGGCTTTTTCTGCTTATATGGTACTGTGGAGTCGAACCCGGGCCTCATGCATGCAAGGTGAGCCCTGTACCATGGAGCCACCTTCCTAGCCGCTTTGATGCAGCAGGAGACCCATCAGCAGAGGCCAGGTGTGCATGTTTCCTACCTGTGTCACAAAATGTGCGATTGCATACCAGTTGTACAGGCGGTGGGGAGCAGCCTGCCGGGCTGTGGGGCCTGACGTGTGTCTCCTGAGCCATGTCTCAGGCTGTCATGGGCATCTGCCTGCCCCCTTGGTACATGGGGTTCCCAGATCAGTCCCTATACTAACCCGGCCTGACCCCTTCCAGTGTTGCCCATGGAGTCCCTGTAAATTGTTGGGCTGCAGGGCTCAGAGGGTCCAGCTGCCCTAGAGCATGGCCCCCACTAGGGGTTGGCCCCCCTCCTTGCCCCTGGTGCTCTCAGGTGCTCCCAGCGAGGCTGTTGGCTCTCCTCCTAGTGGTGGGTGAAGGGCCTGTGGTTGCTGTCAGTGCCCTCACTTCTGTGTCCTTCCTGCCAGGGACACAGAACCTGCTTGTGTCCCCTCCATGATCTTTGCAGGGAATCCCAGTGGAGGGCCAGGTCATCAGACTGGTGACATCACATGGGGGTGTGTGTGGAGGAAGCTAGGGGAGCTGTTGGGGAGGGATGGGCCAGGTCTTGGCATTCTCCCAGGACCCTAACAGCCACAGCAAACAGACAGGTGGAAAAGCTGGTATTCAGGGCCTTGAGGCCATGGTTTGGGGTCTGGTGAGGACATGCGTGCCTCCTGTGCTCTGTAGCCAAGCAGTGGTGCCCTGCCTGCCCGTGCCTGCCCTCCCTGAGGGCACAGGCTGGCAGCGCAGGACCTGGCTTCTGTTCAGATCGCCTTTCTGCCTCCCAGGCTGGAGAGCCTCACAGATTGCTCCCTGAGTCTTGTGGTGAGAAGTGCTGCCTCTGCGCTGTTTCTGGGATGAAAGGGGGGTGTGTGCAAAGACCCCAAGGCTGACCTGTCTCTGATGACCCCAGAGACCCCACACAGCTGCTCTGTAGGGTAGATTTCCTCCCTTCCCTTCCCTTCCCTTCCCTTCCCTTCCCTTCCCTTCCCTTCCCTTCCCTCCCCTCCCCTCCCCTCCCCTCCCCTCCCCCCCCTCTTCAGTTGTGGGGCCTGAACTCTGGGTCTGGGTGCTGTCCCTCAGCTCTTCAGCTCAAGGCTAGCGCTCTGTCACTTGAGCCACAGCGCCACTTCCGGCTTTTTCTGCTTATGTGTTTCTGAGGAATCGAATCCAGGGCCTCATGCCTGCGAGGCAAACACTGTAGATTTCTGAGCAAGTGGAATGTGGAGGAACATCTGGAGTTCTCTCGTCTCTCCTCCATTTGGAAGCCAGGCTGGAAAGTGCCCTGGTGCCTTCTTCCCTTCCCTGTCCGAGTGAGAGGAGAGGGCAGGGAACCCGAGTGTTCATCTGTGTCTCTGCATTGTCCTCGTTTCCAAGGCCACTGCTGCTTCCCCTGCAGCCTGATCGCTTCGCACCGCAGGCTCTCCACGCCGCACCGCTGCCTCTTTTTTTTTTTTTTTGGATCGGTCGTGGGGCCTGAACTCTGGGCCTGGGCGCTGTCCCTCAGCTCTTCAGCTCAAGGCTAGCACTCTACCACTTGAGCCACAGCTCCACTTCCAGCTTTTTTCTTTTTGCTTATGTGGTGCTGAGGAATCGAACCCAGGGCCTTGAGCATGCAAGGCAAGCGCTCTACCACTGAGCCACCTTCCCAGCCCCATCATTGAGATAGTCTATATTGCATTCACTGACCTTGCTTCCTCTTGCTTCAACCTCCCCACGGCACACATCCCTGTACTTGGATCACATTTGTAGTTTCTTTCCTGACTTTATTCATATTCTTTTTGTGGAGGTTGCCTGTGTAGTTATAGGGCTTGAACTCGGAGCTCTCGTCTTCTTGCTTGTTTTCTTTTTCTTTTTCCTCAAGGCTGGCACTCTACTACTTGAGTCACAGTTCCACTTCTAGCTTTTTGCTGGTTAATTGGAGATAGGCTGGCTTCAAACCTCAATCCTCAGATCTCAGCCTCCTGAGGAGCTAGAATTCTAGGTATGAGCCACTGGTGTCCGGTTCCTGCTTTGTTTCTGCCTGTAGCTTCATGCTTTACAAGACGTGACCATCGCAGTACTCATAGCGAGGGTGTTCAGGCTCTGCTCCGTGTTCCTGTGACTTGAGTTCTGAGGCCTGGTTGTCACTCTGCTGCCTGGGGTAGGGTGGGGGGCTCACTCACATTCTGCTTCCCCTCTGATGTTCTTGAAGACCAGGGGTTCTGTGACTCCTCTGTCTGGAGTGCTCAGTCCGCTTCCGCATAAAGGCACAGCAGAAAGAAGCCACAGACTCATATTTTCAGACTTCCTGACTTCTTATCAATGCCATCAGATGAGCCTTTGTTATATCTTTTTTTTTTTTTTAATGTCGGTCATGGGGCTTGAACTCTGGGCCTGAGCGCGGTCCCTCAGCTCTTCAGCTCAAGGCAAGTGCTCTACCACTTGAGCTACAGCGCCACTTCCGATTTTCTGAGTGTTTATTAGAGATAAGAGTTTCACGGATTTTCCTGCCTGGGCTGTCCTTGAACCGCAATCCTCAGATCTCAGCCTCCTGAGTAGCTAGGATTACAGGCGAGAGCCACCAGCACCCGGCACTGGGGGTTTTTGATTAGTTGTGTGAAGCAGCGGTGTTAGGCAATAAGTGACCAGCCATGCTCCAGGGAGGTCTCCAAAAAGGAAGAGGCCTCTACCTGGCCCTTGGTGTATCAAGTTCTTGATGCACAAAAAAGAATTTAAAGACACAATGAGGTAGAGACCAAGGAAGTTTATTAGTGAAACAAGAAAGATAGTTCACAGTCCAGACATGGATATATGTATATTCAGTAAAAGGTGCAAAACTGTTTGATGTCACAGGTATGTATAGTGAAACAGAAGGTTGGGCTTCAGATAAGTGCTCTGGTACATTTCTTGATGTTACACTGTCTAATCATCTGGGCCAGAGATTTTGAAGTTGGCCTGTAATACACCTGGTCATTGCTGTATGGGCATCCTTTCAAACAGAGGAGGAATTATGCCGTACGCCCCTCAAGACAGGTGCCTTCCTTAAGATAGGCTTTATTATTTTTATTTGTTGTTGGTCCTGGAGCTTGAACTCCGGGCCTGGGTGCCTGTCCCTGAGCTCTTTCACTCTACCACTTTTGAGCCACAGCACCACTTCTGGGTTTCTGGTGGCTCATTGAAGAGTCTCACAGACTTTCATGCCCTGGCTGGCTTTGAACCGAGATCCTCAGATCTCAGCTTCCTGAGTAGCCAGGATGACAGGCGTGAGCGCCTGGCTGATAAGGATCATTGCTTAGTTTGCAAAGCAAACAGATTGTTTTGGGCAAGCAGGAGAGGCCAGGGGGAGAGAGCTGCTGTGCTTGTACAGATACCGAAGCATACGAGGGGTGATAAGTGCTCATGTGTGTCTGTCTGTCTGTCTGTCTGTCTATCTATCTATCTATCTATCGCTGGTTGTGGGGCTTGAACTCAGGACTGGGTGCTATCCCTAAGCCTAAGGCTAATGCTATACCACTTGAGCCACAGGTCCGCTTCTGGCTTTTTCTGAGTGGTTTATTGGAGATAAGAGTCTCATGGACTTTTCTGCCTGGGCTGGCTTTGAACCGCGATCCTCAGATCTCAGCCTCCTGAGTAGCTGGGATTGCAGGTGTGAGCCACCAGCACCTAGCTCATACTTATATATATTTCTATTAGAGCTACTCAATACAGTGTGTGAATTCATGACTGCTGTTTCCCATGCTTCATTTTCCCTAATCTACTCTGACTCAGTTGTAGCTTGGGGGGTCATCGACCAGGGCCCTTTCTCCATTTATTTCCTCTTTGTGCCCACGCTGCATCTTAGGGATATTGTGAGGACACCCCTGCACTGGCAGCTGGGCCCTCCTTGCCTGCTGCACCCCCAGCTCCTGTCTAAGGTCAGGGCTGAAGTCAGCCTCCGCTGTGGGACCACTCTGCTGGGCCAGGAGCAGCCCAGGCTCCCGGGCTCTGTGGAGAGGGCAGAGGCAGGGCTAGCAGAAGGGACTGTGCTTGTCCAGGTGCCTGGGTCAGTGGTTCTGTGTAGCTGTGCTTTGCAGGACTTAGCACAGGGAGGAGAGGGGTGCAGTGTGTTGAGGGCTCTGGCTCTGCTGCCTCCGTTTCCCCAGATGAATTCGTTCAGATCCTTCATCAGAAAAGCACTTTCCTTGCCCCTGAGAACAGGGGTGCATAGAGGGTAGGAGGCTGCATCTTGGTTCGAGGCAGTGCCTAGGTGTGGGACTTAGGATGGCCTTGTGCCAGCCTGGAGCTCCTGCCTGACCCACGATGTGTTGCTCCTCAGGGACCTCTCCCACAACCTGCTCCACACGCTGGACGCCGGGCTCCTGGCAAACCTCTCTGCGCTGGTGGAGCTGTGAGTGTCCTCCCTCCTGCCCAGTCCTGCTGGCCTGCTGGGGTGTCTCAGGGCACACAGGGCTGCCTGCCCCTGCCTGTCGCGTTACAGGGCTCCCGTCACGCCGCCGCCTCTTCCTCTTTTCCCAGGGATATAAGCGACAACAAGATTTCTACATTAGAAGAAGGAGTATTTGCTAATTTATTTAATTTAAGTGAAATGTGAGTTGCTTTGCTTTGGTGGGTATGGTGTCCCTGCCCTCCCGTCTTGGCGTGACTCTCCCTGGAGTTGGCGATCAGACCCTGCTCTCCTGCCGGCCTGTGCCCACCCCTGCCCTCCCTTGCAGAAACCTGAGTGGGAACCCATTCGAGTGCGACTGCGGCCTGCTATGGCTGCCACGCTGGGTGGAGGAGCGGCGGGTCCGCGTGGCGCTGGCCAGGGTGGCCACGTGTGCTGGGCCTGGCCCCCTGACTGGCCAGCCCCTCGGTGTCGCCTTGCTGAGTGGAGGCTGTGGTGAGTGCAGGGCGAGTGTGGCCGGGACCCGGGCTTAGGGGTCCCCCAGCCTGCGCAGGGCAGTGTAGGCCTGGGGAAAGCCCTCCTTTCTGGGGATCAGAAAGGCCTCTCTGGAGAGGGGCAGGGCTGTGGGGTGGGGTGTGACCTGGAGTTGAGGGAGAGTGCCGGGACCACAAAGTAGACCGTGTGTGTGTCTGTCCTAGGTGAGGAGTACATCGCCTGCCGCCTCCCTGACAACAGCTCGGGCGCCCCGGCAGTGGTGGCCTTTTCCTCTGCCCACGAGGGCCCCCTGGAACCCGAGGCCTGTGGTGCTCTCTGCTTCTCAGCCGGCAAGGGCTTCGCAGCCCTGGCGGAGCAGGGCCGGTGTGTCTGCGGGGCACTCCAGCTGCCCAACACCTCTGCGGCCTGCCAGTCCCTGTGCTCCAGCCTCCTCCAGCCCCCCAGCCCCACCTGCAGCGGCCCCACGCTTCTCCGGAACGTCTTCCCAGCCTCCCCTGGGGCCACCCTGGTGGGGCCCCATGGACCCCTGGCCTCTGGTCGGCCAGCAGCCTTCCATATTGCTGCTCCTCTGCCCATCGGCTCCACACGCTGGGACTTTGGAGATGGCTCTCCAGCGGTGGATGTGGCTGGCTCAGCTGCCACCCACCAATATGCCCTGCCTGGACGCTATCACGTGACAGCCGTGCTGGTCATGGGGTCTTCCTCGGCCTTGCTGGGGACAGAGGTGCGCGTGGAGGCAGCCCCTGCTGCCCTGGAGCTCCTGTGCCCATCCTCTCTGCACAGTGATGAGAGCCTCAGACTCAGCATCCGGAACCGCGGAGGCTCGGCCCTTGAGGCCACCTACACCATCCTGGCTCTGGATGAGGAGCCAGCGAGAGGTAGGTGTCTGCCTAGCTGCCCGGGCCCCTTATCTCCCCTTTCCCCCAAGGTCAGAGCGAGCAGAGCCTGGTGCTTTGGCCACAGGCTCATAGTGATACCCTGTTCTCTGCTACTCTTCCCCAGTGGTGCACCCGCTCTGCCCTTCGGACACAGAGATCTTCCCTGGCAGTGGGCACTGCTACCGCCTGGTGGCAGAGAAGGCACCCTGGCTGCAGGCTCAGGAACAATGCCGGACCTGGGCTGGGGCTGCCCTGGCCATGGTGGACAGCCCTGCCATCCAGCGCTTCCTGGTCTCCCAGGTTACCAGGTGCCTGCCCCAGCTCCCGGAAAGGCCACAGGCAGATGGGGGGTTTGCTCAGCATGCTGAGATGGTAGCAAAGCCTAAAGCTTGTGGAGGAGGAGAGATGGGGGCCGTGTCCTGCCCTGCAGACGTTTCTCCGCAGCTTCCCGAAGCCCTGTGTGATGAATCACAGTGGCAGCCGGGCTCAGGCCCCTGGCCCGTCCCCGCCCATCATGGGAGGAGCCGAGCCCTGTTGACAGGGCTGTTCCCTGGGCCTCCCCGCAGCTGTGAGGCTGTGCTGCTGCTGTTTGTCGCTTCTTGCTCCGGTCCCGCCTGGAGTGGGCCAGGGCTGCTGTGTGCACTGGAGAGCACGTTGGGCTCCTGCTTTCTCCAGCCTTGTGGAGCCGTGCAGTGGTCCAGGCCCTCATTCTGTATCTCTAGTTTTCTTGTTTGGGGTAGAGGTGGAGGTGAGACTTGACCAACCTCCCCGGGTCTCTGTGCTGGGTCAGAGCAGGGAAGGATGCCTGTTACCTCAGAGGCTGATCATATACCCTGTGCATTAGCAGGGGCCAGAGGGAATCTAGATCTCCAGTGCTGAGTTCTTCCCCAGGGCCATGTAATTAGTGGATGACATTGGCATGGGGATCTGGGGCCACAGCGTGGCCCTTCCCACCCCGGGCGCGGGCCCATGCCTGTGTCTTCACGTCTTCTTGGGCCTGTACTTCCAGGCAGGGCTCGTACCTCTGCAGAGGTGTCGGTTGGCTCCACTGGATGTCTTGGCCTCTGGAGACTGCAGCAGCAGCCTCCTTGCAGGCCACAGTGGGGGTGGCCTGGGTCCTCAGAGCTGAGGCAGAGCATTAGAGCTCCTGCCTGTGCCCAGCGGCCCTGTAGGCATAAGCTGCCCAGTAGATGCGGCTGTGGGCTTGGATAGTGAGCCTTGCTTGCCGTGTCTGTTTCCCCATGTGCAGAATGAGGATGGTGGTAGGTTCCACCTGCCAGGGTCTTTGGAGGGGGGTGCCCATGAGGGCTGCTGCTTGCTGAGTGGCCTACCCTCCCTGCTGTCTTCCTGCAGGGGCCTGGACGTGTGGATTGGATTCTCCTCTGTGGAGGGGGCAGAGGCGGGCTTGGCGCCCCAGGGCGAGGCCTTCAGCCTAGAGAGCTGCCAGAACTGGCTGCCAGGAGAGCCGCACCCGGCCACTGCCCAGCACTGTGTGCGCCTGGGCCCCGCCGGGCAGTGCAACACAGACCTGTGCTCCGCGCCCCACAGCTATGTCTGTGAGCTGCGGCCTGGAGGTGCGCGGGAGACAGGGTCACCGGTGCTGCTTCTCCCTGCATTTATCCTTCGATGTTCCGTGCTGGCTCTTACTCCTTGGACGAGGCTGTACCAGGAAAAATAAAACAAACAGCAGATGGAGGGAGCTGGAGGGGGGAGCTGCTGCGGGCTCAGAGCGGGGTCGGGCCCCGCCCTGGATGTGCCCGCTGTGTCTCTGGCCTGGCCCTGGTGCCTTATTGCATACTCACCACCTCCAGGCCCCGTGTGGGATGCTGAGAACTTCCTCGAGGGAGTGCCTGATGGGGGCCTGCAGGGGCCCCTGAGGCCGCTGGCACGGCAGGAGGCCCTCCTGGCCCCTCAGCAGCCCTTGGAGGTAGGCCAGCCCTCTCTCAGCTAGAACTCCCGTGCCTCTCGGGCCTTGCCTTACCCAGCTGCTGTTTGTTTGAAAGTCAAGTTGGGGACTGGGGTGTGGCTCAATGGTAAGAGCACCTGCCTAGCATGTGCCAGGTCCTGGCACTGGGGGAACAAAGGCTGTCAGTGGCTATAAATGCTAGCTTCTCAGGAGGCTGAGGATTGAGGTTCAAAGCCAGCCTGAGCAGGAGAAGCCCATGAGACTCCTACCTGCAGTTAACCACCAAAAAGCCATAAATGAGCAAAAAGGCTAAGGGGCAGTACCTAGGCCCAGAGTTCAATCTTTAGTACTAGCACACACACACACACAAAAGCCAGGTGCCGGTGGCTCACGCCTGTCATCCTAGCTACTCAGGAGACTGAGATCTGAGGATCACGGTTCAAAGCCAGCCAGCACAGGAAAGTCCATGAGACTCTTATCTCCAATAAACCAGCAGAAAACTGGAAGTAGCGCGGTGGCCCATGCCTTGAGCTGAAGAGCTGAGGGACAGCGCCCAGGCCCAGAGTTCAAGCCCCACGACCGACAAAAGAAAAAAGAAAAAAATGATGTTGGTTTGGTTAGCAGAGGCTTCTTAAAGTTGTTTGTGCCCAGTGAAGACAGTTCAGAAAGTCCTTGGTGCACAAAGATGAGAGGCATCTAAGCATGGAATGCCCGCCCAGGGACCCGCACCGCTCCCGGGCCTCTGCTGTGCACTACGCCTCCTAGGGACCCTACTGCTCTCAGAGGGTTTGGGTCAGGTTTTTTTTACTTCCCAAGTGACGTGAAATGAAGCTTGGGAGCTTCCTGGTGGTAGCTTCCCCAGGTGGGGTTGGGCCTGGGGTGGGGTCTTTGGTGCTGAGGCAGCCTCTCCCCACCAGCTCATAGTGCTGCCTGGCCCAAGCCGTGAAGCCTTTCTCACTGCAGCAGAATTTGGAATCCAGGAACTTGGGGGGCCTGCACAGCTGCGGCTGCAGGTGTTCCGGCCCTCAGGAGGAGCAGGTAGGTCTCTGTGAAGGCGGTGGGAATTGGGGTTCAATTAGGCTAAGCCTCAAGAAGACAGCAGGGTCTCAGAGGTGCCAGCTCTTACTCTGCATGTCAGGGATGGAGTGGGTAGGGTGGCCCAGTGGCAGGAGAGTGTTGGTGTGGGCCGGGGCTCTACCTGATCAGGACTGGTCTTAATTAAGGTAGGGCCTACTGCTGGGTCAGGCCCCAAATACCTTCCTGTCTTTGTAGTAGCCCCAGAAAGTAGCAGTGAGCCTGAAAACGTGACTGAGCCAGGCCCCGGCTGTCTACTGGAGGAGCACTGGTGTCCTGGCGCCAATGTCTGTGTGCCAGTGGATGCTTCCTGCCACCCTCAACCCCCTGCCAGTGGGTCTGCATTGGGGCCCTGGCTCCCCGGGGTCACGTACACGCTGTGGAGGGAGTTCTTGTTCTCTGTGCCTGCGGGTCCCCCCGCGCGCTACTCGGTATGTGCCACCAGTCTAGGCTTGTCTCTCTCTGATCAGCTCCCTGGGCCACTCCCCCTTATCACCCCACAGTCCTCGTGTTCCACCAGACAGTTTAAGCCCCCGCCTCCTGCACCTCTTCCCTCCTCCAGCCTGAGTGGTCTTCCCTCTTCTCTCTGTAAGGGACAGCTGGCTTCTTTCTTCCTGTCCCTCAAGCCTTCCCATTGAGGGCAGCCCCATGCATATCTTCTTCGTCTGCACCGGCCTGTTTGTCATGCCATGAGCGCCCGGGGGTAGGCGCTGCACGCAGCCACCAGGAGCCCTGACTCCCCACCTTGCCCCATGGGTTTTGCCCCGTGGTTCTTGTGCAGGCTCTTACTCTGGGGGTGTGATGGAGGCCTGTCTCCTCTCTCATAGGTCCCCGTCCATGATCAGGACATCCTGGTGCTTCCTGGTGACCTCATCAGCTTGCAACATGACGCTGGCCCAGGTGCCCTACTGCAGTGTCCCTTGGGATCCAACCATCCCGGCCTTGAGGTTGTGTACTTCTCCACCAACACTTCCGTTTGGCTGGCCAGCCTGCCTGCCCAGGTGGAGGGGGCTCGGACTGGCCCTGCCTGTGCCCTGCAACTGCGCTTGGCCACAGAGCAGCTTACCGTGCTGCTGGGCCTCGGGCCCAATCCTGGGCTGCAGCGTCCTGGGCGCTACAAGGTTCAGGCCACAGTGGGCAACCGCGTGTCCAGTCACAACCTGTCCTGTGGCTTCAGTGTGGTCTCCCCGCTGACGGGGCTGCGCGTCATCCACCCCGCCCTCCTTGATGGCCACCTCTACATACCCACCAATGGCTCGGTCTTGGTGCTTCAGGTGGATTCTGGTGCCAGTGCCACGGCCACAGCCAGCTGGCCCGGGGACAACATTACTGCCCCCTTCGAGGCTGCCTGCCCCTCTGTGGGGGCTACCTTCCAGCCTGACTGCACAGGAGAGGCCAATCGCACCTGGTTCTCGGTGCTGGCCCTGCCCCGGCTCAGCGAGGGGGAGCACGCAGTGGAGATTGTAGCCCAGAACCGCGACAGCCGGGCCAACCTCAGCCTGAGGGTGACCGCTGAGGAGCCCATCCGTGGCCTCCGAGCCGTGCCCAGCCCTGAGGCCCGGGTGCTGCAGGGTGTTCTGGTGGTGAGTGTGTCCTTTCCCCACCCCTCCGTCCTCCATGGTGTGCACGGGTGGGGACAGGCAGGGAGGCTCCACAGGGAGGGAGCAACACGGATGTTTCTGGAGAGGTTCAGTAGGGTCTGGCAGGTCCTTTCAGGGCCCTGCAGGTGACGTACCGGCGCTTCCACCTGAGGGACTCCGTGGAGCCTGGGATGGGAGCTGGGGAGGACTCCAGAGGCAGGCGGACTCTTGCTGGGCCTGGACCCACTTTGCAGATGCAGAAAGGGAGGCACAGGGAGGCCGAGGCCACGTGACAAGGTGGAAAGCTGGCTTTGACCAGGGCCTTGGTACCTAAGCATGTGCTGGGTGTTACAGGACAGACGCCAAGATGGCCTGGCCCCTCTGCCCGTCCCTATACGGGGTAACTTGTCACCACTTAGCTAGTGGCCCTCATGTCCCCTCCGCTCTTCAGGAACTCTGAGGGTGGCAAATCCAGGTAGGCAGATTGCGGCTGAGGGTAAAGCCAGCCTCAGAGTAGGGCAGAGTCACAGCCTGGGCCCATGCCATGTCCACCCACAGCGGTACAGCCCCATGGTAGAGTCTGGCTCAGACGTGGTCTTCCGGTGGACCATCGATGACAAGCAGTCCCTGACCTTCCACAATGTCGTCTTCAACGTCATCTACCAGAGTGCCGCCATCTTCAAGCTCTCAGTAGGCTGGGGTCGGGCAGGGACTGGGGGTGCTGGGATGTGAGGGTGCCCACCTTTGCCTTCTCCTCTTCCTTGCTTTGCCCTCGAGGACCCTGCTGTGGCTGTGGGTGAGTGTGGACCGGCGGTGTGAATTGGGGCTCTGGGCTCTTTGCTTGTTGGTCTGTCCTTGTGGTTGCCTCTGGCCCCATGTCCACCGAGCCCTGTCTTCTCTTCTCAGCTGACAGCCTCCAATCACGTGAGCAATGTCACCGTGAACTACAACGTCTCCGTGGAGCGGATGAACAGGATGCGGGGTCTTCGAGTATCTGTGGTGCCGGCCGTACTGCCCCTCAATGCCACGCTGGAGCTGATGGCCAGTGTGCTGGTGGACGCAGCGGTGGAGGTGGCCTTCCTGTGAGTGCCGCTGGGCCTGCTGGGAGGCATCGCCAGCCGGGCAGGGCCTGGTAGGGGCTGGGATTCCAGCGTTGGCCTTTGGATGGGGTCCCGGTGGAGAAGTTGAGAGCTGCTCTTTTTTAGAAGTCTTAGCAAGGATTTATTTTTAGCGTAACAGGTTTAAAAGGGAGAAATAGAAGAGACGGGGAGAGTGGCTTTCTGGGTCCTTGTTTCCTCCCCACTAAGAGGCTGCTGCGCAGGGATCCCGCAGGCGCGCGGCGGGGTAGAGATGCAGCTGTGCCCCGCCACAGGCACGCCTGCAGGGAGCTGCGGCCGGGACTCATGGGCTCCCCACTGTGTGTGAGCAGCCAGCCTGGCCACCTGCCCCTCCCTGGTACACTGACCACCTGCCCACTGCCCTGCAGGTGGACCTTTGGAGATGGCGAGCAGGTGGTTGGCCAGTTCAAGCCTCCGTACGGTGAGGCCTTCCAGGTCCCAGACCCCACAGTGGCCCAGGTGCTGGTGGAGCACAACGCCACACACACCTATGCCAGCCCAGGTGAGCAGCTGGCCCTCTCCTGGGGGTGGCACACCCGAGAGGGGCCCTCATCTCCCCACTCTGACTGACCCCGCCCAGAGTGCCACTGAGGCCTGTACTCAGTCGAAGGGGTGTGTGGAGGGATGGACCGTCCCAGTTGAATTTTCCAGAAGTTAGAAGAGGGTCAGCGTTTTAACGTGTAAAATTCTAGCCGCCTCACATGGTGCTGTCCCCTGTGTCCCACGCGGAATAGCCCGCCGCCCCGCGCGTGCTCCGCACGGCCAGGCCCAGGAATGCCCCATCCTCAGCACAGCCTGGGCTGGGTGCCGGGCGGGGATCCTGTGCGCAGGACGTGGCACGTGGGCCTCTCCACAGGTGAGTACAACCTGACCGTCCTCGCGTCCAACACCTACGAGAACATGACCCAGCAGGTGCCCGTGAGCGTGCGCCCCGCGCTGCCCAGCCTGGCCGTGGGAGCGAGCCGCAGCGTGCTGGTGGTGGGCCAGCCCGTCACCTTCTCCCCGCACCCTCGGCCCTCATCTGGCGGCATCCTGTATGCGTGGGATTTTGGGGATGGCTCCCCTCGCCTGGTGCAGAGCCAGCCAGCTGTGAACCACACCTACCTCCACCCCGGCACCTACCGCGTCAGCCTGGAGGTGAACAACACCGTGAGCAGCGTGGGGGCGCACACCGATGTCCACGTCTTCCAGGAGCTGCGTGGCCTGAGCGTGCACCTGAGCCCAGCGGTGGAGCAGGGAGCCCCTGTGGCTGTGCACGTGGCCGTAGAGACGGGTGACAACGTGACGTGGACATTCGACATGGGGGATGGCACCATGTTCACGGGCCCTGAGCCCACGGTGCAGCATGTGTACTTGCGGGCACAAAACTATACAGTGACAGTGGTTGCAGCCAGTCCTGCAGGCCAGCTGACCCAGAGCCTGCCCGTGCAGGTCTTTGTCCTGGAGGTGCTGCGCGTTGAGCCTGCCGCCTGCATCCCCGTCCAGCCCGAAGCCCGCCTCACAGCTCATGTCACCGGGGACCCTGCCCGCTACCTCTTTGACTGGACCTTTGGGGATGGCTCCTCTAACATCACTGTCCAGGGGCGCCCGACAGTGACGCACAACTTCACGCGGAGTGGCACGTTCCCCCTAGCGCTGGTCCTGTCGAGCCGCGTGAACAAGGCGCATTACTTTACCAGCATCTGTGTGGAGCCCGAGCTGGGCAACCTCACTCTGCAGCCCGAGAGGCAGTTTGTACGGCTCGGGGACGCGGCCCGCTTGGCGGCCTGCGCCTGGCCCCCATTCCCGTACCGCTACATCTGGGACTTCGGCACGGAAGGCGCCACCCCCACCCACGCTGGGGGCCCCGACGCTGCGTTCACCTACCGAGAGCCCGGCTCCTACGTGGTGACGGTCACTGCCACCAACAACGTCTCAGCCACCAACGCGTCCGCGCGGGTGGAAGTGCAGGAGCCGGTGGACATCACCGCCATCGGCGTCAATGGCTCCCACGTGCTGGAGATGGGGCGGCCCTACCTGTTCTCTGCTGAGGGCCGTGGGCGCCCCGCTACCTACTCCTGGGAGCTGGGGGATGGGGCTCAGCTCGAGGGCCCCGAAGTCACCCACACCTACAGCAGCACAGGCGGCTTCACCGTCGCAGTGGCCGGCTGGAATGAGGTGAGCCGCAGCGAGGCCCGGCGCAACGTCACCGTGCAGCAGCGCATCGAGGGGCTCGGCGTGAACGCCAGCCGCACGGTGGTGCCCCTGAACGGCAGCGTGAGCTTCGGCACCTCGCTGGCGGCGGGCAGCGACGTGCGCTACTCCTGGGTGCTCTGCGATCGCTGCACGCCTATCCCCGGGGGCCCCACCATCTCCTACACCTTCCGCTCCGTGGGGACCTTCAACATCATTGTCACCGCCGAGAACGAGGTGGGCGCCGCACAGGACAGCATCTTCATCTACGTTCTCCAGCTCATCGAGGGGCTGCAGGTGGTGGGGGGCGGCGGGGGCTGCTGCTTCCCCACCAACCACACGCTGCAGCTGCAGGCCGCTGTCAGGGATGGCACCAACATCTCCTACAGCTGGACTGCACAGCGGGATGGGGGCCCAGCCCTGACGGGCAGCGGCAAGGGCTTCTCCCTCACGGTGCTTGAAGCTAGCACCTACCGCATCCAGCTGCGGGCCACCAACATGCTGGGCAGTGCCGCCGCCAACCGCACCGTGGAGTTTGTGGAGCCTGTGGGGTGGCTGGGCGTGACTGCCTCCCCCAACCCGGCTGCCGTCAACGCGAGCGTGGCTCTCCACGCTGAGCTGGCCAGTGGCAGCGGGGTCGTCTACACATGGTCCGTGGAGGACGGGCTGAGCTGGGAGACGTGGAAGCCATCCACCACTCACGCCTTTTCCTCGGCTGGCCTGCACCCGGTCAGCGTCGTGGCTGGGAACCAGCTGGGCTCGGCCAACACCACCGTCGAGGTGGCCGTGCAGGTGCCCGTGAGCGGCCTCAGCATCAGGGCTGGCGAGCCGGACAGCGGCTTTGTGGCAGCGGGGTCCTCTGTGTCCTTCTGGGGGCAGCTGGCAGCGGGCACAGATGTGAGCTGGCGCTGGTCTGTGCTGGGTGGCAGCAAGCATGGCCAGCGCATAGCCCTGAGCTTCCCGGACGCGGGCACCTTCTCCGTGCAGCTCAACGCCTCCAACGCCGTCAGCTGGGTGGCAGCCGTGCACACGCTCACGGTGGAGGAGCCCGTTGCGGGCCTGGCGCTCTGGGCCAGCAGCAAGGTGGTGGCGCCCGGGCAGCCTGTGCACTTCCAGATCCTGCTGACCGCAGGCTCAGCCGTCAGCTTCCACCTGCAGGCTGGCGGGGCTGGCCCCGAGCCGCTCCCCACCCCCCACTTCTCACGCAGCTTCTCCTGGGTCGGTGAGCACGTGGTGAGCGTGCAGGCTGAGAACCATGTGAGCCGGGCCCAGGTCCAGGTTCGAATCTTAGTGCTGGAGGCCATCAGTGGGCTACACGTGCTCAACTGCTGCGAGCCTGGCATCGCCACAGGCACCGAGAAGAACTTCACGGCCCGGGTGCGGCGCGGCTCCCGGGTCGCCTATGCCTGGTACTTCTCCCTGCAGAAGGTCCAGGGCGATTCGCTCGTCATTCTCTCTGGCCGCGACGTCACCTACACCCCGGTGGCCGCTGGGCTGCTGGAGATCCACCTGCGGGCCTTCAACGAGCTGGGGAGTGTGAACCTCACGCTGACCATGGAGGTCCAGGATGTCATCCAGTACGTGGCTCTCGAGAGTGGCCGCTGCTTCACCAACCGCTCTGCCCGATTTGAGGCAGCCACAAGCCCTAGCCCCCGGCGAGTAGCCTTCCGCTGGGACTTCGGGGACGGGGCCCCAGTGCAGTACACAGAGGAGCCCTGGGCCGCCCACACCTACCTGCAGCCCGGGGACTACTGCGTGGAGGTGAATGCCACCAACCTGGTGAGCTTCTTTGTGGCCCAGGCCACCGTGACTGTGCAGGTGCTGGCCTGCAGGGAGCCCGAGGTGGGCGTGGCCCTGCCCTCGCAGGTGCTGATGCGCCGCTCGCAGCGCAACTACCTGGAGGCGCATGTGGACCTGCGCGACTGCGTCACTTACCAGGCCCAGTACCGCTGGGAGGTGTACCGTGCCGCCAGCTGCCAGCGGCTAGGGCATCCGGCGCGCGTGGCCCTGCCTGGCGTGGACGTGAGCCGGCCCCAGCTGGTGGTGCCGCGGTTGGCGCTGCCCGTGGGCCACTACTGCTTTGTGTTCGTGGTGTCGCTCGGGGACACGCCACTGGCTCGGAGCATTCAGGCCAACGTGACCGTGGCCGCCGAGCGTCTGGTTCCCATCATCGAGGGCGGCTCGTACCGCGTGTGGTCTGACACCCAGGACCTTGTGCTGGACGGGAGCAAATCCTACGACCCGAACCTGGAGGACGGCGACCAGACGCCGCTCAGCTTCCACTGGGCCTGTGTGGCCTCCACCCAGGTCAGCTGCGTGCAGGGAGGGCTGGGCCTCGCCTACCCGGTCTCAGGCGCTGCCCTGGGCTGGGTGTTAGTGCTCATGTGGGGAGGTGGTCTCGTCTCTGGAGCTGTCCCCTGGGCCAGGTTCTGCCAGGGTCCCGGACCACCATGCTTCTCCTTTGTCTGCTGCAGAGCGAGGCTGGCGCGTGTGCGCTGAACTTCGGTCCCCGTGGGAGCAGCACGGTCACCATTGCTCGGGAGCGCCTGGGGGCGGGTGTGGAGTACACCTTCAGCCTCACCGTGTGGAAGGCGGGCCGGAAGGAGGAGTCTGCCAACCAGACGGTGCGTGCCGTGCCGGCCTGCCCCACTTCCATCAGGCTTTCTGGGCCAGGTGCTCTTCGGGCTGAGAACTCAGTTCTCACGTGGTTCTGATCTCCACATGAAATACTTGGCGCCCACACTCTGTCAGAAGCGGGACGCGGTTCCTTAGGCATGCTGCGAGGCCGCTGCTGTGCAGGGCGGCCACCCCGTGCGTGGTTAGGCTACATCTCCCCTTCCTTTCCCCAGCGGGGAGCCACGCCACGCCTGCTGCTGTAGAAGGGGCCCTGCCTGGGTGTGGTGCCCCGCCGCAAGGCCGTCCCTCTGTGCCAGGCCTGCCCCCGCCTGGCCCGCCTGCTCAGGGGAGGTGCCCGGGCTCCTCAGGGCTCCAGGGCCCTGCTCGGCCGTAGAAACTCCTGGGTGCAGAGGGCTTTCCACCCCTTGCATGGGTGCCTTGCTTCCTTCCAGCATCTGTTTCTGGAACCTTCCTAAGTGTGCCCTGTGCCTGCCATTGTGGGCCCTGGGGCTGCACACTGCACACAGCGGGCAGCTCGGCCGTGGGAGGACCGGCCCCTCCCCGCACTGGCATTTCCACTGGATGCAGGAGGCCTTCCCCAGAGCCCGCGCCTGGGCTGGCGGGGATGGACGAGGCCTCCCTGTGCCCCGCCCGCCCCAGGTGCTGATCCGCAGTGGCCGGGTGCCCATCGTGTCCCTGGAGTGCGTGTCCTGCAAGGCGCAGGCAGTGTACGAAGTGAGCCGCAGCTCCTACGTGTACTTGGAGGGTCGCTGTCAGAACTGCAGCAATGGCTCCAAGCGCGGGGTGAGTGGCAGGGAGAGGGGCCTGGGCGGGCGGGGATGGAGAGGGCGGGCCCGCACGCACCGTCCCGTGCTCCCGTCCTCAGCGCTGGGCCGCGCGCACCTTCAGCAACAAGACACTGGTGTTGGATGAGACGACCACGTCCACGGGCGGCGCGGGCATGCGGCTGGTGGTGCGGCAGGGCGTGCTGCGGGACGGCGAGGGCTACACCTTCACGCTCACCGTGCTGGACCGCACCGGGGAGGAGGAGGGCTGCGCCTCCATCCGTCTCTCCCCCAACCGCCCTCCGCTCGGGGGCTCCTGCCGCCTCTCCCCGCTGGAGGCCGTGCGGGCCCTCACCACCAAGGTGCACTTCGAATGCACGGGTGAGTGGGGCTCCGGGGGGAGGCCGGCGTGGGGTGGCGCTGCTCCTGATGCCACGGCGTGTCTGCAGGCTGGCGGGACGCCGAGGACGCCAGTGCCCCCCTGGTGTACACCCTGCTCCTGCGGCGCTGCCGCCGCGGCTACTGTGAGAACTTCTGTGTCTACAAGGGTAGCCTCCCGGCCTACGGGGCCGTCCTGCCGCCCGGCTTCGGGCCACACTTTGAGGTGGACCTGGCTGTGGTGGTGCAGGACCAGCTGGGCGCTGCCGTGGTGGCACTCAACAGGTGAGCTGCGCCCGGGGAGGGGAGATGGCGCGCCCGCCGCCTGCTCACCGCGCCGCCTGCCTCTGTCGTGCAGGTCTTTGGCCATCATCCTTCCTGAGCCCAACGGTAGCTCGGCGGGCCTGGTTCCCTGGCTGCACAGCCTGACGGCCAGCGTGCTGCCCGGGCTGCTGCGGCAGGCTGACCCACAGCACGTCATCGAGTACTCCCTGGCCCTCGTCACTGTGCTCAATGAGGTCAGTAAGGGTGGGCGGGGACGGCGATCCCTCACGCTGGGCACTCTGATGCCAGCCGCCCACAGCCCCGCCGCCGCGTGGGGATGCCGGGCGTCCTGAGCATGCCCCGTTTGGCCTTTGAGGAAACGATGCAGCGCTGTGTGCCCCTGCCCCTGGTGGCCAGCAGGGGACCAGGCATACTCTGCTCTCCGTGGAGCGGCCCGCCCTGCCCTGCCCCGCCCCGCTCACGGCTCCCCTTTGCTCACTGCCCACCCCAGTATGAGCAGGCCCCGGACGCAGGAGTGGAGCCCAGCCAGCAGCGGCAGATGCGAGCCCAGGTGCGCAAGAACATCACGGAGACGCTGGTTTCGCTGCGGGTCCACACCGTGGATGACATCCAGCAGATCACGGCCGCGCTGGCCCAGTGCATGGTAAGACAGCAGGCTCACCGTGCCCGCCAGGCCTCTGGCCCTGGAGCCTCAGCCAGGCCTCCGGCCCTGGAGTGTTTTTCCTGGCCTGTGCTAGCACTCCGGAGCCCCTGATGCTACCCAGCGGCAGCCCACAGCGCCCCCTCCGGGAGCCCGCAGGTGGGAAGAACAGCTCAGCGTATGGGGGGGATGGCGGGGGGTGGGGGGGGTGGCGGCATCAGACACAAAGATCCTGTCTGGGCCTCCTCTCAGGCCTGCGGTCACACGCTGACACCTGATGTGGCCTTGTCCAACACGAGCTGTCCGCTGCCCAAATTCGCAGCTTAGCAGTACAGGCTGATGGGTGGGGGCAGCTGCTGAGTGCAGTGGGGGGGCTCGCTGGGAGGGCAGGAAGAAGCAGAGCCTTGGGGTGGGGGCGCTGTTCCCATGGGGTCCTGTGGCTCAACAGCTGTCAGTTGTGTGAAAAGATGGCACTGAGCCCCGGGGACAGGGTTATTCCCGGGGTCGGGAGGAGCACAGGGAGGTTGCCGACCGGCCGGGTCCGGAAGTTGTGCTGGGACTGCGCAGGTGGCCAGCAGGGAGCTCATGTGCCGCCCGTGCCTGAAGAAGGTGCTGCACAAGCTGGAGGACACGATGCGCATTCTGCGGGCCGAGACCACCCAGGGCACCGCGACGCCCACCGCCATCGCCGACAGCATCCTCAACATCACAGGTGGGCAGCCCCGCCCGCCTCCCCCTGCTCCCAGGCGCCGGCCACCGCTCACACAGCCCCCTCCCGTGCCCATCTGCAGGGGACCTCATCCACCTGGCCAGCTCTGACGTGCAGGCCCTGCAGCCCTTGGAACTGGGGGCTGAGCCGCCCTCCCCCATGGTGGCATCCAAGGCTTACAACCTGTCTTCGGCGCTCATGTGCATCCTCATGCGCTCCCGCGTGCTCAACGAGGAGCCTCTGACCCTGTCTGGGGAGGAGATCGTGGCCCAGGGCAAGCGCTCGGACCCGAGGAGCCTGCTGTGCTACGGCAACACGTCCACGTCCGGCTGCCACTTCTCCATCCCCGAGGCCTTCAGCGGCGCCCTCTCCAACGTCAGCGATGTGGTGCAGCTCATCATCCTCATGGACTCCAACCCCTTCCCCTTCGGCTACATCAACAACTACACGGTCTCCACCAAGGTGGCGTCCATGGCGCTCCAGACACAGGCCGGCACCCAGATCCCCATAGAACGGCTCGCCACGGAGCGCGCCATCACGGTCAAAGTGCCCAGCAACTCAGACCAGGTCACCCAGAGCATGCGCACCCCAGCAGGCTCCACCGTCGTGCAGCCCCGGGCCTCGGTCAGTGCCGTGGTCACCCCAGACGACAGCAACCCCGAGGCTGGGCTGCACCTGCGGCTCACCTACACCGTGCTCAATGGTGGGTGCCGTGGCTGGGCACACACTGCCCGCCCCCTTCCCAGCCCCTTCCCGGGGGGGGGGGCGGCCCGGGGTGTCCCGCCAGAAGGCCAGTGAGGAGCCACAGAGAAGCTCGTGCTGCCCCAGGCCCCTGACAGAGCTGCAGGGTTTCCCGATGGTGGCCGGCGTTGGGGGTGGGCAGCTGACACCGCGTGTCGCCCCCAGAGCGCTACCTGTCTGAGGAGCCCGAGCCCTACCTGGCTGTGTACCTGCACTCGGCGCCCCGGCCCAACGAGTACAACTGCTCTGCGGACAAGAGGATCAGCCTGGAGGCGCTCAGAGGCGCCGACCACCGGCTCTACACCTTCTTCATCGCCCCGGGGTGAGCCCCTGCCAGAGGCCCAGGAGTGGGCCCGGACAGCAGGCCACGGTGGGCTGTTTTGGGCACAGGCGTGTGTGTGGCTCTGTCGGAAGCCTGGAGAGCTGGCCGGGCCAGGCAGCCGAGAGCAGAGCGCCGTCCGCCCGGACGCCCGAAGCCTGGCCCTGACCCCGCCCCTTCTGGCAGGAGCCGGGCCCCCGGGGGGAGCTACCACCTGAACCTGACCAGCCACTTCCACTGGTCGCCGCTGGAGGTGTCCGTGGGGCTGTACACGGCCCTGTGCCAGTACTTCAGTGAGGAGGACATGATGTGGAGGACGGAGGGGCTCGCGCCGCTGGAGGAGACCTCGCCCCGCCAGGCCGTGTGCCTCACGCGCCACCTCACGGCGTTCGGCGCCAGCCTCTTCGTGCCCCCCAGCCGTGTCCGCTTCATCTTTCCCGTGAGTGGCCCTCCTGTCCCCGCGCTCTCCACTCCTTCGTCCACAGCGGGTGGTGCGGGCCGCGGGACTGGGCCTCGTGGTTCTCTCTTCCCAGGAGCCATCCATGGGTGTGAACTATGTCGTCTTGTTGACGTGTGCCATGTGCCTGGTGACCTACGCAGCCATGGCCGTGGTCCTGCATAAGTTAGACCAGCTGGACGTCCGCCGGGTCCGCGCGATCCCATTCTGCGGGAAGGGGGGCCGCTTCAAGTATGAGATCCTGGTCAAGACTGGCTGGGGCCGAGGCTCAGGTGAGGGGACGTGGCCGTGGGGGTCCTGGGCGTCCACCCTGCCCCAGCTTCTAGCTGCAGCGCTGGGCAGCCACTGCCTCCTCTGGCCCCTGCCTGTTCTCTTTTGACTGTCCGTTTTCCAGAAGCGCCACAGGAGCTGGATGCTGGTGGCTCACACTTGACATCCTAGTTTCCTGGGGCTGACGTCTGAGATTTGCAGTTCAAAACCAGTCTGGGCAGGGAAGTCCTGAAACTTCTTTTGACTGAGCAAAAGCTAGAAGTGGAGGTGTGCTTCCAGCACCAGCCCGGAGCTTGTTTTGAACTGTGCCCCGGCCCCGAGCTCAAGCCCAATGACCAGCACAAAACCCATGTTGGCTCTCACTGGGAGAGGAGCCGCACGCAGCCCCTCCACGGCAGGCCAGGGCTGCGTCTCAGACCGTGCTGTGCGGGGCTCGGGGCTCGGGAGCGGCGCCAGGCTTGTATGCCAGCATCGCCGGGGGTTGGCACGCACCCCGTGGCAGCCGAAAGCTGACGGATGTTGGGTTGTGGCACCGGGCTGGTGATGGTTCCGTGAGCTGAGAAAGCCTGAGTGTGCGTCTGTCGCCGCTGCAGAGCAGGGCCTGCCGGTGCTTGGCGAATGGAGGTTGGCAGACAGAAAAGCTTGCCTGGCCCCGAGCAGCGGGCAGAAGACCAGGTCTCGCTCCTCCCTCCCGCAGGCACCACGGCCCACGTGGGCATCATGCTGTACGGGGCGGACAGCCAGAGCGGCCACCGGCACCTGGACGGGGACAGAGCCTTCCACCGGAACAGCCTGGACGTCTTCCAGATCGCCACCCCGCGCAGCCTGGGCAGCCTGTGGAAGATTCGAGTGTGGCACGACAACAAAGGTCCGGGTGGGGGCCACTGCCGCCCCTGCGCCCGCCGGCCGCCCCGGCCTCACCGCGTGTCCCCCGTGCAGGCCTGAGCCCCGCCTGGTTCCTGCAGCACGTCATCGTCCGGGACCTGCAGAGCGCCCGCAGCACCTTCTTTCTGGTCAACGACTGGCTGTCTGTGGAGACCGAGGCCAACGGGGGCCTGGTGGAGAAGGAGGTGCTGGCAGCAAGTAAGGCCCTCTCCCCACCAGGGGCGGGGCCCACCCTCCCCGCCGCTGCCCCTCCCCCTCCCCCTCCCCGCCGCTGCCCCTCCCCCTCCCCGCCGCTGCCCCTCCCCCTCCCCGCCGCTGCCCCTCCCTCCCTCTCCCCAGGTGACGAAGCCCTGTGGCGTTTCCGGCGCCTCCTGGTGGCAGAGCTGCAGTGTGGCTTCTTTGACAAGCACATCTGGCTCTCCGTGTGGGACCGGCCACCACGCAGCCGCTTCACGCGTGTCCAGAGGGCCACATGCTGCGCCCTCCTCCTCTGCCTCTTCCTGGGCGCCAATGCCGTGTGGTACGGGGTCGTGGGAGATGCCACCCACAGGTAGGTGCTGTGGGGTAGGTGATGCGGCCTTCTTGCCCACTCTTCTGCCCCTCCAGCCTCCTCACGCCTGGATCTCCCCTCCTGCCCTAGTGTGGGGCCCGTGTCCAGCCTGGTCCCCCCCGGTGCCGATGCTGTCGCCGTTGGCCTGGTGTCCAGTGTGGTCGTCTACCCTGTCTACCTGGCTGTCCTGTTCTTCTTCCGCATGTCTCGGAGCAAGGTGTGCTGGGCCAGGTCAGGGCTGCTGGGTCCAGGGTGGTCCCGGGTGGCCGTGTCACCCAGCCACTGGGAGTGCAGTGCGGCAGCCCCCGGGAGACCACAGGCCAGAGCAGGCCCCTTGGAAGCGTCCACAAAACCAGCCACGCCTAAAAGGACATGGATGGGAAACGGTTCTCAGAGCCATGCGCCAGTGGCTCACACCTGTCATCCTAACTGCTCAGGAGGCTGAGATCTGAGGATTGTGGTTCAAGGCCAGCCTGGGCAGGAAAGTTTGTGAGACTTGTCTCCGATTCACCATACAAAAGCTGGAAGTGAAGCTTTGGCTCAAGTGGTAGAGAACTAGCCTTGGGCAAAAAAAGCTAAGGGACAGGGCCCACGTCCTGAGTTCAAGCCCTAGGATGCACGCGTGTGTGAGCACATGCGCACGCGCACACACACACACCAAAATAATGAAAGAGAGGTCACCTCGGGGGTTCCCCTGCAGAGACTGACTAGGTTCTGAAGACCATGCACAAGCTGCATGCTGAGCATGCGCGGGCGAGGGCGGAAGACCCTGCTGGGAAGGCACTGCAGAGAGCAAATGTCCCAAGGACGTAAATATGCGTAAAGAGGGCGCATCGTGAAAGCCAGGCCCGGCTGGTGAATCCCAGCAAACCGTTCAGCTCCCCAAAACACAGGAGGGGAGCCTTCTGAGCTCGCGCGAGGCCAGCACTGCCCTCGGCCACCGGGCGGCCACCGCAGAGCCGCACACACGCCCGGGCCTCCGGCACCCCAGGAAGGCTATGCACCAAGGCCGAGAGGGGTGTTCCAGGGGTGCATGGCGGTCACGTGCCGTGGGTGGCGGTTTACACACGTGAAGGGTGATTGTGCTGGGAGTAGCCTCTATCTAGTGCATGGCTCTGAATTCAGCCCGAGTACTGCCAGAAAGAAGAATTAGAGCTAATTCATTCATTGAAGAACTTTTTTAGACTGGTAGCAGGTTTGAACTCGACTTTGTGACTGCCCGTTTTGCTTGCTTGTGGCATGTGTGCTCTACCACTTAAGCCATGTCTCCGTATCCGCAGTACTACTTTGTGCTTGGTATTTGTGTGTGCGTGCGCATGCTAGTCCTCAGGCTTGAACAACTCAGGGCCTGGGCGCTGTCTCTGAGCTTTATTGCTCAGTGCTAGTGTTTTGCCACTTGAGCCACAACTCCACTTCTGTTTTTTTTTTGTTTTTGTTTTTGTTTTTTTTTTGGGTCCGGTCACGGGGCCTGAACTCTGGGCCTGGGCACTGTCCCTCAGCTCTTCAGCTCTAGGCTAGCACTCTACCACTTGAGCCACAGCGCCACTTCTGGCTTTTTTCTTTTTGCTTATGTGGTGCTGGGGAATCGAACCCAGGGCCTCAGGCATGCAAGGCAAGCGCTCTACCACTGAGCCACCTTCCCAGCCCCCACTTCTGGTTTTTTGGTGGTTCATTGGAGTCTCATGGACTTTTGTGCCCAGTTGGCTTCAAACATCGATCCTCAGATCTCAGCCTCCTGAGTAGCTAGCATGACAGGCGCCAGCCTTTTTGCTTATTTTGGAGATGAAGTCTAATGGCCTTTTCTACCCACGCTGGCCTTGACCTGCAGTCCTCTGTACTTCAGCCTCAGTAGCTAGGATTGCAGACCTGAGCCACCAGCACCTCTCTTGCTGCCTCTTGCTGAGCACCTGGCCTCTCCATGCAGGTGGTCGGAGGCCCAGGCCCCACCTGCCCAGGGCAGCCCGCACTGGACACCGACAGTTTCCTGGGCTCACCCGTGCTGAACGGCTCCTTCTTCACGCTGTCGGCGCTCCGGGCTGAGGTGCGGCCTGGGGGGCATGGGGCCAGGTGGGTCAGCCCGCGGGCACAGCGGGCCTCCGCCCAGACAGCTCTCTGCGCTTCTCAACAGGCCCTTGCTGGACAAGTAAGAAGTGACTTTCTTCTGGATGATTCTAAAAGGTGTGTCTGCCCAGAGGAACGGAGGTCACAGAACAGTGGGCTGTGCCTGGGCGGTGCTGGGGACGTGTGGCATGTGTCCTTGCGTGTGGCACGTGTCCTTGCGTGTGGCACGTGTCCTTGCGTGTGGCATGTGGCGTTCTGCAGCCCGGGGTGGCGGCTTGCTGACCTGTGTGTTGTGTGTGTGGTGCGTTGGCGCCGTGGGCGGGGTGGCGGCATGCTGACCTGTGTGGCCCGTAGCCTGGTGTGCTGGCCGTCCAGCGAAGGCACGCTCAGCTGGCCAGACCTCCTCAGCGACCCGTCCATCGTGGGCAGTGCCCTGCAGCAGCTGGCATGGGGTCAGACCAGCCAAGGGCTGGGCCGGGAGGAGGACGGCCCCCCCTCGCCTGCCAAGCACCTGTCAGCATCAGGTGAGCCCAGCAGGGTTCTAGCCCCCCCACCCCCACCCCCACCCCCGGGCTGGGCCTGCCTGACGCGTCCCACTCCCTGCAGATGAAGACCTGATCCGGCAGGCCCTGGCCCCCACCCGGGACGCCCACGTGGACACGGACCTGCTCACCGGCCTGTGAGTGAGGCTCGGGGTGGGCGCTGGTGGGAGCTGTGCGGCCCAGGCTGACGGGCAGAGGGCAGGCGCCTGGTGCGGAGCATTTCCCGCCTCTGCCCTGGGCTCCCGGCCGGCCAGTGACCGCAACTCCAGGGTAGGAGGCTGCGGGGCATGGGGGTTGCGAGAGCAGACCAGCGGCCAGTCTGCAGGGCTGAGCTGGGAAGCGCTTTTTGTTTTTTTACAAATTCCTGAGTTTGAACTCGGGGCCGGGTGCGAGATGCCCCTTGGTTTTCATTTTGAGAGTGTTTAATACTTGACGTTTAGCAGCATAGATTAGTTGCCTGGAGGGTTCACCGTGATGCTTGCACACGCTGTACCCCAGTCTGGCGCTTCCTCATCTCTCCCTCCCCGCCTGCCTCCCTCCCCCGCCCCTCCCTTCCACCCCATGCATGCAGTTGGTGCCCCAGCCCAGGAGTGCGCTCTACTGTCCTGTGCTTCATGCGCTTGCTGTTCTCATTTTTAATGTAATTCTTAATTACATTAATTACGTTAAAATGTAACTAGTGTACAGGAGGGGTTTCTTGGTCATGGTCACTCATATGCACATACATTAGAATTTACCAGTGTACTCAATCATGGTCCCAGCCCTTACGGGTTTGTTTTGTTTTTGGTGAAAGAACCAGAGCTTGAACTCAGGGCTCTTGTTTGGCTTTCTTCTCACACATCATGCTGTACCACTTGAGCCACACCTACATTCTGGCATTTTACTAATTAATTGGAGACAGTTTTTCAGTTTTCTGCCCAGGCTGACTTTGAATCGTGATCCTTAGGTGTCAGCCTTCTGAGTCGGCAGGATTACAGGTGTGAGCCACAGGGGCCTAACTTTGTTGTGTGTGTGCATGTGCGCCAGTCCTGAGACTTAAACTCAGGGCCTGGGCGCTGTCTGGGTGTCTGTTGCTCAAGGTTACCTTCTTGTGCTACCTTGCTTTGCACCTGAACCACAGCTCCAGCTTTTTTGGTGATTTATTGGAGAAAGAGCCTCACAGACTTTCCTACTGGCTTTGCACTGTGATCTGTATAGATCTCAGCCTCCTGAGGAGCTAGGATTATAGACATGAGCCACCAATGTTAGCCTGTTATTTTGTTTTTAAGGGTTTTTTTCTTGTCAATGTGCCAGTCCCGGGGCTTGAACTCGGGTTCTAAGTGCTGTCTCTGAGATTTCCTGCTCTAGACTAGCCATATACCACTTGAGCCACAGCTCCACTTCCGGCTTTGGGGTGGTTAATTGGAGATGAGTCTCATGGTGAGCGTGTAAGCCAGAATTCAGAGTGTGTAAATAGGAAAGCATGAGATGCTCAAGAAGCACCAGTGGCTCACGCCTGTGATTCTAACTACACAGGAGGCTGAGATCTTAAGATCGCAGTTCGAAGCCAAGCACTGGCTCAAGGGAGAAAGCCTGGGCCTGAGCAGAAAGCCCCAGGCCCTGAGCTCCAGCCCGGAAGGCGCCGGCACCGCTGCTTCCCTGGCGCGGCGGCGGTGTGGCGCTCACAGCTCTGCCCTGTGCCCAGGTCCAGCACGCCCGGGGAGAGGCCTGAGACGCTGCTGCTGCAGAGGCCGGGAGAGAAGCAGCTCCAGCCCAGCCCCAGTGGCGGGCAGTCCCCGCCGCCCCGGTGCTCGGCGACAGGTGCGCTCGGGGCCCGGGCCCAGCCCCCCCAGCCCCCCCCAGCCCCCCGCCCCGGTGCTCAGCGACAGGTGCGCTCGGGGCCCGGGCCCAGTCCCCCCAACCCAACCCCCCCCCAGCCCGCCGCCCCGGTGCTCAGCGACAGGTGCGCTCGGGGCCCAGGCCCAGCCCCCCCCAGCCCCCTGCCCCGGTGCTCAGCGACAGGTGCGCTCGGGGCCCGGGCCCAGCCCCCCCAACCCCCCCCAGCCCCCCCCCAGCCCCCCGCCCCGGTGCTCAGCGACAGGTGCGCTCGGGGCCCGGGCCCAGCCCCCCCCCGCCCCCCCCCGCCCCCCAACCCCCCCCAGCTCCCCGCCCCGGTGCTCGGTGACAGGTGCGCTCGGGGCCCGGGCCCAGCCCCCCCCGCCCCCCCAACCCCCCCCAGCCCCCTGCCCCGGTGCTCAGCGACAGGTGCGCTCGGGGCCCGGGCCCAGCCCCCCCCAGCCCCCTGCCCCGGTGCTCAGCGACAGGTGCGCTCGGGGCCCGGGCCCAGCCCCCCCAACCCCCCCCAGCCCCCCCCCAGCCCCCCGCCCCGGTGCTCAGCGACAGGTGCGCTCGGGGCCCGGGCCCAGCCCCCCCCCGCCCCCCCCCGCCCCCCCAACCCCCCCCAGCTCCCCGCCCCGGTGCTCGGTGACAGGTGCGCTCGGGGCCCGGGCCCAGCCCCCCCAGCCCCTCCAACCCCCCCCAGCCCCCCGCCCCGGTGCTCAGCGACAGGTGCGCTCGGGGCCCGGGCCCAGCCCCCCCCAGCCCCCCCCGCCCCCCCAACCCCCCCCAGCCCCCCCCGCCCCCCCAACCCCCCCCAGCCCCCCGCCCCGGTGCTCAGCGACAGGTGCGCTCGGGGCCCGGGCCCAGCCCCCCCCGCCCCCCCAACCCCCCCCAGCCCCCTGCCCCGGTGCTCAGCGACAGGTGCGCTCGGGGCCCGGGCCCAGCCCCCCCAGCCCCCCCAACCCCCCCCAGCCCCCTGCCCCGGTGCTCAGCGACAGGTGCGCTCGGGGCCAGGGCCCAGCCCCCCCAGCCCCCCCAACCCCCCGCCCCGGTGCTCAGCGACAGGTGCGCTCGGGGCCCGGGCCCAGCCCCCCCAGCCCCCCTCAACCCCCCCCAGCCCCCCGCCCCGGTGCTCAGCGACAGGTGCGCTCGGGGCCCGGGCCCAGCCCCCCCAGCCCCCCCCCCGGGCCAGCGGCCTCTGCAGCTGTCCTTTTGCCCCCAGGACCCGTGGAGGGTCTCCACAAGCGGCTGCTGCCCTCCTGGTGTGCACCCCTTGCCCACGGGCTCAGCCTGCTCCTGGTGGCCGTGGCTGTGGGGGTCTCGGGGTGGGTCGGTGCCCGCTTCCCTCCCAGCGTGGGCCTCACGTGGCTGCTCTCGAGCAGCTGCAGCTTCCTGGCCTCGTTCCTCGGCTGGGAGCCACTTAAGGTGAGTGGGCGCATGCGTGGGGAGGGCCGTGCGGGGCCCAGCCTGCCCGCTGACGCCTCCCTCCCCCAGATCCTCCTGGAAGCCCTCTACTTCTCCCTGGTGGCCAAGCGGCTGCACCCGGAGGAGGACGACACCTTAGTGGAGAGCCCGGCTGTGACCCCCGTGAGCGAGCGCGTGCCCCGCGTGCGCCCCCCCCACGGCTTCGCCCTCTTCCTGGCCAAGGAGGAGGCCCGCAAGGTCAAGAAGCTGCACGGCATGCTCAGGGTGAGCCCTGCCCTAAACCCTGCCCAACCCCTCCGCCCGCTGCCCGTGGGGCAGGATGCTCCCTCACGCCCCTGCTCCTGCCCGGCCTTCCAGGGCCCCGGGCTCAGCTGCTTGCCCCTCAGTGACCACGCCTGCTCCCAGCAAGGCCCCGCCCTGGTGTCGGCCCCGTGACCCCGCCCTGGCGCGGTGGCCGGGAGCGCCGACCACAGGCTTGCCCTGTCCCCAGAGCCTCTTGGTATACATGGTCTTCCTGCTGGTGACGCTGCTGGCTAACTACGGGGATGCCGCAGGCCACGCCCACGCCTACCGGCTGCAGAGCGCCATCAAGCAGGAGCTGGACAGCCAGGCCTTCCTGGCCATCACCCGGTAGGACGCTCAGGGACGCACACGCACGGGGTCCCCCGGGGCAGGGCGGCCCCGACACCAGCCCAGCCTGACGGGGATGGGAGCCGCCGAGCGGGGGAGTGCCGTCTCCCGTACCGCTCCGCTCCGCAGGCTCGGGACAGAAAGATGCGCCCCGCACAGTGGGCTGGGCAGCCTGCACTCGAGCTGGGCAGAGGAGCCTGGGGCTGGTGAGTGACTTCGTGCTGCCCGCAGGTCTGAGGAGTTCTGGCCGTGGATGACCGGCGTGCTGCTGCCGTCTGTCCACGGAGACGGGCCCGGCCCTGAGCTGGGGCCCCCGCGGTTACGGCAAGTGCGGCTGCAGGAAGGTGAGACGCGGCCCTCCCCTCCTCCTGGAGCTGCCGGGAGGGCTCTGGCCGCTGCTGACAGCGAACGCCCCTCATCCCGCCCTGGGCTCTGCCCGCCAGACCCTCTGCTCTGCGCAGACCTGCCCAGCTCCGGGGCCCATGCGCACGCGTGCTCAGCTGCCGGAGGCTTCAGCACCAGCGACTACGGTGTTGGCTGGCAGAGCCCGGCTCACAACGGATCGGACGTGTGGGCCTACTCTGCACCAGACCTGCTGGGGTAAGCGCAGAGGGCTGAGGCCCACGGGGGGGGGGGGCGGGCAGGCCCTCCTGAGCGCCCCACACGCAGCGTTCCCCCTCTCCGACAGCGCCTGGCACTGGGGCTCCTGCGCCGTGTACGACAGTGGCGGCTACGTCCAGGAGCTGGGCCTGAGCCTGGAGGAGAGCCGAAGACGGCTGGGCTACCTCCAGCTGCACAACTGGCTGGACAGCAGGTGGGCCCAGCCAGGGCAGCTTCCCCCCTCCCGCCCCAGCCCTGTGCGCCCCGTGTGGGTCCCCCACCCAGGCCAGGGGCCTTGCTGAGATGTCCGTGTGCAGGAGCCGTGCCGTGTTCGTGGAGCTGACCGGGTACAGCCCTGCTGTGGGGCTGCACGCTGCCGTCACGCTGGGCCTCGAGTTTCCCGCCGCCGGCCGGGCCCTGGCCACGCTCAGCATCCGGCCGTTCGCTCTGCCACGCGTCAGCAGCGGTCTGTCCCTGCCACTCCTCACCTCGGTAACAGCCGCCCCTACAGGGTCCCCTCGGCACGCCCCAGGCCACACGCACAAACCCTTGACCCCCATCTCGCGGGGCCCCTGCCCCCCAGGTGAGCCTGCTGCTGTTTGCCCTCTACTTCCTGGCGGCCGAGGCGCGTGCATGGCGCAGGGAGGGACTGGCGCGCGTGACCCGGCCCGGAGCCTGGGTGCGGTGGCTACTGGTGATCCTGACGGCGGCCGCGGCCCTCGTCCGCCTGGCCCAGCTGGGCGCAGCTGACCGCCAATGGGGCAGGTTTCTGAGGGGCCGCAGGGGCCGGTCTGTCCGCTTCACCAGCTTCGACCAGGTGGCCCAGCTGAGCGCTGCCGCCCGCGGCCTGGCTGCCTCACTGCTCTTCCTGCTCCTGATCAAGGTGAGTTTGCTGGCCGGGCTGCGCCGGGCACGAGGCTCCTGCCAGCGGCTGACCACACCCCGCACCCTCCGCAGGCCGCCCAGCAGCTGCGCTTCGTACGCCACTGGTCCATTTTTGGCAAGACACTGTGCCGGGCCCTGCCGGAGCTTTTGGGCACCACGCTGGGCCTGGCTGTGCTCGGCGTGGCCTATGCCCAGCTGGCCGTTTCGGTAGGTGGCTGAGGGGACCTGTGGGATGGGGGGGCCTTGGCCGGAGCACCGCCTCACTCCCCGCTTCCCACAGCTCGTCTCCTCCGGCATGGACTCCTTCCAGAACGCAGCCCGGGCCATCTGGGCCCTGTGCCCGGGAGCCAGAGTGCCCGCCCTGTGCCCGGCGGAGTCTTGGTACTTGTCCCCCCTGCTGTGTGGGGCGCTCTGGGCCCTGCGGGCGTGGGGGGCCCTGAGGCTGGGGGCCGTCCTCCTGCTCTGGCGGTACCATGCGCTGCGCGGGGAGCTGTACCGCCCCGCCTGGGAGCCCCAGGACTACGAGATGGTGGAGCTCTTCCTGCGCAGGCTGCGCCTCTGGATGGGCTTCAGCAAGGTCAAGGAGGTGGGTACGGCCCAGAGGGGGGGAGAGGGACACACCTGGGCCACTGCGCCCAGGTGCAGCCGGACTGACCGAGCCCCTGTGCCGCCCCCAGTTCCGCCACAAGGTCCGCTTCGAAGGAATGGAGCCCCTGCCCTCGCGCTCGTCCCGGGCCTCCAAGTCCCCCCCGGCCGCCCCGCCCCCCAGCGCCGGCTCAGAGGCCTCGCGCCCCTCCACCTCCTCCTCCAGCCAGCCCGACGGGCTGCGGAGAGAGCCCGAGCCCGAGCCCTCCCGCCTGCACTCCATGTTCGAGGCTCTGCTCATGCAGTTTGACAGACTCAACCAGGCCACAGAGGACGTCTACCAACTGGAGCAGCGGCTGCAGAGCCTTCAAGGCCAGAGGACCGGTCAGCCCCGGGCCTTGCCTCCCGCTGGCCGTGCCCCGGGCCCCCCGCGGGCCCTGGCCCCCTGCCCCGCCTGCCGGGCCTCGCGGGCTGTGGGCCCCGCTGCCAATCCCGGCAGGGTGTCCCTGTGGGGCAAGAACAAGGTCCACCCCAGCAGCACCTAGGCCCAGGGGCCTGGACCAGGCTTTCCCCTGGGGCAGCCGCCCTTCCTCGGGCAGGGCCCGTGGCTGTGCCCGGCCCCTCAGAAGCCAGGGCAGATACCGTACCGCTCAGTATTACCTACCTACCGGCAGCCCCGCCGCCCGCGGGCTTCAGCACTTTAGCGGCCGCCGGTCCGGCCGGCCAGCCAGCCGGGACACGGCAGTGTTGGGCTGAGCGAGCAGCAGCCTCCGAGACGCTAATTTATTTCCCGAGTCCTCAGGTACAGTGGGCTGTGCCCAGCCGCCTCGCCTGGCGAAGGATCCCATCCGGGGAGGGCTCAGCCGCACCCCGCTGCCATCCCCTAAGTTATTAATTACCTCTCCTGCCGCCCTGCACACGTCCCGTCCCCTGCGCGCACCGTCAGTAATTTATACGGGGTTCAGAGGTGTCTATTTTTGTATGTCGCTACTCTCGAGTGCAGAGGGACCTGACTTTATTTTCTTTTTCTCCGGCTGGGGGAGCTGCCGCTGCTTCTTGGATCCGAGTCTGGCCCTGAGGTGGGCGTGGGCACCACCGCCTCACCTCGTGTTCCTGCTGCCACCGTGGCCTTGCCCCCCTCCCCCCTGCTGGCAGCGAGCCGGCGGCCAGCGCCCAGGCTTGCTGGGGTCGGGCCTGGACTAGAACGTGGTGAATGTGAAGCGAAGGGACGAGACCCCTCCTGGGGCTGGCTCCCAGGCCGGGGCCGGCGTGAGTGTGTGCGGGCCCTGAGGAGCAGCACAGCTGAAGCCACGGCCTTGACCCTGCCCCAGTCCCTCCAGACAAAGTCAAATAAAGGCGCTGCCTTGACGGCTACCTGTGCTGCTGCTCGTGCGCCGGGCGGGCACGGCCGGTTTATTTCGCTTGCTTATGGGGACAGGGTGCTGCGGGCGGTGCCCTCACACAAACTCCGTGAAGTCGTCCACAGAGGAGATGAGGCGTTTCCGCTGGCCCGTCTCGTAGCTGGCTGTGGGCTCCGCGGGGACCGGCGCTTTGGTGTGGGTTGGGGGGTGCATCAGAGGCAGGCTGGGGCTGGAGTAGTGCATCTCCTCCCGGATCTGTGGGGAGACACTTGGGCAGCAAGCCCCGCCCATGCCGACCAGCTCTGAGGCCCCCCCCCGGCCCCCCCCCCCCCGTCCTACCCGCTGGCGCAGCCGCTTGATGTGGCGGAGCCGTGCGATCCACTTGGAGGGGTAGATTTCAGTGGGGTTGGAGCGGCTGTGGTGCACCTGCGAGGCCATCTGGGGACCACGAGGGGAGATGATGGGGCGCCTTGCACCACACTTGCGCCCCCCCCCCCCCGCGCCTTGTACACTCACATTGGCGTGCAGGGCCATCTGGCGGGCCACAAAGGGCAGGTTGCGGTCAGACACGATCTTAGCCACGCTAGTGTCCACAAGTCCCTCCATGTCTGGGGAAACACAAGGCTCGCTCTGGGCTCGCGTGCACGCGGCCCCTCCACCCCGGGGAGACGCAAGGCTCGCTCTGGGCTCACGCGCTCGCGCATGCGGCCCCTCCACCCCGCCGCCCCAGGCCTCACCTTTCCTGCACTGCAGCGTCAGCAAGTTGCACTCGTAGTCCAGTGGCGTGATGATCACATGGACAAAGTTGAACTGGCCCTGCCAAACAGCAGAGGTCACGTGACGCACGTGTCCCTGCCTTCGTGGGTGTCCTCCGTGGCTGGGCCTGCTGCGGCTCAGACACAGCGGCGCCGCCTTCTCGGGGCCGCCAACAGCACCGTCCCTCCCCCGCCCACCGCGCCGAGGCTGCGCTTCTTCCCAAAGCGGCACGAGGCTCAATTCTTCCCGGAGCCTGCGCCCGGCCGTCCTGCGTGCCCGCTGTCCCGGCTGCCCTGGCACTCCCGGGCCCGCGGATGGCCGCCTCACCGTCAGCGTGCCCGGCACCCCGGGCACCCCGACTCGGGGGACGCCCACAGCTGCTCTCACCAGACTGAGGGCACGAGCCTCCGAGTGACACTGGAGGCCTCCAGCGGGCACCGCGGCCCGCCTTGGCCTCTGGCGAGTGAGCGGCAGGATGGACGCGGTGGCTCGGCGCCGGCCCGGGCGCCGCTCACCTTGATAGTGCCCAGCCGGAAGTCCTCCCCGGAGTCGTTGTAGACGATGGAGACGAAGTCGTTGCCCAGGTGCCGCTTCTTGTCGCAGCGGTGCTTGTCCATGTCCTTGGTGGGCATCAGTGTGGCGATGTGGAAGACAGCTGTGGGGTGTACAAGGCCAGGCTGGGTGCCGGGCAGGACCCTGGGCAGAGCAGTGAGGGGCCGTGACGGGGCCGCGTTGGGCCCTCTGCCGCCCACCAACGGAGCCCTGGCTGATGGCTCCTCCCAGACCGGCGCTCTGGGAGCAGGCCTCGTGCCCAAGCACTTCCACCCCAGACCTCCATCCAGACCCCAGAACCTCCATGAGCACAGCTGGCAAAGGCAGGCATCACGGCTGAGCGCGGGGGCTCGTCCCTGTAATGCTAGCTGCTCGGGAGGCTGAGATCTGAGGATCACAGACTGACACCCTTACTGGAAGACAATCAGCAAGACTTTTTTTGGGGCCAGTCCTGGGGCTTGAACTCGGGGCCTGGGCGCGGTCCCCAGCTTCTTTTGCTCTACTTCCAGCTTTTTCTGCGTACGTGGTACCGAGGAACCAAACCCAGAGTTACACACATGCTAGGCAAGCACTCTACCACATTCCTAGCCACAATCCTAGCTGATTAGTGAGACTCCAATTAAGCAGCAAAAAGGCAAGTGGTGTGTGGCTCAAATGGTAGTGCTACCCTTGAGCAAAACAGCTCAAGGACAGTGTGCACAGGCCCTGAGCTCAGGCCCCAGGACGGGCGCTCACAGCGCAGCACGAGCGGGAAGGGTGTGCCCTGGGAGGGGCCTCTGCACCTTGCATGATGTCGTCATGCCAGCAGTAGGTGAACTGGCCATCCTCACCGCACACGTCCAGACCGCCCAGGTACACCTTGTCTGGCTGGCAGTCCTTGAGCTCGATGAGCCTGCCCAGGCCCGTCAGGAACTCGGTGTAGCGGTATGAGCCATGCTCGTTGGACAGGATGGCCAGCTCGCTGCTGCTCTGTGGAGGCAAGCGGCGGCGGTGCTGACGCAGCCGCTGCAGGCTCGGCGGCGTCTCCGCCAGAGGTGTGGCTGCGCGGCTCCCGGGGCGCCGCGTCGCCCTCACCTTCCGCCCTAGCCGGCCAGCTCCCGCTTTAAGCACACCCGGCACCCCAACACTGCTCGGCAGCCTTGTGTTTCTTCCTCCCGTGGGCCACGACCCCCAACCTCCACTGAGGCTGCACCGCAGCGAGACGCCTTCGGCACGCCACTCGGCTTCACTTGGACGGCAGCGTGCCCTCGCTGGCCCTGCTGCCCACGACCCCACTCCCGCCCTCCCTGGGCCTGCCCACGCAGGGCTGTTAGGGCCTGTCGCACCGGGACTTGAGCTCAGAGCCACGTGCTATTATTAGCTTTTTCCGTTACGGCCACATCTCCGGTCCCCCCCCCCCAGTCCAACTTTCTGGCTGGCTACCCGGATATAAGTCTTGGCTTTTCTAACAAGCTGGCCTCAAACTGCGATCCTCAGGTTGAGATCCCAGCCCGGTCCCTCGAGGAGCTAGAATCGCAGACGTGAGCTACCAGCTCCAGACCTACACCGCTGCCTGGCCTTGCCTGACCCGCAGGCCCACACCCCAGCCTACCACGGTTGTGCACCCGCTGCTGCGGGGGACCAGGGGCTGAGCTGTGGGAGGGAGGGGGCCCCGCCGGCCGTCCCGGGGGTCCCGGCCCATCCCGGCCCTGGAAGCCACAGCCTCACCTGGCCCTCCCCCACGTACAGGACGGCGATCTTGTGAGTGTCGTATGAGGGGATCTGGTCCAGGAGCTGCACTGATCGCTCGAAGGACTGCGGAAACATGGGGCGTGAGCAGGGGCGGGGCCACGCGGGGGGAGGGCCACGCCGCAGGGGGAGACAGCTACCTCGTTGGGCAGCAGAATGGGCTTGTTGGACTCGTCACCAAAAAAGGGCGAGTGGTACAGCTGCAGGAACACGAAGCTGCGGAGAGAAGCGGGGTGAGGACAGGAACGGGGTCCCAGGCCCCCACACGGAGGGCAGGAGCCGCAGCCACAGCTGAGAGCCCGGGCCCTGTTCCCCGGCCTGCTGTGCCCCAGCGGGCCTGAGTGCCTGCCCAGGAGACAGCCCACCTGGGGTTGATGCCCGGCACTTTCTCGGTCCCGGACGCCGCAGCTCTGCTCTTGAAGGCGTCCCTCTCGACCCGCTGGCCCCGGCGCGAAGGGGCTGAGTCGGAGATGGTGTAGCCACGGGGCCGCAGGCCGCTGGGTGACCGGGGGGAGCTGGAGGGCAGCGGGCCCTGGGGCGGGGCGGGGCCCTGGATCTCCTCCCCAGGGGCTGACCAGGCCGCCCCTTCCCCCTCCAAAGTCCCGGACTGGGAGCGGGCCTTGGCCTCGGGGCTCAGGCGGCCGGTGTCGGCCTTGTCCCCAGGGTGGGCAAGGCTGTCCTGCAGGGTCTGCAACTCGGGGGAAGAGCTGGACTTGCTCAGGGGCTGCGTGGGCTGGAAGGACAGGTCCACCAGGGGGCGGCCGCCCTCCGGAGACACGGCCCTCTCGATGGGGATGCCGCCGGCGGCCAGCACCTCGGCGGGGCAGGCCTTCTCCTCCTGGCTGGAGGCTGAGGACGACTGCGGGACGGACAGCGCCTGGTGAGCAGGCGCTCAGCCTGTGGCCTGCTGCCCTGGTCCCGCCGCCGGGGCCCGAGCCGCCGACCCGAGGCGGGGTCGGGGGAGGAGGAGGGAGGCTCGCCCCCATCCGCGGGCAGCGTGGAGGCCGCGCACACCGCGCTCCTGCCCAGGACCCCACACACTCACCCTGCTGTAGGGGGCGGGGCGCCGGCTGAGCCTGTGCACACCCAGGGCGGCCTCAAAGTCCTCCAGCTCGGGGGGCTCTCCGGGTGCATGGGCCTGGCCCGGCCCTCCCTCCTCCAGAACCACGGCGGAGTCTGCGGGACACAGGAGGCCGAGGGTGTGAGCGGCCCGTGCCCTGCAGGCCTCAGGGCTCAGCTCCTCCCTGCCCGGCCGCAGCAGCTCCACCGTGGCGGCCCAGCAGGGGGCCGGGCAGGGCCTGACCAGCCCTGGGTGGGGATCCCAGGCCCCAGGGACCAGTGGGTGCCCCAGGGGAACTGGGTGGCGTCCACCAGCGCCCCTCGGCACCTCGGGCAGGGCAGGCAGCAGAGCACAAGGAAGAGCCCGGGAGGCCCCGGCTCGGGAGGCGCTGACCGCGGCCAGTTTCCAGGATTTTGAATGGAGGAAGCTAGGGATGAACGCCGCGTCTGCAGACTCATGCCTGCAGCCCAGCAAGCTGGGGAGAGGGGGCTAAGGTCCCAAGCCAGGGGCGGGCGGGCGGATAAGCAGCAGTGGCCCTGCACGTGGCCTTGGACTGCCCCCCCCCCCCCCCCCGCCACCCTGGCCTCTGAACCCACGCGAGACCCGCCAGAGTCAGGGCAGCTGGCAGGGCCGGGCGTACAATGCAAAGCAGCTGTGGCGATGCCCGCGGGTGCCCAAGGCCAGCAACCAGCAGAGGCCAGGGCAGGTCAGCCAGGCAGAGCCCCCTGGCGGCCCGAGGCCGCACGCGGCTCAGGGCAGAGCCCAGCCGCACAGGCCGCAGTGCAGGGACTCCCACTGGTAAAGCAAAGGTGTCTGCAGATGTCCTCGAGTCAGTCAGAACCCTGCTCCCCGAGGACGATGAGGCTCAGGACGGGGCCATGGAGGGATGACCGGATGAGGGCGATGAGGGCGGCGTCTGGGGCAGAGCGCTCTGCGGCACACGCGAGTACCTGCCCAGGACACGCTCCTGTGCAGCTGTCCCTGGCAGCTGGACTGGTACAAGGAGGAGAGAGAGGCCACTGCAAGGCAACCACGCCAGCGGCCACGTCAACAGCAGACGCGCAGGCCGCGCAGAGGGCGGCACGGCCCGAGCCTGCAGAGGAGAGAGGCAGGGCCAGCGGCCAGGCCGGCGCCCGGGCTCTCCTGGCGGCAGCGCTGGCCCGCTCCCCGCGCGCGGCGTCCACGGTCTCCGGGGCCATCCGCAGCCACAGGGGCGGCCGGGCGCCCGGCCTAGACGGACAGTGCTCGGCCGGCAGGCGGGGGCGGTGGGCGGCAGCCGGGGGCATGCACCCCACCTGCGCACCTCTGCGGCAGCACCGCGCCCGCAGCCCTCAAGGGCCAGCGACAGCAAGCAGGGGCCAGTCTCGCGGAAGGGGTGGAGACTCGCCCCGCAGTGGGCCCAGGACGCGGGAACCCCCCCAAGACCTCTGCCGACGTGGGGGCCCCGGCGGAGCGTACCCCGCTGCCCCGCCCCGTCCGGCTCACCTGTGTTGGAACGTGGGAGCGGAGGGGGCCTGGCCGTGCCGGCGGCCGGCACCGAGAGGGACTTGTACAGGGCTGTGTCCCGGTGCTCCTTGAAGCGCTCGGCGGCCATGAGCGCGTTGGACAGCTCCTGCAGAGGCATGTTGTTGATGTCCGAGGAGAAGGGGCTGAGCGGGTTCTCCAGGCTCATCAGCCAGCTCGTGTTCCCTGAGGACAGTGGGCGGGACCCTCAGGCCTCTGCTGCCCGGGAGTCCCCAGGTGCTGCCCGAGGCGGGCGAGCATCCGGGCTCCCCGGGCCGGCCTTGGGATCTGGTCCCCAGAACTATTGCCTCCCCCCCTCCCCCCACCAGGTCAGCACGTGTACCAAGGGCAGGCCACGCCTCAGCCAAGTCTCCCAAGAGCCTCGCAACGCAGCCCCGGGCCCTGCCCGCACAACCCCGTCCCCAATCCCAGGCCCTGCCTGCTCAACCCAGCCCACAGTCCCCAGTCCCCAGCCCTGGGGCTGCCCGCACAACCCAGTCCTGAGTCCCCAGTCCCCAGTCCCAAGCCCTGCCTGCACAACCCAGTCCCCAGTACCCAATTCTGGGCCCTGCCCACACAACCCAGTCCCCAGTACCCAATCCTAGGCTCACACAACTCCATACCCAGTCCCAAGCCCTGAGCCCTGCCTGCACAACCCAGCCCCCAAGTACTCAGGTCTTTCTGGTAAGCCCTTCCTATTGACTGAAATGCCCCTGACGTCCCTGCCCGCTCCAAATCCTGCCCTCATTCACAGAACCTGAGCGACTGTATGTGGGAAGGCTCCGGCCGGAAATGTTTAGTGTCTGTGCCGATCCTGGGGCCTGAACTCAGAGCCCGAGCACTGTTCCTGAACATCTTTGTTCAAGCCTAGACCACGTAAACCACAGGTCCACCTCCCACTTTTCTGGTGATTAATTAGAAGTCCCAGAAACTTTGCTACCCAGCTGGCTTTGCACTGGGACTTCAGGTCTCAGTCTCCTGAACAGTCAGGATTACAGGCGTGAGCCTCCAATGCCCAGAAAAACTTGTTTTTTGGATGGTTGGTTGGGACAGGCCTAGAGGTTGAACTGGGGCGTCTGCTTGCTGAGTGGACAAAGACCATCCCCTCGGTCTTGAGAATCACTGCGGAAGGCCCTGAGACGCAAGCCCCGGGTCAGTCTGGTGATGCTCTCAGCAGGCGAAGGAGACCCGGACTCAGGCCTGAGGCACCGTGTGAGTGGGCAGGGAAGCGTTTGTCCTGGGTCCACGCCCCGGCCCCAAGACCCAGGACCCTGGGGGCCCACGCCCCGGCCCCAAGACCCAGGACCCTGGGGGCCCACGCCCCGGCCCCAAGACCCAGGACCCTGGGGGCCCACGCCCCGGCCCCAAGACCCAGGACCCTGGGGGCCCACGCCCCGGCCCCAAGACCCAGGACCATGCAGGCAGCCACCCCACGTGCCGTGCCCCGCAGGGCGTCCTGCGCCACCCGACACCGCCTCGCTTCTCCCCACCCGGTCCCCCCGAGACCGGTGCTGGCCTGTGGGGACACCGCCGTGGGCCTGGTACCTGTGGGCCTCCGCACCAAGATCTCCGCCCAGCCCTGGGTCAGCAGGGGCACGTAGGCGGCCAGGTTTGTCTTCTCCGGAGCCGGGGCCTGGGCGCCCGCAGCACTCTTCTCGGCCTTGGCTGCCGGGGCGCTCTGCTGTGCCCCCGGAGATGGGGGGCCGCCAGCGACCTGTGAAGCCGCTGTGTCCAGGGCACCCACGCGAAGGCCGTGGCCCCCTGAGGGAGAGGGGCGCGGCGGCTGGTGAGGACGACTGGCCGGCCAAGAGGCGTCGGGCCCAAGCCCTCGTCACCCACGGTAGAGGGCCCCGGGCTTTCTCGGGGGCCCGCAAACACCCAGCACACCAGCAGCCCTGGGCCCGCCCATCGCTTCCTGCCCCACCGGAGCCAACGCCGCGGTGAGGCTCAGCAGGTAGCGGCCAGGCCTAATGCCAGAGCCAGCGGCACGTTCCCGGGCACCGAGAAGGCGGAAGCTCACCTGACATGGACCGGACCCGGGCCCGGGCCCCATGGGCCACCTGCTGTCCCGTCTGCGACTCCAGCTTGGCAGGCGCCTCCTTCGTCTGCCTCACATGTGCACCGGGCTGGGAGCTGAGGAGGGAAGCGGCCGTGCATGTGGTCCACCAGGGTGGGAGTCGTGAGACCGGCAGGACACACGGGGCGGGGCGGGGCAGGGCAGGCACCTCGGCTCCGGGCCGCTCTGCAGCTCCCCCGAGTCCAGGCCCAGCAGGGACCGGGTTCCCGTCCCTACACTCGTCGTCACGGTGACCAGCTTGTTCCCAACCAGCCAGGTTTTGGTCCTGCCGCCCGCCAGGAGGAACTCACCCACAGGAGACCTGAAAGCACAAAGCCCCAGTCTCCGCCTGCCATGGAGCCCAGGGCGGGCGCAGAGACAAGGCCCGTGTGGCTGTGTGCCACCCCACGGCTCCAGGCGCGGCTCCACAGGGAACGTGGAGATGCAGCGCCCACCTTTTGGGGACCGCGGTGAAGTTGGAGAAGACGTAGCGGGCCATCATGTCCAGACAGGTCTCCGTGAGCTCCAGGTGCAGGCTCTTGAGGCTGTCATCAGCCTGGGCCACGGAGTTCTCGTCTGCAGACCCCAGGCTGGCGCTGGTCAGGGACGTCTGTATTCTGCTGGAGGGAGAGCCCACGCCGGGGTCAGGGCTCCTGGCAGGACCATGCCAAGCCACCTACCACCAGGGGCCAAAGCTCAACGCATGCATGACTGAGAGGGCCTCGCTCGGAAAAAACCCCAGCAGGCCTGGGCCCGGCGGCCAGCTGAGCCGCGTCTGGCCAATCGCGTGGACCGTGTTATCCCGGAGAGGAGGGGGTGGCCCTTCTGTCGGGAGCAGAGATGGCAGAGACGAGACAGGACATCCCTCTGCCCAAGCACACAGGAGCGAGTTAGGCCACGGCCGCGGCAGACAGCTTAGTCCATGCAGAGACTCGAGGCCACTGGGACAGAGCAAGATTGCATTCTGCCCACACGGCCGCCTGCTGTCCAGGACACGGGGCCGGGCTGTGCGCGCAGCCCACGGCACTGTAGCGACCAGGAAGGCTTTGTCCAGGCTTAATCTGGTACCAGTGTTGCACTCTTTAGCCCTACTCTGCTCATGATAAAGAATGTGACAGAAAGAGAGCCGAGAAGCCTCACTGAGCAGCCGGCCGCTCCCAGCCCCTCGCCAGACCCCACACCAGAGAGCCACAGAGCCAGAGAGCCGGGGCAGGGATGGGGAGGAGCGGGGAGAGGGCAGCGTCTCGTTGGCTAGAGCCTGCAGGGGCAGCTCACGGGACAGACCAAGCACACACCGACTCAGCTGGGAGAATCACGAAGGGAAGGGGGGCTGTGCCCCTCCCACGCCAGCCCCACCCCAAAGCCAGAGATCACTGCGGCCACGAGGAAGCACACATCCCTTCTGAAAGGAAGCCCAAGGGACAAAGTCCTCATCACAGGAAGTGAGGATCAAGCCTGGGGAGGATGCCCATCCAGCCACCCGAGGCTGCAGGGTACAGAGCCCCTCCTCCCCCAGCCCAGCTTTCCCAGAGCGGCAGGTCTGCGCAGGGCCCCAGGCCGGCCTCTGACTAGGTTGTGTGGCCAGCAGTGCTCCTAGGGGCTTAGGACAGAATGCAACCTTTCCCCCCTCGCCACCAGGCTCCCCTGGGTTGGGGTCTTCTCCAGCCCCGGCCAGGAAGGGCACCAACATGAGGTCATGCAAGCAGCCCCATGCACCACCGCCCGGTGCTCGTGGGCCAGGCTCCGGGTCTGTGCCCCCCACCCCCACAGCCCCGCTACCTGCGGACCACATGTTCAGACACACTGATGCTGCGGCACCGGAAGGCCTCGGCTGCACAGCTCTCCTTGAATTCTTTCACGGGTGGAGAGTTATTCAGGCCTTGTTTGGGGGCTCTGGCTATCCTCAAACTACCGGGCGAGGAAGGAAGCCCCAAAGCCCCAGAGAGCCCAGCTCCCGGGAAGGGGAGGGGTGAGGAGGAAAGGTCCCAGGCCACAGGGTCAAGATGGAGAGGTCCCGCGGGTGAGATGAACAAAAGAACCATGCCAAAGGACAGTTAGCAGGGAAGAGAGACAGAAAACAAAAACGCATAAAAATACATCTTATAAATGCAACTGAGAAAAAAAGTAAGGCTTTACGTGTGATACCAAAACAAAGGACATTAGTGCAAATTAAAACGTGTGTGTGGATCACCGGCACGGCAGATTCCAGGCTGGGCCGCCCAGCAGTCCCCACCCACCCACGCAGAGGCCTCTGACCTCACCGGGCCTGGACGCAGAAGGCGCCACGGACTCCGGGCCGGCCCCGGGCCCAGTGTGTGAAAGGAAGCCAGCCCTCCGTGTGACAGCAGAGCGATGGCCAGCGATGGGCCAGCTCCGCCCCGCCCCGCCCCGCCCCGGCGGCATGAGCTGAGGCTGCCCTGGAAAGTGCCGTGTCCACCTGGGGAGAGCCGACAGCCTGGCAGCAGGGGGCGGGTGCGGAGCTGGCCAACGAGTGCACACAACAACACAGGCCTAGCACAGCCGGCTTCAGACTGGGCACAAGCAGCTGTGGTGGTGAAGGAGAGCATGTGCCCCACGAGCAGCTCTGAAGGGAGAGGCGTGGCTCTGGCTGAGAGCTGGGCTAACCGTGCGTCACGAGACTGCAGACGGGGTAGCCATGGGTCCCCTGCCCAGGCAGAGTTAGATGCCCCGACGTGCCTCTGGGCTCCTTTGGTGCGTGCGTAAGGCCTAAACCCTGATGCCCACAGCTGGCACCCAACCCCCCCTGGCAGACCCATACCTGCGGCTCAGGCTGCACAGTGCACAGGCCACGGCGGTTGGCGCGGCCTTGGGAGGCCCTGACCCGCCTCGCAGGGCCCTGGGCATCGTAGGCAGCCCACAACAGGGCGACACGCCTTTGGCCCAGACTGACCTGCAGGCAGCCGGCCGGCACCAAGCGCACAGCCCGGGCCCCCTCCCCACGGGACCAGGCATGACCCCGAAAGGCGAACCTTTTGGGCCTCTCATTGAGGCTGGTGCTCCGAGCTCTGAAGCTGTCCTTTTCAGGCGTGTCATCAAAAGACAGGAGGACGTTGGAGCGCAGGCCCTGGAGCAGGGAGGACGGCCGTGAGGGACTGTGGGGGCTGGGATAAGCTGCAGCCCAGTACAAGGCGGCAGCTCCCACGTGTGCCCACCTTAGGCTAGGCCCCGTGGGAACTTGGGTACTTTTAACGCAGCTCCAAGCGGCAGCCCTCTCCTCTCGCCTGCTTGTCCCTACACTAGCCACAGAGAAGCAGGTCCTGGCCCCGAGACACACAGGCGGCCCCGGCTAACCTTACTGATGTTTGTTTTTTTGGGTCCGGTTGTGGGGCTTGAACTCTAGGCCTGGGCGCTGTCCCTCAGCTCTTCAGCTCAAGGCTAGTGCTCTACCACTTGAGCCACAGCGCCACTTCTGGCTTTTCTCTTTTTGCTTATGTGGTGCTGAGGAATCGAACCCAGGGCCTCATGCATGCAAGGCAAGCGCTCTACCACTGAGCCACCTTCCCAGCCCCTAACCTTAGTGATGTAGGGAACAAAATCCTTCCGGAAGGGCAGGCGGCACCTGATGAACCACATGGCTATGACGTGATGTGCCAGGCACACAATGTACTGGTTGAACCTGAGACAAGGAGAAACCGCAAGGACTGGGTTCCCTCCTAGCACACGTCAGCGCTCCCGACAGGCGCACAAGGCAGAGCTGCCAGGGCCTTGGGTGAGTCTCAGTGGCAGTGGCAGGCATGGCTTTCAGGGTAGAGGCCTGGGCGGGGCCGCAGCTGGGAGGGAGGGGCCTGGGCGGGGCCGCAGCTGGGAGGGCGGGGCCTGGGCAGGGTCGCAGCTGGGAGGGAGGGGCCTAGGCGGGGCCGCAGCTGGGAGGGAGGGGCCTGGGCGGGGCCGCAGCTGGGAGGGAGGGGCCTGGGCAGGGCCGCAGCTGGGAGGGAGGGGCCTGGGCAGGGTCGCAGCTGGGAGGGCGGGGCCTGGACAGCCATACTCACTTGGAGGGGTTGGTGTAAGGCAGCGAGATGGCAAACACGCTTGCATACTGCTCTGCAGCGAAGTTTCTATACAGGTGAGGAAGCCTGGCCAGAGCTGTGAGCAAGGACAGCTGTGAGGGCGGCCGGTGGGGTGGGCCTGTCCCCAGGGTCCTGCACCTCAGTTCTAAAAGCCAAAGCTGCTGTGGTCGAAGACTTGGAAGGTCACAGCCTCCACCCCAACGGTTCCCCGGCTCATACGTGTATAATCTATGAACCGTAAGCAGCTTTTACTTTTTAAATTTTGTTGATACTGAAGACTGAATGCAGGGTCTCCTGCTTGCAAAGCAGGTGCTCTGCCACGCGAACCATGCCTACAGCGTCTTTTGCCCTGTGTATGTGTGTAGCAGTGTTTAGGCAGCTAGCAGTACAGGCAGCACAGGCTCCAGGACCAGGTTCCCCAGCGAGTCCAGCCTGTGCACACCCAGGAGGGTAGAAAAACAATCAGCACACCAAGCTGAGAATCAGGTGCACCCCGCGGCACAGTGCACCCCCAGGGGAGCCACACACTCACTGGACAGGAACTCCAGGAGTGGGATGGCCATGCTGGCCGTGGCGGAGATGTGCGTCAGCTTCACCACCAGGACTGGCAGCGCCTTGATGATGATGTCGGGCATCTCCACACTGCAGATGGCCAGGGCCACCACGCACTGGCTGGCACAGCGGTAGATGAGACCTTGCTCCAGGCAGTAGACCATCTCCCGCTGCAGGGAGCAAAACACGTCAGACCGCCTGTGTGTGTGGGGGGGCCCTGCCCTTCCCGCAGGCCTCATACCTCGCAGACCCACTCCGAAGTGCTCTGAGGGGGAGGGGGGGAGGACTTAGGATGGTTCCTAAATGCTTACATGACCCTGAGTGGTGGGTAGCTCTAGATCAGGTGTCAGGTGCTTCCGTTTCAATAACAGCCCTGGGCTTCCCAGCTCTGAGTTCACAGACCCCCTGGTTCTGGGCGAGCCTCGTAAGGAGAGGAACCACTGACAGGTCGAGACCACTGTCCCAACCCCACCCTGGGCAGTGTCCTCAGTATTGAAAACAGGAATGAAGGGGGGACCAAGATGGCGACGGGGCAGTAGGGAAACGCCACAGCGCTCTCCAACCAAAAAGAGAGTTCGAGTTCCAACGCTTAATCTCCCCAAGAGACCGACAACAACAAAAAGACGAACACTCAGAGAAAAACCAGAGGCGGAGAATAACAAAAAAGAAAGAGGAAAAGAATTTCAAAACAGAGAAAAGCGAAGACCCCTCCCCCAACCTTTACTGGCCGCGCGGCAGCGCGCCAAGCCGCCGGCCAGCCGGCCCGGCGGGGGCTGTGGGAGCCCCAGAGAAACAGCAGAGACACAGGGGGCCACTTTCAGAACATCAGCTTCGACAGAGGCAGAGACAGAAAAGAATCACACAGAGCCACCACCGCCCAACCCAGCCCGGATTGCAACAACAACTGACGACCTACACCACACAGAAACAACCAGCTCCAGGGTGAGTACCCCACAGGGGAAGTGTATCCCTCAAGGGAGACCAGAGCTGGAGGGAATCCCCAGACCCTGACCTAGACTCCCTACCCCAGCACCCGGACCACAGGACCCACTAAAACTGGGAACTGTTTTGAGAGCTCCACCAGCCCGTGGAGCACACTCAGCTGGCCAGGCTAGAGCAAGAGCACCCCTGGAAGGGAGCTTAAATGCCCAAGCCAGGAACAGCGCCCCTGGGTCAAGACTACCAACAGTAGAAGAAATTTGAACTGTGTCCCCCAGGCTGTATAACCTAGGGGGTATACACATCAGCACAGGCCTAACAAGCGCGCTCCAGGCTGGGGCCGGAACCAAGCCCGGGGATCCGGCGCCTGAACAACACAACCAACTCCTCCCAATTGAAGTAAAAAGCTGAGCATACGCCTCAACAGAGGGGAGAAAACCAGGAAACAACACTCCCCCGGGAAGCACGCCTGTGACAACAAAAGACCTGGAGGCCCAGGACAAGAGAAGCCCAAACCCCACCAAAACTCCACCCATATACCCTAGACTGGGAATTGGGCAACACAGGCTGCCAGCACCTGATAGTAAGCAGGAGCTCAGACTGTTAAGGCGGCTCAGCAATAGAGTGATAGTCTTGGATGTATGAGGCCCTGCATCTGATTCCTCAGCATCACAAAAGCAAAAAGGGTCAGAAGTGGTGCTGTGGCTCAAACGGTAGGGTGCCAGCCTTGAGCTGAAAAAGCTGAGGGACAGCACCCAAACCTAGAGTTCAAGCCCACAACCAGCCCAAAACAAATAAACAAAAACACATCAGGAGCCCATAGCAGACTCCAGCATTTGGGAGAGTGCATCCAGAGCATCTGATCTTCACAAGAGCACCCGTAGGAGCAAACACAAGCAGTCTAGGCTGCTCAACCCTTCCAAAGGCAGGAACTGTCAGCAATCTACAGCAGAGAGCTGAGAATCCTAAGTAAGTCAGAATAGCAGCTGGAAATAGGCTCCCAACAGAACCCAGATCAGGCACAGACTCTCTCTACCAATACAGAATCAGCAACCAAGCAAAGACAGACACACCAAAACAAAATTGAAGAGCAGTCTCCTGAACCTCCATGCGAAAATCACAGAGAAAAATCACAAGGTTTACTACCACCCAGGACAGCAAGCTCACCCCAAAAGCCAGCAGCCACACAGGGGAGAGCCCCAGTGGGAGCAAAGCAGGAATGGAAGACAAAGGCTACTTCCAAGGGTTGCTGGAGGCAATGACTCAAGAAATAAAGCGAGAAATTTATCAGAAATTGAAAGAGCACAAGGATGAACTATCCAAAGAGATACAGGGTATCAAACAAGAGATGCATGCAAAAATAGAAGCTGCACAAACCTCAATAAGAAGTGAGATAAACGCCAAATTAGAGGTAATGCATACCTCATTGAGAGGTGAGATCAGTACTCTGAGAACCAACATTGAATCCATAAAGGGATCCATTTCCTCCATGCAAACCACAATAGAAGCCACTGTCAACAGAGTGAATGAAATGGAAGGTCAAGTGTCAGATACAGAAGACAGAATACACCAACTGGACCAAAAAGTGACAGATATGGAAAAATTACTCAAATTAAACCAAAGGGATATTCAAGAGCAAGCAGATAATGCTAAAAAATTTAACCTTCGCATAATTGGAGTGGACGAAGGTGAGGAATTCCAGAGCAAGGGAATGCAACACCTATTTAACAAGATAATCAATGAAAATTTTCCCCACCTCAAAAACGACCATCTTAACTACATCACAAAAGCTTATCGAACACCCAACAAGCAAGACCCCAGGAGAAACACTTCTAGACACATTATAGTAAAAATGATAGATCTGAATAATAAGGAAACAATCCTGCATGCAGCAAAAATGAAGAAGGAGCTATACTACAATGGGAAAAAAATAAGAATTACTGCAGATCTCTCCACACAAACAATGAATGCAAGAAAAGCCTGGGAAAGCACCATACGAGCCCTGAGAGCCAATAACTGCCAACCCAGACTGATCTACCCGGCAAAGCTAGCATTCACATTTGATGGAGAACTGAAAACTTTTAATAGCAAAGAAAAACTAAATGAATTCATAAACATTAAGCCAGCATTACAAAGAATTCTAAGAGGGGGGACACAACCTGAAGAAAGCAGCCAGGAACTGGGGCCTGCCCCAAACAGGCATTACTCAAAGTCTAACTGAGCAAGCACAGGAGGAAAGGAAAAAAGAAAAACTTAGGAAAACGGAATGGCAGGGACAACAATGCATCTCTCTATACTTTCTCTTAATATAAATGGGCTGAATTCGCCAATTAAAAGAAAACGAACTGAGGACTGGATAAGAAAACAAGACCCATCCATCTGTTGCCTTCAGGAGACCCACCTCTCAGCCAAACATACAAACAAACTCAGAGTGAAGGGGTGGAAAAGGATCTACCAATCAAACGCCCCCAGTAAGAAAGCAGGTGTAGCTATCCTGATATCTGACAAAATAAACTTTTCATTAAAATCAGTACAGAAAGACAAGGACGGACACTACATATTAATAAAGGGAACAATCCAAGAGGAGGATATAACCATCATCAACTTATATGCCCCAAATATTGGTGCACCTAGATATGTCAAACAAATGCTCTCAAACTTACAGAATAAAATAGATCCCAATACGATAATACTAGGAGACTTTAACACACCACTCTCACCAAAGGACAGGTCTACCAACCAGAGGATTGGCAAAGAAGCTACCGAATTAAGAGAGGCCATACTGCAAGCGGAATTAACTGACATCTACCGAGTATTTCACCCTAAAACAACACAGTACACATTCTTCTCAGCAGCTCATGGAACTTTCTCCAAAATAGACCATATCATAGTTCATGCAAGGAACTTAAGCAAATACAAAGGGATCGACATAATCCCCTGTATCCTATCTGACCACAGTGGAATCAAGCTAGCTCTCAATAACAAAGCATACCGCAGAAATTTCTCCAATACATGGAAATTGAACAGCACACTCCTTAACAATGCCTGGATAACAGAAGAGATCAGAGAAGAAATAAAGCATTTCCTACAACTCAATGAAAATGAAAACACCTCACAAAGAAACTTGTGGGACACAGCAAAAGCAGTCCTGAGGGGCAAATTTATTGCCCTCAGTGCCCACATCAAGAGAATGGAGACAGACCAAGTAAATAATCTCATGTTGCAATTAAAACAGCTAGAAAAACAGGAAAAAATGGAACCTAAAGCTACTAGAAGAAGCCAGATAACCAAATTAAAAGCAGAGATTAACCAATTAGAAAATCAGAAAACCATAACCAAAATAAACCAAACAAAAAACTGGTTCTTTGAAAAAATAAACAAAATTGATGGCCCATTGGCTAGATTAATTAAAAAAAGAAGAGAGGAAACCCATATTAATAGGATTAGGGATGCCACGGGAAACATCACCACACGTACCCAAGATATCCAAACAATTCTAACAGACTACTTTCAAAAGCTATACTCTCTAAAGGAAGAAAATCGGGCAGAAATGGATGCATTTTTAGAGAAATACAAGTTGCCCAAACTGAGCAAAGAAGAAGTTAACCAATTAAATAAGCCAATATCCTATAATGAGATACAGGAAGCTATCAAAAGTCTTCCAACAAAAAAAAGCCCAGGACCAGATGGATTCACAGCAGAATTCTATAAGACCTTTAAACAAGAACTAATACCCATACTCCTCAAGCTCTTCAGAGAAACAGAGAAGGAAGGAGCTATCCCAAACTCATTCTACGAAGCCAATATCACACTCATCCCCAAACCAGGCAAAGACCCAACCAAAAAGGAGAATTACAGGCCAATCTCCTTGATGAACACAGATGCAAAGATCCTTAACAAGATTCTAGCTAACAGAATCCAGAAACACATAAAAAAAATAATTCACTATGACCAGGTAGGCTTCATCCCAGAGACACAGGGATGGTTTAACATACGTAAGTCAATAAATGTAATCCAACATATCAACAGAGCCAAGGTCAAGAATCACATGATTATCGCTACAGATGCAGAAAAGGCCTTTGACAAAATTCAACATTCATTCATGCTAAAAGCTCTGGAGAAAATAGGAATAGAAGGAACATTTCTAAAAACAATAAAAGCCATTTATGACAGACCAATAGCCAATATTATACTTAATGGGGAAAAGCTACAACCAATTCTCCTAAAATCAGGAACAAGGCAAGGATGCCCACTGTCTCCACTCCTCTTCAATATAGTCCTAGAACCCTTAGCCAGGGCAATAAGGCAAGAAAAAGACATTAAAGGGATCCTCATAGGAAAAGAAGAAGTTAAACTATCCCTTTTTGCAGACGACATGATACTATACCTCCACGATCCCAAAAACTCCATCCCCAAACTCTTAGAAATCATAAATCACTTCGGCAAAATAGCAGGATACAAAATAAACCCACAAAAATCAGTTGCCTTCCTATACACTGATAATGTACAGGAAGAGAGGGAAATAAAGGGAGCAACCCCATTCACAATAACCTCCCGAAAAATAAAATATTTAGGAATTAACCTAACCAAAGATGTAAAAGAACTATTTAATGAGAACTATAAAAAGTTAAAGAAAGAAATTGCAGAAGACACTAGGAAATGGAAAGACCTCCCATGCTCCTGGATAGGCCGACTTAATATAGTAAAGATGGTAATACTTCCAAAACTAATATACAAATTCAACGCAATTCCTATTAAAATCCCAATGACGTACATCACTGAAATACAGAAAACAGTCCAAAAATTCATATGGAACAACAAAAGACCTAGAATAGCCAAAACAATTCTAGGGGATAAAGACAATATGGGAGGGCTATCCATGCCGAACTTCAAACTCTACTACAGAGCTATAATAACAAAGACAGCATGGTACTGGCACAAAAACAGACCCGAAGACCAATGGAACAGAATAGAAGATCCAGAAATAAATCCACAGGCCTACAGCCAGCTGATATTCGACAAAGGAGCCAAAGACATACAATGGAAGAAACACAGCCTCTTCAACCGTTGGTGCTGGGAAAACTGGGCAGCCACATGCAGAAAACTAAAAGTGGACCCCAGCCTATCACCATGCACCAACATCAACTCAAAATGGATTAAAGACCTTAACATTAAACCTGAATCTCTGAAACTACTGCAGGACAGAGTAGGAGAGACACTTGAACTAATAGGCACAGGAAGGAACTTCCTGAACAGAGTCCCAGGGTCACAACAAATTGGAGAGAGACTCGACAAATGGGACTACCTTAAAATAAAAAGCTTCTGCACAGATAAAGCTATCGCAACCAAGCTAGAAAGACAACCAACTAATTGGGAAAAAATATTTACCAGCAATATATCAGACAAGGGGTTAACATCCTGTATATACAGGGAACTCAAGAAACTAATCCCTCCCAAACCCAACACACCAATTACTAAATGGGCAAGGGAACTAAAGAGGGACTTCTCAAATGAAGAAATAAAAATGGCAAAGAAACACATGAGGAAATGTTCATCATCCCTGGTGGTGAAGGAAATGCAAATAAAGACAACCCTGAGATACCACCTTACCCCAGTCAGAATGTCCCACATCCACAAATCAGCCAACGACAAATGCTGGAGGGGATGTGGAGAACGAGGAACGCTATTACACTGCTGGTGGGAATGTACACTCATACAACCACTTTGGAAAGCAGTCTGGAGGGTCCTTAGAAAGCTAAAGATTGACCTCCCTTACGACCCAGTCATACCACTTCTAGGCATCTACCCTGAACAACAGGAACCAATATACAAGGACACGTGCACCTCCATGTTTATTGCAGCACTGTTCGCAATAGCTAGGATATGGAAACAACCTAGATGCCCCACCACAGATGAATGGATCCAAAAATTGTGGTATCTATACACAATGGAATATTATGCAGCCATTAGAAATGACAAAATAATGGCATTTGCAGGGAAATGGATGGAGCTAGAAGGAATCATGTTGAGCGAGGTAAGCCAAGAACGAAGAGACAAACAGTACATGGTCTCCCTGATAAGTGGATGATGAATCCAAAATGTTAGGTGATATGACAAAACTAACAGGACTTAAGAAACAAAGAACTCCCACTCATCTGGTTGAACCACTACTAAATATCCCCATGCTGCTGATCACATATATGGTATATAACATATGAGCACCGTTATATATTACAGACTGTGATAGACAATTTGCTCCAGGAAAGTTAGAATGAACTTGTGACTTTAAATGAGCATCATTATTCCACAATACTGTGAATTTCCGGAAATTAAGTAATCACTTAATCACGATCAAAAAAAAAAAAAAAAAAAAAGAACCTTGGGGAAGGGAGGGAGGGAGGGGATGGTAGGGGGAAAACAATGGAGGGGGTAACAATGTTCAAGAGGAAGTGGAAGTGTACTCATTACCTCACTCATGTAGCTGTAACCCTCTGTATAGTATCTCTACAATAAAAAAAATTAAAAAAAAAAAAAAAAAACAGGAATGAAATGGCAGCTCAGGCCACAGACCAGGGCCTCAATAGTTCTGGGAATAGTTCTCTAGTCCTGACTCAGAAACGCTCTGGGCTTGGCCAGCGCACACAGCCAGCGGGGTGGGCTTCTACTGCAGCCAGGCATCAGCACGTGATGGTGCTACTGTGTAGAGCCCGGGCCCAGGAGAGGAAGCCAAGCCCCTTGAGGCAGGACATCAGGAGCACCAAACCTCGCTGAGACCCCCACCTCCTCACTGCTGCAAGCTGAGAATGTGAGTGACCTGGTGGGGGGATGGAGATGGGGACCCCCGCCCCAGCCCACTCCTCCCAACCGTCCTGGCTGCGCGTGTCAGTGCGCACACCTGCAATCCCAGAAGTGAGGCTCAGATCTGGGAACTGCCGTTCAGAGCCAGCCTAGATAAACCCATGAAACTGTTACCTCCAACTAGCCAGCAAAAAGCTGGAGGTGGAGCTGTGGCTCAAATAGTAGCACCAGACAAATAAGAACACCAGGTCCTGAATTCAAGTCCCAGTACTAACACCAAAAGAATTTAAAGAAAAAAAAAAACCAAAAGCAAAAAAACCCGGCGTGGCTACCTGCCCTACAGCCCTAACAGGCACAGGCTGGGAGTGAGGAGTACTCCTAGAGGAGGGGAGGATGGCTCCCGAAAGAACCGGACGTGAGAGGATTCGCACCTGCAGCCCCAGCGGCCGTCAGGAGCCCCAGGGCGACAGCCAGCTCAGCCTCTGGCTCTAGCCGGCCGCGGGTGAAGCTGGCACACCCTCTGGCCTAAGAGCCAGCACAAGAGAAGTCCTCACAACTCCCACATCCCACCTGTTTGGTTTTGTCCAGGTAGTTGTGGTAAGAGATTAATGCTGTAAGCACCGGTACCACGGCCAAGTGCAGGTCGGTTCTGGAGAAGCCTTCTGGAGTGCCTCGGAGCCGCTCAAGTGTCTTTGGACCTGAAAGCTAATGACCAAGGGACCCCGTGAGGCCCCGGCTGGCGGCCGGCGTGCTGGGGAGGGACAGGGTAGAGGCAAGAGCCAGGAAGAGCCGGTTCCAGCTCTGCAGAAGGTGAGAGAGCCCGCCTCCCTCGATACCCACAGCAAGGGGCAGGGGTGTGGGTGCGGATCACGGGGCCCTAGCCAGGAAAAGGGGAACCGGTGCTGGGTAAGCTGGGGGCACGCGGGCGTGGGCCCGAGCATCCACGCCTGTCCATGCTCCCGACAGGAGCCCCGACCTGCCCTGACAGAGACGGTCTCCGCACTCCTGCCTGGGGTTCTCTGGCTTCTGAAGCAGAGCCTGGACTGCGGCCCTGACCCCCACCCCCCCACCGGCCTCCTTGATAGGCAGCCTGGCCAGGGCCGGACGGGGGGGGGGGGGGGTGGCAGACAGGGGGAGAGGGGGGGGACGGGACTACCATGGCACAGAGGGCGGAAGACAGCTGGTCGACACTGCAGCGGGAGGTGAAAATAAGGACTTTGTAGCGCAGAGATTCGGGCAGCTTGCTCAGGACCAGCTTCAAGACCTTCCAGTCGGTCTCCTGGAGGGAGAGGGCAGTCAGGCACGAGGCAGGGCAACAGCGGCACAGCTCCGGGACGTGATGAACTGTGGCCTGTCACCACAAGCCACTGTGTGAACGAAGCCTGGCCAGCGGCCAGCACCCCAGCAGCCGGCTGAGAGCAGCTCAGGACACCCACATGCCCGGTCCTGTCCTCTCCTCAAAGGCTGGGTTGTGGCCCAGCCACAGCCTACGGAGGGGGAAGGGAAGGAGGGCTGATGGCAAGGGGGGTGAGCCTGACACAGCCTGAGCACCCGCAGAACATCTGCAACAATGAAGACGACAAAACACAGGAGGAGGAGGAAAGCTATAACCACAGCTGATGAGGAAGAGCAGCAAGACAACCATCACAGCCACAGAGCCATTACAGCCCAGGACACGGTGCAGGGAGCACCTCACTATAGCCCAGGACACGGTGCAGTGTGCTCTTCACTACAGCCCAGGACACAGTGCAGTGTGCTCTTCACTACAGCCCAGGACACAGTGAAGTGTGCTCTTCACTGCAGCCCAGGACATGGTGCAGGGAGCACCTCACTACAGCCCAGGATACAGTGCAGTGTGCTCTTCACTACAGCCCAGGACACAGTACAGTGTGCTCTTCACTGCAGCCCAGGACACGGTGCAGGGAGCACCTCACTACAGCCCAGGACACGGTGCAGTGTGCTCTTCACTGCAGCCCAGGACACAGTGCAGTGTGCTCTTCACTACAGCCCAGGACATGGTGCAGGGAGCACCTCACTACAGCCCAGGACATGGTGCAGGGAGCACCTCACTACAGCCCAGGACACAGTGCAGTGTGCTCTTCACTACAGCCCAGGACATGGTGCAGGGAGCACCTCACTACAGCCCAGGACACAGTGCAGGGAGCACTTCACTACAGCCCAGGACACGGTGCAGGGAGCACCTCACTGCAGCCCAGGACACAGTGCAGGAGCACCTCACTGCAGCCCAGGACACAGTGCAGGGAGCACTTCACTACAGCCCAGGACACGGTGCAGGGAGCACCTCACTGCAGCCCAGGACATGGTGCAGGGAGCACCTCACTACAGCCCAGGACATGGTGCAGGGAGCACCTCACTACAGCCCAGGACACAGTGCAGTGTGCTCTTCACTACAGCCCAGGACATGGTGCAGGGAGCACCTCACTACAGCCCAGGACATGGTGCAGGGAGCACCTCACTACAGCCCAGGACATGGTGCAGGGAGCACCTCACTACATCCCAGGACACAGTTCAGGGAGCACCTCACTACAGCCCAGGACATGGTGCAGGGAGCACTTCACTACAGCCCAGGACACGGTGCAGGGAGCATTTCAGCCCTGCACTCTGGGAAATCTGCCAGCCTTGCAGCGCGGATGCCTGGCACAGTTCAGGATCCGGTTCCCCTCCCGCTACCCTCCCCGCAGCTGCTCACCTGCCCTCACCAGCCGTGGCCCCTGACTCGGCCAGTATGTCCACATCAGCATGGGACATACAAGCTCTGCTCACTCCACCTTCCAGCTGGCCTGGGAGGCGGCCCTCAGAAAAGAACTGCATCCCTTTGGTGCCGAGTCCGTGTGCGCCCTCCCTGGGAGGCGTGTGCTGATGGACAGCAACCGTTATTACACATGCGAGTCCTGCTGCAAACTGTGGAAGCACACTAAGTCCCCCGGTGACTACTCTGAGGGGAAGAACTAGGTTGGTCTTAAGACTCTGTCCTTGGGGCAGCACCATCTGACCTCACGGAGAAGACCCGACTCACCTGCTTCAGACACTGAAGCAGGACACGGAAAAGCAGGGAGTAGGGCAGGTGGCCGAGTCTCACGGCAGGGCCCACAGGCACGGGGCTGGGAGGCCCAGTGGGAGGAGAAAGGGGGCTGCTGGCCTTCTTCTCTGCGCCGCGCTCAGGCTCCCTGTGGAACCCAAATGGGACAGGCGTTAGACATTCCCTCCGGTGCCGGCCTGTCACCGGGAGCCCCTCAGGGACAGTGCTGTAAACGCGCCACCCTGATGTGGGTGGCGGCACGCAGGCTCGCCGTGGTGAGGCTGGCCCCGCCCCGCGGCTCCTACGTACACGCAGTCGCAGAGGCAGTAGGGGCTGAACCTCACGACCCCGTCCTTGGTAGGCAGGCCCAGGCGGTGCAGCGAGTCGGCCCGCAGCAGCAGCAGGAAGTCGAAGGCCTGCAGAGGAGCGGACGGTGCTATCTAATCAGGCAGCGGCCAGCCATGGCCGATGGCAAACTCCTCGTGGCTCGGATGGGCGCGTCCCAGGGACACGGAGGCCGGTGTCCCGCACAGGGCCCAGACCTCCCCACAGCCGCTGACCTCCCCACGGCTCAGCCTCGTCACCTCCCCTGGGAGCGAACTGTGCTGGGCACCCCAACCAACAGGTCCAACCAAGGCAGGCACTCCAACTGGGTCAGGGTTTCTTCCCAGGGAGCTCCAGACAGCCCGGCATTACTTCCCATCCTGCCTGGCCCAGTCCAGACTTCCCAGCCATCCTCAACCCAGCCCTGCTCCGCTCACCAAGCCCTGCCCTACCAGCCTTCCCAGGCCGGCCCAGCCCTCTGCTGCAGCTCACTGGCTGATAATTCGGCACCAAGAACATCAGGGCCACACACCCGTCTGTGGGTCAGTGTGACTCAGGGTGACAAGCCACAGTGGGTGCCAAGAAAGAAGAGCCTGCAGAGGACCCCTCCCTGGACCACATAACCTCTCTGGCCTGTGGACAGCAGGCTAGAGCCTGGCCGGGCCCCCAGGGACATGACCGTGTGGCAGAGCACACGGTACCTGCAGGCGGATGCTGCCGGCGATGGGCAGCGAGTAGCTGTACTTGTAGTGCAGATGAATATGGTTGACCAGGGTCTCGTACACACGCGTGGCATGGCTGGCAGGCAGGGTGTACAGCTTCGTCTGTGGAGAGAGGGTAGCAATCCTTCTGAGGGCAACGCGCCGAGGAGGGGGCGATGCTGTGAGGAGGAGAGGAAGCAGGAGCGCCTCTCTACAAAGTCATGCAGAAGCAATCTGTCGTACCGTCATTCATTCGTATCCCCTAGCCAAGCACCCTAAAGGGACACTTTTTCAAGACCTTGTCTTTTTTTTCATATTCTCCAATATTCTCATGCTTTTTAAAAAATACGTACCTTATTGTTATTATAGAGATGCTGTACAGAGGGATTACAATTACATGAGTCAGGTAATGAGTACATTTCCCTTTTTTTTTTTTGTGGGTCATGGGGCTTGAACTCTGGGCCTGGGCGCTGTCCCTCAGCTCTTCAGCTCAAGGCGAGCGATCTACCACTTGAGCTACAGCGCCACTTCCGGTTTTCTGGTGGTTTATTGGAGATAGGAGTCTCACAGTCTCTCCTGCCCGGGCTGGCTTTGAACGGAGATCCTCAGATCTCAGCCTCCTGAGTAGCTAGGATTACAGGCGTGAGCCACCAGAGCCCGGCAGTACATTTCCTTTTATATAGTGTTTTCTGTCCCTCACTCTCTCCCCGCCCTCCCTCCTGTCTCCAGCCATGAGTTCCATGAGTTGTATAATTCACTTTCATCAGTGTCCAGCTTATTTAAAAGAAAAAAAAAGGGGCTGGGAAGGTGGCTTAGTGGTAGAGCGCTTGGCTTGCATGCATGAGGCCCTGGGTTCAATTCCTCAGCACCACATAAGCAAAAAGAAAAAAGCCGGAAGTGGCGCTGTGGCTCAAGTGGTAGAGCGCTAGCCTTGAGCTGAAGAGCTGAGGGACAGCGCCCAGGCCTAGAGTTCAAGCCCCACAACCGGACCCAAAAAAAGTAGCTCATGCCTTAATCCTGCCTACTCCAGAGGCTAAAGATCTGAGGATTCCTAGCCAGGAGCTGGTAGCTCACGCCTATAATCCTAGCTATTCAGGAAGCTGAGATCTGAGAATCGCAGTTCAAAGCCAGCCTGGGCAGGAAAGGCTGTGAGACTCTTATTTCTAATTAACCACCAGAAAACCAGAAGTGGCACTGTGGCTCAAATGATAGAGCACTCTCGCCTTGAGCTGAAGAGCTGAGGGACAGCGCCCAGGCCCAGAGTTCAAGCCCCATTACTGACAAAAAAAAAAAAAAAAAAAAAAAAAAAACACAAAAAACTAAGGATTCCAATTCAAAGTCAGCCCAAGCAGGAAAGTTGTGAGACTCTTGTCTCTAATCAACAAAAGGCTGGCAGCTGTGGCTGAAATGGTAGAGCACCAGCCTTGAGCAAAAAGAAGCTAAGGGACAGCACCCAGGACCTGAGTTCAAGCCCCAGTACTGGCACAAAAAGTAGTTTTAAAAAGCCAGGCCTGTGGCTACACCTATAATCTTAGCTATTTAGGAGGCTAGTATCTGAAGATCACCATTCAAAGTCAGCCCAGGAGGAAAGCTGATGAGACTCTTCTCTCCAATTAACCAGCAGAAAACCAAAAGTGGAGCTGTGGCTCGAGTGGTACAGCATCAGCCTTGACGAAAAGAACTGACAACACACAGGCCTTGCCTCAGTACCAGCACGCAATGGTCATTACAAAAAATGAACTATGGGCTGGCAATGTGGTCTACTGGTAGAGTGCTTGCCTAGCATGCATGAAGACCTGGGTTCAATTCCTCAGTACCACATACACAGAAAAAGCCGGAAGTGGCACCGTGGCTCAAGTGGTAGAGTGTTAGCCTTGAGCAAAAGGGCAGGTATAGTGCCCAAGCCACGTTCAAAGCCCAGGACTTGCCAAAAAAAAGCTTTAGGGAAGCCTGGGCTTTTCCCTCCTCCCTCAGCTGTAGAGACAGAGCAAGGGGCGGGCGAGGCTAGGGTGAGGAGGACGGCACGTGATTTGTCAGGACACAGCAGGCCGCCTGGAGCACAGACCACAGCGACTTCCCACAATGCCCTGACCTCACCCTGCTGCCGGTCAGGACCGCTGGGGAGAGCCCCCGTTTCCCTGGACAGCGGCCAGTCTGAGCAGACAAGAGCTGACGCTAGCGTCTGCGGGCAGGGGCCGCCAGCGGAGCCCTTACCTGAAGAATAACCAGGAGCCCCAGCACTGCGGTCTTCACGTCCTCCAGGGAGGCCGAATAGGCGGCCACATCCCTTTCCTCTACCTCAGGGGGAAGCGAGAGCGAGCGGGCCATCACCTTGAAAGAGATCAGCCTGTAAGTCCTGGCTCGTGGCTCCCTGCAGCTCTAACACTTCCTTACCAGTACCTTCCCTCTCACTTCTCAGGAGAAAAAATACACTTCACAGAGAGACCATTTAGAAATCACACGAGCTGTAGCCCTGGCCCCGCATCTTAGCTCTGTGTGGTCTTCAGGTGCATAGCTCAGCTTTCAGGGAGCCCTGAGACCCACTTCCAAAGGCCTGTGACGGACGCTGTCCAAGCAGCAGGCAGCCTGACCCTGTCTCCCGTCACCAGCCCTCCCCGCTGGGGGGAAGACCGCCGTCCGTCAGCTTGCTGAGCACTACTAGAGAGGGCATCTCTGCCCACAGGACACTGTGGCCTCCAACCCTGTGGCTCTTACTTTCTCAATGATGTCCAACAGACTGTTGAAGTGGTGGGAATGACAGCCTTCCGCCAGGTCCACCAGCAGCTGTGTGGCAAGTTTTCGGACTTGGTGGTCTTTGTCATCAGGGACGTGGGAGAGCTGTGGGATGACTACCGAGCTGATGAGCTCCTCCTGCACCGGGCACAGCAGAGGGGGTGGCAAGGGGTGAACAGAGGCGCAAAGCCAGCTGAAAGCCTGTCACAGGAGGAGTGCTAGCAGGACCGGAAGTCCGGGCAGACCCCAGATTCTGCCGGAGCACGTGCAGAGGCCCGGCAGCAGCACAGCCCGGAACCCCTGTAGCCCTGAGGCCAAGCCTAGACACAAACCTCATAGAACTGTCTGTTGATGAGCAGCACGAAGGACAGCACGTCCAGCACCTTGATGCGCACAGCACTGCGGGACTCGTTCCTGCGGAGAAGCAAGCCTGCTGGGGTGGGCCAGGAGCACCTGTACCCCCGGGCCCACACACACAAGGCCCATGTCTGGGTGGAGGCAAGCGGGCCTAACCCTGCGCTTTCTCCCCTGGGCCCAGACTCGCTGACACCCAAACAGAAGCTCGGCAGAGACAGAAAACTCTGCCTTGCGAGAGGCCATCTTTCTAGACCCTTACTCCAGAACGGCCTTCCTTCAGCTACAATTCTTTTTCCTTTTTCTCCTCCAGAATCAGGAAGGACAGACTGGGCACCAGTGGCCCACATCTGTAATTGTAGCTATTTAAGAAGGCTGAGACTGAGGATCACAGTTCAAAGCCAGACTGGGCAGGAAAGTCTACAAAACCCTTACTCCAATTAACCACCAAAAAAAAAAAGAAAAAAGAACAAAAACAAAGCCAAAAGTTGAAATGTAGCTCTACCGGTAGAGCACTAGCCTTGAGCAAAAAAGCTCAGACAGTGCCCAGGCTCTGAGTTCAAGCCCTACGAACATGAACACGAACACACACACACACCAGGCTCTGATTCAAGCCCTAGGAACACGAACACACACACACACACGCACACGCACACCCAGCTCTGCCTCACTGGAGTGTGACACACACACACACACGCACACGCACACCCAGCTCTGCCTCACTGGAGTGTGACACATGTGCGCACACACACGCACACGCACACGCGCACCCAGCTCTGCCTCACTGGAGTGTGACACACACACGCGCACACACATGTGCGCGCACACACACGCACACACGTGCACACACACACGTGCACACACACACACGCACACGCGCCCCCAGCTCTGCCTCACTGGAGTGTGACACACACGTGCACACACACGCACACGCACACGCACACGCGCCCCCAGCTCCGCCTCACTGGAGTGTGACACACACACGCACACGCGCCCCCAGCTCCGCCTCCCTGGAGTGTGACACACGTGCGCACACACGCACACGCGCACGCGCCCCCAGCTCCGCCTCCCTGGAGTGTGAGGCCACGCCTGGGACACCCCAGAGAGCAGTGCCGCTGGCCCGTGAGGCCCCACTACCTGAAGAAGCGCTCCATCAGCAGCTGCAGGTTCTGGACCCAGCCATCCTTGGCCGGGTGGATGGACTGAGCTCTGTAGGATATTAGGTTTAAGAGGGAGGACTCCTGTCAAAAAGACAAAGGCAGAGTGAGTGAGCCACGGGCCCTGCCCAGCGTCCCAGGGTGCTCACCCCGGGACTGTGCGCTCAGCAAGCCCGGGTGGGGACCCGCAGAGGAAAGGCCTCCCCGCCGTGGGAAGCTCCTCGCAGCGAGTGGACCACTCCTGGCAAAATGACTGCTGCGCCTAGAACCGCCTACATGGAGCCAGCTGGACCCAGCCTGGAACCGTCCTCCACCCAGGTGGGAGGAGAATGCTGGTCAGGCTAGCACCGCGCTCTTCAACAGCCCCCCCCCGCCCCCCACCTCCTCCCCCCGGCTGACGCCTGGTTTCCTGCTGGAGCACAGATTCAGGAAAGCCAGTGCCTGCCCAATGCAGAAAGCACAGCTTCACACCTGCAGCCAGGGACCCGCAAGACCTTGCCCCCAGCCCTCTGCACCTGAGACCAGTCCCCACCAGGACAGGGCTCCTTACAGGCCTCTGGTCTGCATAGCTTTCCACCAGCTCAAAGTATCTCTCCTGAGATCCGTGGAATTCATTCTGGTCACATAACTCTTCTACGGTGGTCAGCAGGTCATGGACGATGGTCCTGAGCTCTGGGCTGTCCAGGCTCTGGGAGGTAAGAGGCACCACCAAGAACCATCAGCACCCAGGCCACCATGGCAGAGGGGATCGCACAGGGGACCGGCCCACCTGGCGGGAGCCTTGTACCTGTCACCTCACCTGGAGCTGCTGAAGCAGCCGTTCGATGATGTTCAGCAGAATGTCCCACGTCACAGCTTGGAGCTCTTTCCTATACTTCTTGATGAGTCTGGTGATGGACAGCACAATCTCATAGGATACCACCTCATTAGGGCAAGTCATGGCCTGGAACACAGGACACAGGGAACAAATAGAGTCAGCCACTTCTCCCTTGTGCAGAGTAAGCCCCCTCATGTCATCGGAGAGCTGGGAATGAAACACCTGGGTCACAGCGCTTGCCAGACACGATTGTGGCCCATAAGTACGTGAAGAATCCACAGCGGGGGCTTCTACACTGCTCTCCTAGACAGGGCCCAGAACCCCACCTCTAGAAGGCCTAACCTGGACAGACCAGTAAGTTCACATTTGTGCCAGGCATGCAGCACAGCGGAGACTGTGAAAGCAATGTGCAAAGACACACCCACCACGGCTGCCCCCCTGCAGAGGAGGGGCTTAGCAGGAGCCCCTGAGTAACAGAGGGGGTGTAACTTGGCTAGGTCTGTGCTCCGCGACATGAGGACCACGGTGGGACGGCCATGGCTCCCCGGGGAACCGTGACAACTTATACAGGCATACCAAGGAAGCACTCTGGATCCCTGAAGGCACCAAGAACAGAAGCTCTGTCTCAGCATCATCCAAGGACAGCAGAGCAAGACTGCCTCCTGACAAGCCAGAGTCGGCACCCGAAAGAGGATCCCTGTACCATCGGAACAGCGAGCAGCCTCACTGCCAACTGCAGCAGGTGCAACTCAGAAAATACAACATGTGCTTGAAAAACAAACCTTCAAGCAGAGCCAGACCTCACCCCCAGTAAAAACCACTCTCTCTCTCTCTGTTGGAAATGCCTGGAAGCCCGCCCCAGGAGCCCTGGCCTGCCTGGAGGGTGGGGAGCCCTCAGTGAGGGCTTCCGAGTTTGACAGCTCACTGCAGCACACAAGTCCCATACCTCGAAAAAAGATGGCAACACAGACGTCGGGGAGTTCTTGAGAGAACAGAGTCGGTGCGCTCCCCACAGAGCCATGCCCACAAAGAACACGGCACCCCTCAGGAGCGGGGCATCTTCCATGTAGGATCTGCAAGTGGGCACCAGAGAGACAGACATGAGCCCCATCCCAGAAGACCAGAGGGAAGCCTGGGCCCTGGCGGGGCCCCCAGCAGTCCTACCACTTATGCAGAAGTGTCACCGGGACAGGAAGAGAACAGTCCGGCAGCAACTGTGACTACTGATTAACTTGTCTCTGGACTGGGGCGTGACTCAAGTGCTAGAAAACCTACCCAGCAAGCTTGAGGCCCTGAGTTCAAACCCCAACCCTCAAAGAGAAGGGGGAAGAGGAAAAAAGAGAAACAACCACTGCCACCCAGGCTATGTGCCCTGGGTGACACTAGATGCAGGAACCCAGGTAGAGAGAAGGCCCAAGCCTCCTGGAAGATACAGAGGCCAAAGAATCACTCAAGGGCAAAGTCCCCACCTGAAGCTGTGGGCCCAAGAGTGAAAGGGCTGCAGGAGGCCAGGGCACTGAGGACCACATCCCGACCTCCAGAGCCCTCAACAGGGAAGAACAGGAAGACAGCAAGAACATTCTAGCAGGAGGAACTGGTGTATGCAAAGGCCCTAGAGGGGAGGGGAGGAACAGCAAGAGGAAGAGACGAGAAGCCTAAGGAGCTGGGGGGGGGGGGGCACTGGCCCTCACTATGTTTGCAGGCAAAGGGTGGGAGGAGAAAGGGGTCACTGGGCTGCTGGGTGGATAATGCACTTCGCGAGGCTACAGACAACAGGCGGCAGGGAGAAGGTGCGCCCCCTGGCGTGTCCACCATGCAGCACACCTCCCAGGACCAGCTCTGGATGGCTGGCTACAGGGCACGGGCGAGGACAAGGGAGAGGTTGGGCTGACACCCCAACCTAGCCTGGTATCAGGATGATGAGTGAGGGCACCATCCCAGGACACCAGGCAGGGGAAGAGGCTCTGACTGGCAGAGGGAAGGGTGGGAGATCACAGGTATCATGGGCCTGGCTCCGGTGAAGCAGCCCCCCGAAGGAAGGCAAAGTCCCAACACCATCCATGCTGGACAAGTGCCACCACGCGCACACCTGTTCCCGGGAGGACCCAGGAGGCCCAACCTGCCCCGCCCGGGGCCCTGCCTGCCCACACACCTGTCCTCCATGATGCGGCACATGTTGTAGATGGCGCTGTGGCCCAGGTGGGTGCCCAGAAGATTACGCATCAGCTGAGGAACAGAACGCATCAAGGGACTGGTGGCTTGGAGGCCCCACTCGAGGGAGGGAGCTCTGTGCAGCCCCTTCCCACACAGAGGCACAGAGCTCTCCCCACCCCTCCCAAGCCTGTGCGGCTGCACTGCCTGAGCCTGGCTTACCCAAACTCCCCTCAAGACCCGGCCCCACCTCCACACCTGGGAAAGGTGCATAGGCCCTTGTCCAGCCCTGCACTAGACCCTCCAGCTTCACCCCAAGGAAGGCGCTACAAGAGCCCCACCTTCCAACAGGGCTCGCAGAGCTCCTTGACGTTGATGGTGCGGCAGAGGGTGACAATAAACAGAGGGAGGCTCTCGGCCGGCAGGCAGTTGTAGCAGACCACAGCATCCAGCACCTGCAGGGAGACCTAAGGAGGAGCAGAGCATCACCCCCGTGCCGCTGCCACCCACCCAAGAGCCAGAGGACTCCCAGTGGCCCTCCCACAGCCCCGCACTGCAGGGCACCAGCTCTGCTTGTGCCAACTGTCCTGACAGCTGACAGAGGCCAAGTGGCTGCCAGGAGAAACACAGCCAATGTAGCACGTAGGACTTGAACCCAGAGCCCCAACCCCCCCAAGAAACAAGGGTACAATTAACTATCTCCTGGGAGGAGAGTCACTGACCTCTATATCCACGGAGGACACAGTTCGGATGCACAGCAGACAGATCATACTAGGGAATAAAACACCTAAGTTAACTCGGAAAACGTTTCCAACCACACTTCCTTCAGTCCCTCTGTGACGTCGGTCAGGTGAGTGGCTCTCCTCCCTTAGGGTGCCCGCTCTGGGCTGAGTGTCCCACATAGATGAGGCAGTAAAAACCCCACTCTCAGGGACACCAGGGCACATTATTGTTGTTGCTGTTGATCCCGGGGCTTGAACTCAGGAGCTGGGTGCTGTCCCTGAGCTTCCTTTACTCAAGGCTAGTGCTCAACCACTCAGGACACAGCTCCACTTCTGGCTTTTTTTAGTAGTTTACTGGAGCTAACAGTCTCATAGACTTGCCTGTCCAGGCTGGATCTGAAACAAGACCCTCAGATCTCAGCCTCCTGAGTAGCTAGGATTCTATGCATACGCCACTAGCACCTAGTTCACGGGCATTTGTAATAAAAATGACAAAAATAGGGGCTGGGAAGGTGGCTCAGTGGTAGAGCGCTTGCCTTGCATGCATGAGGCCCTGGGTTCAATTCCTCAGCACCACATAAGCAAAAAGAAAAAAGCCGGAAGTGGTGCTGTGGCTCAAGTGGTAGAGCGCTAGCCTTGAGCTGAAGAGCTGAGGGACAGCGCCCAGGCCCAGAGTTCAGGCCCCACGACTGAACCAAAAAAAAAAAAATGACAAAAATACAGTATCTGCAACACCAGATGTAAACTGGAAGGTGGCTCCATCCAATTCCCAGTTAGTTGGTAGTTTCATCTATTTTCTCCACCTTGCAGAGATGAACTTAAGACTCAAGGCAGGAGGCTAGTAAATAACACTACTTAAGCTCTTTTTACTCTGCTCCAGGAATTGAACCCGGGGCCTCTTGTACCAGGCATGTGCTCTACCACGCAGCTGTACCCCTACTCCCCCACTTCAACTCTTTTCTTACTGAACCATTGATGCAATGTACTCGTCCAGGTAACAGCTGTTGAATTTGACCAAGTTCACCAGCACCAGCAGGAATTCCGAAGACAAGCCAACATCCATCCACTGCAGGACAAACTCCGCTGGGGAAGGAGAGGAGGAGAGCAGTTTTCAGAGAAGCTGAGGCTACATCTCCTCTTCGCCTGCTCACTCAGGAAAACATGTCTGTATCCCATTCCCACTGGGAGGCATGCCAGCACTCCCCCGGTGACAGGCTGGCCACAAAGGGCTCAAGCAGGCAGGACACCAGCACTGCCATCAGCCAGCTCCAGGATGGTCTGAGCCTAAAGCCGGACCAACAATAAAGTATGCATCTCACATTCCGCCAAGGACATAATCCTGAGGTGGCACAGGCCCTGGAGGCAGTCCCCGAGTGCCCCCTGTCCCCTCAGAGACAGGCACAGCTGCAGGCCACAGAACCTGAGAAAACTGAGGGCAAGATCCCTGTCTACCCGCTCTGAAGGCAGGCAGACCAGACCATCCACAGAGCAGCAGAGCCTCGGTCAAGTTTACTCCCTCCTTAGGCTGAGGTGTGGCCAGCATGGCAAGCACAGGCCTCTGAGTTCAAACCACAGTACTGGGGGCAGGGTGGGGAGGTGGGGTGAGGGAGGGCTGCTGCTCACAACTGCAATCCTAGCTTCTCAAGAAATTCAGATCTGAGGGGCTGGGAAGGTGGCTCAGTGGTAGAGCGCTTGCCTTGCATGCATGAGGCCCTGGGTTTGATTCTTCATTACCACATAAGCAAAAAAAAGCCTCAAGTAACACTGTGGCTCAAGTGGTAGAGAGCTAGCCTTGAGCTGAAGAGTTGAGGGACAGCGCCCGGGCCCAGAGTTCAGGCCCCACGACTGACAAAAAAAAAAAAAATATATATATATATATATATATATACACACACACATATATATGGGACAATGCCCAGGCCCTAAGTACAAGCTCCAGTATAGTACCAAAAAAGGGTATTTCTAGATGCATACATTGCAACTATTTATGAAAATAGCATAAAGAACCTCAATGAATGCTTCTGGCCAATAGGGGCCTATGAGGGCGGGTAAAAGAAGCAGGCTCTGTCGGGGGAAGGTACTGGGGGGAAGGCTGGGCTAACATGGAGGGTAAACGATGGACGAGACACTCCAAGTAGATGGCCTGCACGTGTAAAAATAAAACCTGTTGAAATTTTAGGAAATGGGAGAGGAGAGAGACAGAGGGGGTGAGGTGGGAATATATTATACACGTGTGTGGAAATGTCAGTGAAATCAAACCCACCCTTGTATAACCAACACACACTAATAAAGAAAAAAACAGCCAGACGCCGGTGGCTTATGCCTGTAATCCTAACTACTTAGGAGGCTGAGATCTGAGGATCATGGTTCAAAGGCAGCCTGGGCAGGGACCTCCATGAAACTCTTATCTCCAATTAACCACTAGAAAACCGGAAGTGGCGCTATGGCTCAAGTGGTAGAGCACTCGCCTTGAGCTGAAGAGCTGAGGGACAGTGCCCAAACCCAGAATTCAAGCCCCCCACAACCAACCAAAAAAAGAAAGAAAGAAAGAAAAGAAAAAAGAAAAAAACAAGGCCAGGAATGTGGCTCAGTGGCAGAGGGCTTGCCTAGCATGCATGAAGCCCTGGGTTCGTTTCCTCAGTACCATATACACAAAACAGCCAAAAGTGGCACTGTGGCTTAAGTGGTAAAATGCTAGCCTTGAGCAAAAAAAAAAAAAAAAATAGCTCAGTGACAGTGTGTGGGGGGGGGGGGGAGGGAGAGGGGAGGGGGGGCGCCGCAGAGGGGCAGAAGCAGAAAAAGATTTACTGACTCCTCTTACTTCTCCTCCCCATAACAAATTGGCCAAAACCTTCTAATGTCAGGGGAAGGGAGGGAGGTCAGCAAGGTGGGTAAGAAGCCAGCAAAGCCTTCAAGTCCACAGCACCCTCTCCAATGACAGATGCACCCACCAGCCCCTCATGGACCCTTCTCCTGTGGAACTCCGAGTCCTGAGTCTGTACTCAATTCCCCAGTGGACAGGGATCCAGGACAGCGGGTGCATGACGCTGCATCCTCTGCAGGATACTCCTTGCAAAACACAGCACCCTCCTAGGCGTGGGGTAAACTGGACCCAAGGCCAGAGAAACCTCACACCCCACAGAGCACCACCCACCTAGTTCTTCTTCCAAATAGGTGATGTGTCTCCCATTGTCAGTGAGGGCTTTGAAAACTTCCAGCCTTTCATGGAGGTCTTCGTTGCAGGGGTAATCCTTGATGACTTTAAAGAAGAGGGCTCTGAGCACCCCCAGGCGGTCACCCTGAGACAGAACCAGAGTCAGCAGAGCCCTGCTAGGGTCTTCCACAAAACTACCAAGGAACAAGTGGAATGAGCGTGAGCGCAGAGTCCCCGGAACTGGCCTGCGTTTCTCCCACAACACCTCTCAGGATGTCAGTGGGGCTCAGCACACAGCTGGCGGTGGGGAGGCATCTACTGCGATAGGTTCTGGGCACAATGGGAGCCCATAGCAGGGGATAACGGCACCTATCCTGGCCCAGGGTAAACATGTCTATGCTCGTATCACAAACACCGAAAGCACTATTGCACCACAAAGGGCTTGAACAGAACAGACAAGCCTCTCCAAGCAGCCAGGCTAGGAAAGAAGAGAATGGGTGCTGGAGGAGAAGCCTTCCAGGCAGGATCAGAAGGGGACCCGGGGTGTCTAAGGCTCAGGCAAGGCCTGCCCAGCTCTAACGTAGTGACTCGAGTGAGTGGCATGGGCCGGGGGACTTGGCAGCTACAGCAAGATGATATGCCACGAATCCCCTCCTACCACCCCGAAACATCCCAATAAGATGGAAACTCGGGAAGCTCCAACAAGGGCCCAGGTCCCACAGACATGGGTTAACCACCCTACCTGGCATCCCAACCAATGGCAGGAGTCCAAACAGCAGGAGACCTGGCATCACCCCCAAGCCACCCAGCTGTGGTCCTCACCTGTCCCTGTATGATGGCCTTCAGCAGAGCTAGCACCGCGTGCCGGGCCTCTGGAGGCCGATCTGGCTGAAGCAGGTCTGAGACCGCCTTCCAGAGTGCTTCCACGGCATGCTGCCACCAGAACAGAGGGAGTGGCAGTAAGAATGTAGTTGCTAAGAATCCTGGTCAGGACAGGACAGGACAAGAACAGGGTGGCACAGCAGATTTTCTGACCTAAAATCAGCTCCTAGACAGCCTGCACCTGTACTTCCTATAGCCTTAGAGCTATCTTAAACCCAATCAAATCTCTTTAACGGGCCCCAGGACACAGGCTGGGAAATGAAGGACAACAGGCAAGGTCCTGGCTTCCTGTAGACCAGCAGGTTGTCCTCTGAAGAGCAGCTCAGACTGAGAGGGTGGTAAGAAGAGTCTCGGGGAGGGCCTTAGGCCTGACCAGAAGCCCTGCTCCATGGGTTTCCGGTGTGAACTGGTACCCACCAAAGACAGGATTCCAACCCCGACAGACCCGCCACAAAGCCACCAGGGGATATCATGCACCAGGTGGCTCTTGGATGACACAGGAGTCGTTTCTTTCTCTTTTTTGGGGGGCTTGAACTCTGGGCCTGGGCCCTGTCCCTCAAACCTTCAGCTCAAGGCTAGCACCCTAACACTTGAGCCACAGCACCACTTCTGGTTTTCTGAGTGGTTTATTGGAGATATGAGTCTCATGGACTTTTCCTGCCTGGGCTGGCTTTCAACCATGATCCCCAGATCTCAGCCTCCTGAATAGCTAGGATGACAGGCGGGAGCCACCGGCGCCCGGCCAGGAGTTGTTTCTATAGCACACCAGAGTCCACTCTCAAGCCTTTCACACAAACGCTGGTCAAGGCCAGATGGAACTCTAGTGCCCCACAACTCTGGCTCCTGGAATAACAGCCCCCACCACCTGCAGGACAGCAAGAGCCTGGAAATACCTGTGCAAATAAACCTAGCCAACTCTGTTATGTGAGAGGTCCCCAGAAGGCAGAGTCTGGGGGGTCTTGACATGTTCCCTGTAAAGACTCATCCTTGCCTAGAGTCCCTTTACCCTTCCTCTCCAAGTACACTGTAAGAGGGTCATCGGGCAAGAAGTATGCTATCATTCACGGTCCTTTTTGGAATCTGCAGGAAATGCCTGTTCTTGCCCCACCCAGAATGGGTAATTCTCAAGGCATTCCCAGAAGCCTCCCCATCATAATCAAAAACTTCCCTAAAAAGAGGAACATTCGCCAATCATCCTATAGCTAGCTATAGCTATGATCTTAGAAAAAGCAAACCTGCTGGGCACCAGTGGCTCACGCCTGCCATCCTAGCTACTCAGGAGGCTGAGATCTGAGGATCATGGTTCAAAGCCAGTCCCGGCAAGAAAGTCCGTGAGACTGTGATATCCTAGAAAACCAAAAGTAGTGCTGTGGCTCAAGCAGTAGAGTGCTCACCTTGAGCTCCACAACCAACAAAAAAAAAAATCAAACGAGGCTTCTGAGGGGCAGCTGACATGCACAACTGAGAAAAACCTACCTCTTCAAACTTCTTAGTTTTTGCTACTTCACAGATTTGCCCTATCACCCGGATGCGATTGTTGAGGCCACATTCCACACTCAGTTCCTAGAGGGGAGAAAGAAGAGAAAGGGGCCAGTGCTCAGTCTCCTGAATGGCCAGGAGCCGTTCTGTCCTTTCCAGACTGGAAATCTATAGCAGATCCTTACATAGTCAGGATTCCCTGAGCGCACATTGCTCCTCCTCTGTGGACTGACAATGGGCAGCTTTGTGTTTCATACCTGCAGGTTTTATGGAGATAAAGCTTGTAATGTAAGCTGGGTGCTCACTCCTGTTACCCTTAGCTACTCAGAAGTCTAAAATCTGGAGGATAGCAGTTGGATACCAGAATGAGCAGAAAACCCCACCAGACTTCATCTTCAGAGTAATTCCCAAAACATAAGGCTGGGGCTAGGAATGTGGCTTAGTGGTAGAGTGTCTGCCTAGCATTCATGAAGCCCTGGATTCGATTCCTCTGTGCCATATAAACAGAAACGGCCAGAAGGGGAGCTGTGGCTCAAGTGGTAAAGTGTTGGCCTTGAGCAAAAGAGCTCAGGAACAGTGGCCAGGCCCTGAGTTCAAGTCCCAGGGCTGCAAAAAAAAAACCCACAAGGCTGGGGGCATGGCTCAAATGGTAGAGCACTGAATTCAAACCCTGATACCACCCCCCCACACACACACACCTAAAATACAGTAATTTTAGCTCATAATCATAATCCTAGATACTCAGGAAGCTGAGATATGAGGCTCATGGTTTGAAGCCAGCCTGGTCAGCAAAGTCCATGAGACTCTCACCTCCAGTTAGCCACCAAAATAACAGTAGGGGAAAAAAAAAAAAAAAAACAGAAGTGGAGTGATAGGTCAAATGGCAGAGCAGAGCCTTGAGCAAAAAAGTTCAGGGACAGCACTAGGGACTCAAGTTCAAACCCAAGGACTGGCAATAATGATAATTTTAAATTGTAAAACTCGGGCTTTGGTATATTCTCAATGCTTACATCCATCTTCACTACCTTAAAAACACCTTCATCACTCCAAAATGAAACTACACTAATATTCCTTCCTCCACACAGCCCCAACAATCACTGGTCTGCTTTCTGTATCTTTGTATTTGCCTGTCTGGATATTTCATAAAATTGGGCTCACGTGGCCTGGCATCTGTGACTCGGGCCTGTAATCCCAGATGCCAGGAGGCTAAAGTCTGAGAACCGAGGTTTGAAGCCAGCCTAGGCAGATAAATCCTTAGGACTCAAAAAGCCAGAAACTGGAGGTATGTATGGCTCAAATAGTAAGGAACTGGCTGTGAGTGGAAAAGCTGAATGAGAGCAGGAGGTCTGGAGTTCAAGGCCTCAAACAAGCACAAAAACAAATGAGCTCATGTGTTATGAAGATCTCTATGAGCAGCTTTGTTCCCTTAGCATGATTTCAGTGTTCACTGACGCATGCCATGCTTTCTATTGCAAAATCACACCCTGTTATATCCCTTACCACATTTTACTAATACCCTTATCAGTCAAGGAGTATTTGGGATGTTTCTCTGTGGAAAGTATTACAAGAGCAAACACTCAACATTTATTTGGTTGTTGTTTTTCCTCCGGTGCCAGCTTCAATTCAGGGCTTCTCAGTATTGCTTGGCTTTTTTCCCCTCAAGGCTGGCACTCTACTACTTGAGCCACATCTCCACTTCTAGCTTTGGCTGGTTAATTGGAAGTAAGTCTCTTTTGCCCTGGCTGATTTTGAACCACATTACTCAGATCATAGCCTCCTGAGCAGCTAGAATTACAGCGTGAGTGACCTACCACACCTGGCTAACATTTACTTCTTTATGAGCCAGGTTAGAGGATTCAATTCAAACATTCATAGAAAAGTAAAGGCGGGGGCTGGGAAGATGACTCAGTGGTAGAGCGCTTGCCTTGCATGCCTCTGAGGCCCTGGGTTCGATTCCTCAGCACCACATAAGCAAAAAGAAAAAAGCCGAAAGTGGCACTGTGGCTCAAGTGGTAGAGCGTTAGCCTTGAGCTGAGGGACAGCGCCCAGGCCCAGAGTTCAGGCCTCACGACTGGACCCCAAAAAAAAAAAGAAAAGTAAAGGCGGGCTAGGTTCGAGTGGCTCATGCCTTTAATCAATCCTACCTATTCAGAAGGCTGAGATCTGAGGCTCCCAGTTCATTCTTTTGTGGTACTTGGGATGGAACCCAGGACATTGCCCTTGCTGGACAAGCTTTTTGCACTGAGCTACACCCCAGCCCATGAAGGCCCCCAGTTCAAAGCCAGCCTGAAGTAGACAAATTTCTTATCTCCAACTAACTAGCAAAAAGTCAGAAGGGAAGGTGTGGCTCAAGTGGTAGGATACCAGCCTTGAACAAAAAAAACTGAATTCAAGCCCTGAGACTAAGACAAACACATATACACATAAATGAGCAAGCATGGTGGTACATGCCTGTAATCTCAGCATTTGGGAGACTGACACAGAAGGAACTCAAGTTTAGAATAGCCTGGGCTATATAGAAAGGTCCTTTACTGCAGGTGTGGTGTGTAGAGGGCCAGCTGTGAGCAATAAAGCAAGTGAAAATTGTTGAGGCTGTTAGTTCAAAAAAAGCTCAGGGACGGTACTCATGCCCTGAGTTCTAGCCCCACAACTGACAATAAAATAAGATAAAACAAAATGGATAGGATAGTCCTGGTAATGTCTGTGATTAAAGAAGACCTCAGAGCCCGGTGCCAGTGGCTCACACCTGTCATCCTAGCTACTCAGGAGGCTGAGATATGAGGATCTCGGTTCAAAGCCAGCCCGGGCAGGAAAGTCCATGAGACTTATCTCCAATAAACCACTAGAAAACTGAAAGTGGCGCTGTGGCTCAAGCGGTAGAGCATTCGCCTTGAGCTGAAGAGCAAAGGAACCAACACTACGCCCAGAGTTCAAGCCCCACAACCAACCAAAAAGAAAAAAAGAAAGGAAGGAAGGAAAAAGACCTCAGCTCCACCCAAAATTTAAAAAAAAAAAAAAGTTTTTTAAGTGTTCTCTTAAGAATTCACAAATTACCAGTTAAAACCGGCCCTATCCCTAGCCACCTGTGAAGATGAAGAAAGTGTCCAGGCCACATCTATGTGTCACCTGCATTCTAACACAAGGATGCTCACGCAAGCATGTCACCGGATCTGACTGTCAGCGTCCCAAGTGATCCCAGTGATCCTCTGAAGGTCTGTCCCCCTAGGCCTGAGGATAGCACGAGGTCACCAACAATGCATCTCCCACAGAACCTGGCGACAGACCTAATCCAGCCTTCCTGGCCCTCGCCTCGGGCCTGCCCAAGCCAGGCGGCTCACTCACTCTCAAGACTTCCGCCGTGATGATGAACTCTGTCTGTCTGCCTTCTGCAGCCCTGGGATTTGGTCGTGGGGTCCCCAGTCCCAACAGAATCTTGAACTTCTCCTTCAAGCCTGAGTCTTTGCTGGTGGGCTTGGCCATGGTGGACGAGGCCCCACGCGGGGAATCCTCTGCAGAGGAAAAGCAGCAGTGCAAACACGCGGCATTGACGGTGCACCCACCCGTGCCGCCGCCGCCGGCGACGCAGGCCCGCTGCTCCGGGCAGGCGTGACGCCCACGGACAGGCCCACGGACAGGCCCCAGACATGCAGCCCGCGGCCGCGAGGCCCGGGGAGCCCCGACGCCCGCCACCCCGCTTCCCCACGCGGAGGAGGCCCTCCACCCCGCTTCCCCACGCGGAGGAGGCCCGCCACCCCGCTTCCCCACGCGGAGGAGGCGCGCTGGCGGGCGCGCCCGCAGCGCGGAGCGGCTCGCCCCGTCCCCGCCGGGCCTCAGAGCCGGGGCCCGGCCGCGGCGGTGGGCGTGCCCGGGCCCGGGCGCCGCGGGGCCCCACGGCGGGGGGCCCCGGCCCGGCCCCGCGCTAGCGGCCCGCGGGTCTCAGGGCACTCACCCCGCGCGCCCCCCGCGCCGCGCGCTCGGCCTCGGGCTGTGGAGAAGGGCGCACCACCCCCCGCCCCACACCCCTCGGCCCCTCACGAGCCGCCGCCGGAAGCACGGCCGCCACTTCCGGGAGGGGCGGGAAGAGCGCCGGTGGCCCGCGCGAGGCTCGTCGGGAGTTGTAGTTCTGCGCGCTCGCGTGTCACGTGGCGGGGCCCGCCGGGCGGTGTAGCTCGCGGGGCCCCGCGCGCCCGCGGCGATGCGGGTGCTGACTCGCAGCCGGAGCCGCGCTCTGGCGGCCGCGTCTCGCGGGCGTGGGGAGGGCCTCGCCGCGCTCCCGAGCGGGACGGCGGCGGCGGGGGCGGCGGCGGCGGCTGGGGCGGCGGGGGCAGGTAGCGTGGCGCCCTCGGGGCTGCGGGAGGAGCCGGGGGGCGGGGAGCGGGCGGTGCGGGAGCCGGCCTGGTGGGGAGCGGGCCGTGCGGGGGGCCGGCCGTGCGGGGAGCGGGCGGTGCGGGAGCCGGCCTGGTGGGGAGCCGGCCGTGCGGGGAGCGGGCCGTGCGGGGGGCCGGCCGTGCGGGGAGCGGGCGGTGCGGGAGCCGGCCGTGCGGGGAGCGGGCCGTGCGGGGAGCGGGCGGTGCGGGAGCCGGCCGTGCGGGGGGCCGGCCGTGCGGGGAGCGGGCGGTGCGGGAGCCGGCCGTGCGGGGGGCCGGCCGTGCGGGGGCCTGGCGGTGCGGGAGCCGGCCGTGCGGGAGCCGGCCGTGCGGGGGGCCGGCCGTGCGGGCTGGCGTCGGACCCGGCACCCCTGGCCGCCAGGCGCGGGCCCGCGGAGCCGGGCGCAGGCGCTCCCGCACACCCATCCTGGTTCCCAGCCCGACGGCTCGGCCCTGAGCCCGGAGCCGCCTCTGTCCCAGCCAGGCTGGGCGCCTAGAATATTCCCTGAGGGGAATCTCCCCGAGCTGGGGAGCTGGGACGCCGGGCCGAGAGAAAACAGGAAAGGGCAAGGCATCCACCGAACGCCCGTCCTGTGGCCACTGAGGACCCGGCGCCCTGTGCGTGCGCCCCACGCGCGGGGACCGACAAGAAGCCCAGCGGGACCTCGGCCTGGGCCTGGGGGGCGGGGGGGCGGGAGGAAGGCCGGCCAGAATGCCAGCGCCACAGGAGCTTGTGAGGTTGGAGTTCATCCTGATTGCCAAGGAGAGTGGTACTCGCCCAAGCTAGGCTGGTAGAAAGTGCTCTCGGATGCAGCTCGATGATCTGTGGGTGCTGACGGGTGCTTTGTCCCTACCCTGCCAAGGACAGTCTCCTCTCTGATCCTGAGCAGTCGTTCAGTGAACAAATCCAGTAACTAACTGGGTAGCCCAGCAGGCAGGTAGCACGTGTACCCTACTCTCACCCTGCTCCTCAGACTGAGTGACACTTTTTGCAGAAGGAAGACAAAGCCACAAGCCTGTCAAACGTCCCTGGAAGAGACTTCGTGTGGCTTACGAGGCTTCAAATGGTGAGGAAGGGGCCCGGGCTGAGCCCCTCCGGGTGCCTGCCTGGGAGCCTCCAGACTGGCAGCGGCAGCTGGCTAACATTCGTACCATGAGAAGCCAGAAGGATGCACCTGTGGACCAGCTGGGCGCTGAGCACTGCTTTGACACCAGTGTCCCTCCCAAAGTGAGTAGGGACTCCATCACGCAGCAGACCCATACGCACCAGCTTTCTCCGGGCAAGAAACATGCGTGCTTCCTCTCAGGCCTCTGACCTCTGACATGAAAGCTTGAGGCCTGGCGGCTCTCTGTCCGCCTGACCCTCCCCTGCAGGTGGCATCCTGAGAGCACATAGCCCAGAGTACCTGGCAACATTGCTGCTTCGTTGTAACCACTCCGCAGGCCTGAGGGTACCTGTGGGGCCTCGGGCTGTACATTTTTCCTTGGCACAGTGCTAGCCAATGTGGGCATTCAATAAGACTTTGCCAACGTGAAACCTAACTCCTTAGACAACATGAATTCTCATCCTCCCTCTGCTACCAGTTGATATGCATATTTTTGTGTCTGACATGCTTTCTCACCCATAAAATGGGTAGTCATTTTTTGTTTCTGTTTTTGGTCAGTCCCGGGGCTTGAACTCTGGGCCTGGGCGCTGTCCCTCAGCTCTTCAGCTCAAGGCGAGCGCTCTACCACTTGAGCCACAGTGCCACTTCAAGTTTTCCGAGTGGTTTATTGGAGATAAGAGTCTCATGGATTTTTCCTGCCCAGGCTGGTTTTGAACCGTGATCCTCAGATCTCAGCCTCCTGAGTAGCTAGGATTACAGGCGTGAGCCACAAACGCCCAGAAAGTTTTTTTTTTTACTGTTGTGTTTTTTTCTGATTTGATTTGGTTTTTGGTTTTGGTTGTAAGACTTGAACTCAGGGCCCAGGCTTTTTCACTCGCGGCTAGTCCTCTACCACTTGGAGCCACAGCGCCACTTCCAGTTTTCTGGTGGATAATTGAAAATAAGAGTCTCACGGACTTTCCTGTTGGGACTGGCTTCAAACCACAATCCTCAGATCTCATCCTCCTGAGTAGCTGGGATGACAGGCGTGAGCCACCGGCGCCCAGTGAGATCCCTGGTATTTTGCTAATTCATTTAGGCTTCACACTGTCCTGTCCTGGGAGGCACATGCCATGTCCTGGGTGATGGCCCCATGGACCCCCGTGGGTAGGAGGTGAGGGTACCACATGGAGGTGAGGAGAGCCAGGGCCCACTTCCTCTCTGGTCCCCGTCACCTCTCGAGCAGGTACAGAGATACCAGGTGCTCTTGTCACTGATGCTCTCCAGCCAGACCAAAGACCAGGTGACGGCGGGTGCCATGAAGCGGCTGCGGGCCCGGGGCCTGACGGTGGACAGGATCCTGCAGACGGATGACAGCACACTGGGCCAGCTCATCTACCCCGTGGGCTTCTGGAGGGTGAGCCAGCTTCTGACAATGGGACCAAGGACGGCACTCGCCTGGGAGACACAGTCAGCGAGCAAGGCAGGCGTCTGACCGCCAGAGCCCGATGCCTCTGCTTCACCTCCTGCCCACCCCCACCCCCCGAGGGAGGGGCCAGGCTGTGGGGCTGGTGCCTGTCCTTGGTGCTCCTTAGCCTTTCCTGTTGGTCCCCCCTTCCTTCCTCCAGCTCCCCACCCAGTCGCCCGCCCTTCCCTTCCTTGCTTTCCCTTTTGTTTACTCCTCGCCTCCCTGGAGTCTGAATGGCACACCCAAAAGAGGCTGTTCCCCGACCCCGCAGAGCCCTGGGTAGTAGGTGGGTGGATCTGTTGAAAGTGGCAGCTGGGTGGGTGGGGCCGCTTCCCTTGGCACCGTGTGGGCTGCGGTGTGTCAGATGGGTTTTAAATAGGCACAGGATGAGAACCGCCTGGCCCGCCCAAAAGCCGGGCTCCAGCCTTCCTTCCCAAAGGCCCAGGTGCCGCCACGCCCAGCTCCTAGGCACGGCTTGCCTTCATGGCCTGACCCCAGCTTCTGGGGGACCAGAGGTCAGGGAGCCCCAGGCCAGGTCCCACAGTAGTCATGTCATTGACCTGTGTGAGCACTAAAACCAGGCATCCAGACCTGCCTGAAGACCTCCCCAGTCCCCCTCTCCCCCTCCTGGGCAGAAGGGCCGCCCGGCGCCCCTACAGGAGTTCTGGGCAGGCGGCTGGCAGCTGGGTACCTGTGGGGCTCTCCAGGGCCCCGGCTTTCCAGGTCCGGCTATGAACCTCACCACTGTCTTTCAGAGCAAGGTCAAGTTCATCAAGCAGACCAGTGCCATCCTGCAGCAGCACTACGACGGTGACATCCCAGCCTCCGTGGCGGAGCTGGTGGCCCTGCCCGGAGTTGGGCCCAAAATGGCACACTTGGCTATGGCTGTGGCCTGGGGCTCTGTGTCAGGCATAGGTGAGTGGCACGTACCACAGAGAGGGAGGAGCTGGCTCTCTGCTGCCCGCTGCCTCTGTGACCTGTGACCCCAGCTCTAGTATCACTCAGGACTCAGCCCAAACGGTCGGAAAGGTGTTTGCAGGCTGCTCATCGCCGAGAGTGACAGCAGGCGCTCACATGTGCTGAGAGCCAGGGGCAGGTCTGTGTGGCCGCTGGGAGGAGTCAGTAACGCTGCTCCCCCGTGGGTGGGCAGGCCAGCCCTGTGGAGCCAGGCCTGGCTGCAGGTGGCCGGGAAGTCCCCAAGATGGTATTTCAGCGGAGAGTGCGGGGCAGGTGGAGTAAGCCAAGCCAGGAGGAGGAGGCAGGTTCCAGGCACCAGGAGCATTGTCTGCAAAGCTACAGGGCAGGGCCGGGCAGGTGGCTCAGTTAGGGTGCTTGCCTAGCGTGCATGAAGCCCTGGGTTCAGTTCCTCAGCACCACGTACACTGAAAAAACCAGAAGTAGCGCTGTGGCTCCAGTGGCAGAGTGCTAGCCTTGAGCCAGAGAAGCTCAGAAACAGCGCCCAAGCCCTGAGTGCAAGCCCCAGGACTGGCCAAAAAAAAAGCTACAGGGCAGGAGCAGAAAGTTCTGGAATGAGATGAATAAGTGGGACAATCTGAGGCAGGCTGGGGCAGAGGAGGAGGAAGAAGAGGAGGAAGAGGAAGCGGTTCCTGGAACCCTTTTCCTCCTGGCACAGACGACTCACTGAGGCAGGCACCACGCTGCTTCCTCCTCAGAGGAAAAACACCACACCTGCCAACCCAGAAACCAGGGTTTGGCCCCAGCCTCCCGGTGTGCCCCCACACTCCAGGCTCCTCTGGGATTGGGCCAGCCGTGGAGGTGAGAGGCTCTCAGGAAAGCCCCGGGCCGGCCATGAGGTGGGAAGAGGGCAGCTAGGGGGCCAGGGCTCTGTTGGGAGCCGGCGGCCACCCAGAAGGACTGCAAGCAGCAGCCCCCGGAAGAGCCAGGCTGGCCTCCCGCACCTGACTCGGTACCCCGCCACCAGCCTCTCAGCAGATACTCGAGCTTATCTGGGTGCTGTCCTCAGCTGCCCGTGTCCCAGGAGTGCTGTGTTGAGGTTGGGCCATTCTCTCGGGGAGGGGCCTGTGGCATTAAGTTGAGATGGTGTCGGAATGCCAGCCTCTGGTGGCTGCCAACAGGGAGCCCTGAGGGCTTCCTCCTAAAGGAAAGAAGTCCTCCCTCTTAAGAAGCTGGAGCCGGGGGAACAGGAGTGTGTTCTCGCTCTGCCCTCTGCATGCCACTGGGCAACCTCAGGTCAGGCTCTTGGCCTCTCTGAGCTTTGGCTTCAAAATAGTGACACGTTTGCCCTTTTTAACTGCCCAGCTGCACAGAAAGCTCTTCTGGCTGGCACGGGAGCCTCACACAGGACAGGGCCCAGTCTTGGGCCCGGGTGTCGTGAGGAACACAGCCATCCCCGTGTTACAGAGGAGGAAACTGAGGCTCAGGGATCCCATGGTGTGGTCCTTTGACCCTTGTCCTCTGCCTACAGCTCCAGGATGCCGTTTGCCAGTGAAACAGGAAGCTGGCAGGGGGGTGACTTTCACTTAGCAGGGCCAGGGCTGCGGCTGGGCAGGAGGCCGCCCCAGTGAGAGTCACGGTGGCCAGTTGGTAGGAGCAGGTGTGACAGCTGCGGCCACCAGGCCGCACTGCCCACTCGGGCCCTGGTGTCTAGTGGCAGTGACCGCGGGCCACTTCACGGGGCCAAGCTGTGCCGCTCCGCTTTGAACCCCGGGAGTCTGGTCAGAGGAAGCAGGGCAAGGCCCTTCCTGGCCTAGGCCTTCTCCCCAGGGACTGTAGGTAGGGGAGTCCACGCTTGTGTTTCTTCATTCACCGTAAGCATGCCTCTGCCGCTGGGCTGCACCCCCAGAAAGCACACACTTTGGAGTGAGGACCTTGCTAGGCTTCAGTTTCTATGGCTAGGTGCCTCATAAAGACTTCCTGAGGCCGGGCGCCGGCGGCTCACGCCTGTCATCCTAGCAGTTCAGGAGACTGAGATCTAAGGATCGTGATTCAAAGCCAGCCAGAACAGGAACGTCTGTGAGACTCTTAGCTCCAATTAAGCACCAGAAAAACTGGAAATGGAGCTGTGGCTCAAGTAGTACAATGCTAGCTTTGAGCAACAAAGCTCAAGGACAGTGCCCAGGCCCTGAGTGCAAGCCCTAGGACCAGTCCCCAGTCCCCAGCCCCAGGCGCCAGAACAACTTCCTAATCTGAGGCAGGTAAATCTCAGCACAGGGCCTGACTCACAAGTGTTGTACCTGGGTTAGCTGTGTTACTGTCAAGAGAAGACGAGCCCAGGGCAGCAGTGCTTATACACACACACACAGACACACACACGTGTTCAGATGGCACCAGACGAGCATCTGAGAGGGCTGGGAAGGTGGCTCAGTGGTAGAGCGCTTGCCTTGCATGCCTGAGGCCCTGGGTTCCATTCCTCAGCACCACATAAGCAAAAAGAAAAAAGCCGGAAGTGGCGCTGTGGCTCAAGTGGTAGAGCGCTCGCCTTGAGCTGAAGAGCTGAGGGACAGCGCCCAGGCCCAGAGTTCAGGCCCCAAGACCGGACCCAAAATAAAAATAAACGAGCATCTGAGAATGGGTCAGCCCAGAGCAGAAGCTACACGCCCCCAAGCTGCCCCATGATTGGGGTGCTGACACCTGAGGCAGCCCAGTGGCAGAGGCGTATCAGTCACTCAGACCCTCAGCCAGCACTGTGGCCCCAGGGCGGTGCAGGAGGGAGACCCCGCCCTCAGCCTGTCTCCACTCCCTGCTTCCTCTGCCCTTTGCCGTGCAGCAGTGGACACTCACGTGCACAGGATTGCTAACCGGCTGGGATGGACCAAGAAGGCAACCAAGTCCCCAGAGAAGACGAGGGAAGCCCTGGAGGAATGGCTGCCTAGGTAAGCCGGGGTGGGTGGGAGACGGGCGGGAAGAGCTCCCCGCTCCCTCTTCTCCCTCTCACCCAGCCCTCATCCTCACAGGGAGCTGTGGGGCGAGATCAACGGGCTGCTGGTGGGCTTTGGCCAGCAGACCTGCCTGCCTGTCCACCCTCGCTGCCAGGCCTGCCTCAACCGGGCCCTGTGTCCGGCTGCCCAGGGCTTCTGAGCTCCAGGGGCTCTGGCCTGGGTGCTGAAGCGGCCGCTATCTGTAAAGTGCCTTTGCTTGGGGAGCCACAGTCTAATAAACGTTGGGGGGGGGGTTACAGTTGGAGTCTGGCTGCCTTCTTTTCCTGAGGTGTAGGAGCAGGCCGGGAAGCGCGTGTACATGCGTGCCTGTGCCCCGTGCTCGCGTGTTTGGAGCAGGGCCACCTGGGGGGGGCAACGTGACACAACCCACATTGTGTACTTAGGGAGGGACGGAGGGGGGACAGCGTGGGGCACCAAGAATCAGGAGGCGGAAATGGGCAGCCAGCTGCAGCCCCTGGCCTCGCAGTCTACAGGCCCGGCAGGTTCTCCACCCAGAGCCCCCACCAGCTCCTGAGCTTGTGCAAGAGCCCATTCCCCCCACCCCCAGCCTCCCCCCACACCCCCTACATCACACACACACATCCTCAGAAAGGGAGAGAGGGAGGCCCGGGCTCTGACGGACAGCGCATGGGCTTGGCCTGAGACCCACTGGCCAGAGGGGCAAGGACGCGGTGAGGCCAGCCCCGGCCGGAGGGCAGGAGGCGGGGGCCCGCCGTGTGGAAAGGGGCAGGGCCCCCAGAATGTGATCGACTATGGCACAGGACAGGTCCTGAGGCCCAGTCGAGAAGCCGCCCGGTCTGCAGGCCACTGTGGCTCCCTTAGAGCGGGCCTCACCCCCCCAGGGTCCCCACCTCCAGCCCTCTCTCGACCAGAGACTCAGGACAGACAGACACGGGGTCAGAGGCAAGGCCCGTTTATTCGGAGGGCGCGCATGCGCTATGGCTTACAAGGCAGACAGCAGTGCTGGTCGATCGGGTCCAGCGGTTCAGGGTGCTGAGGAAAGGGCAGAGTTGACGGGGTGTCTGGGGATGGGCGCCAGGCAGGCGCAAGGCAGGGGCTGGTTTCTGAAGCCCAGGGGTCTTCCAGGGAGCAGCTCCGTGATCCCCAGGCCTGGAGCAGAGGTGCAGGACCGGGGGGCCTGTCCGGAGGCCATCCCCTTGGGGGGTGGGGCCTTTGTCATCAAGCCCAGGCCCTTCACTCCAGCCCACCCGCAAGGTGGGAGCAGCACAGAGAAGCGGGGGGGGGGGGGGGCTGGCCTAGGAACCCCACACCCACACACCAGGGCGGTCACGGGGAGGGTGGAGGATGGCTCTCACAGCAACGCCTGGCTTCTCCAGCCTTACCCAGAGTCCCATGTGGGCCTGGCCTGGGGCCCCTGGGGCTCCACTCAGGATGGCGCGGCCAAGGGGTCGTGGAGGAAATGGTTTGCCGTGAAAGGTTTGTTTTATTGCGGTTATTTGGAGAGCATGTCCTGGTGGGGGGGAGGGGGGCTCTCGTATTAAGTGGAAACATGTGGGGAGCTGGAGATCTTTTTGGAAAAAAAAAAAAAAAAAAAGGCAGAAACTCATTCCTTTTAGTCAGCAGACCCAGGGTAGAGCAGCAAAGACGCTGGCCAGCAGTCCCACGCCGTCCCCCTCTCTCTGTCTCTGTCTTTCTCATTCTCCTGGTATCTCTCTTCCTGTCTCTCTCGATCTCTGTGTCTCTCATGTCTCTGCCTCTCTCTCCCCTTCCACCTGCTGCAGCAGCCCCAGCACCCAGTGGATGGGAGGCAGGACTGGGGGCTCCCTGGGGCATGGGTAGTTTTCTGGGTGGCGTGGAGACCGCCCTCTCGTCCAGTGAGGCCAGAGGGGCTTGGTTCGGTCCCGAGGTCGGCACAGGAGGAGGTCCAGGGGCCCGGACAGCGGGGAGGGGCTCAGAAGTTGCTGAAGATCTCCCGCTTCCGGTTCCAGTCCATCTGCGGTGCCCGCTTGTTGACCCGCGTGGCTCGGGCCTTCTCCTTGGCTTCAGCTGCCGTGGGGCTGAGGTGGAGGCCGCTCTCCTGGAAGGGGTCTCTCTTCCAGGCACTGCCATCCTGGGAGGGATGGGGGGGACAGGGGGCAGATGTGAGTTCTAGACTCATGCCCCAGACCAGAGTCTCCCAAGGAGCTCATACCCAAGGCCACCTGCCTGCAGGGCTGGGGGGGGGGAGGTGGGGTCCCCTGGACTGCTCCGCAGGACCCGGCCCTGCTCCCCTGGTGCAGGCGTTACCTGCAGAGGTGTTACCTCAGTGTCCTTGTCAGAGCCGGGCAGGTCGCTGCGGGACGAGCACACCGAACCACCATTGAGCTAGGAAACCAAGGGCACGTTGTGGCCTGGGCACCCACCAACCCCCGGTCTTCACCAACACACCTCCACAGAGACACACACACACCCCCGCGGCAGTGAGCACCACACAGCCGGCAGGGCAGGACGTGGCACCAGCCCTGACCAGGCAAGCGGCTGCGCCTGCGGGCGCGGGGCAGCGGCGGGGGCGTCACCCGGGGTGGGCCAGCGCCAGCTCCCAGGGACCTGGACCTGGGGGCTGAAGGAGACGCGGCCCCCGTGCAGTGCTGGGGACGGGGCAGGGGGAGACGGTCCACCTGCGGGTGCTTCTCACCTGGGCGGAGCCGGTCCCGTTGGTGACTGGCGATGGCAGTGGACCTGCGGGAACAGTGTGTCGGTGGCCACCCCGCTTTCCCACGGCCCCCCACCCCGCCCCCCGTGGGGTGGCAGCCCACCTTCCACGTGCTGCTCGGTAGGGGTGACCCGCAGCCGCTTGAAGTACTCGTCCGTCTCGGGGTCCACCACCAGCAGCCGGGCCTCGTCCTCCCGCGCCTTGATGCTGGCCACAACTTGGGCGTGGCGCAGGTCCTCCACGTTCCGTCCATTCACCTGCCGCCCGCCACACACGGGGTCAGCCCGGCCAGGGGCAGGCGCCCCGCGCCACCCAGCCGGGTGTGCCATCAAATATTCATCAGAGCCACACCAGCTGAGGAAGCCAGCCGAGGCCAGCTCAGGTTCCCCGGGGCTCCCTTCCCCTGGGGGGGGCCAGGGCCCCGGACACAGACGCGCAGGTGGGGGCGCAGTACCTCGATGAGCCGGTCCTGGGCCCGGAGGCCAGAGTGGGAGGCAGGGGAGTCCGGGTCCACAGAGCGGATGTACTGGCCCGGCCGGGACTTGTCGCTGTGCAGGTTGAAGCCGTAGCCCTGGGGTCCCTTGCGCATATGGCAGAGCCGCGGGCGCAGCTCCCTTGGGGGCCCATTGACACCCTGTGGGCACAGGAGAGGGGCATCTGGCTGGCCTCCAGCCTCGGCGGCCACTCCTCCCCACCCTGCTCACCGCCCAGCCCCAGACAGCTACAGACTCCACCCCACACCCCACGGGCTCCGTGAAGCCGCCTGGGGCCCGGCTCTAGCTGTGGAGTTCGGGGCAGAGCCTGTTTCCAAACACAGAACGTCGGATGGCCCCCGTGCCTTGGGGGGGTGCAGGTTCAGGAGGTAGAGAAGGCCAGGCAGGATGAGTTACACACACACACCCATCACAGGATCCAGGGAGGCTGGGGCCACACGCAGGGAGGGAAGGGGTGCGCATGCCTCCCATTCCCTCCCCGCCTGTGGCCGGGGTAGCTTTGCTTTCTCCCCAGGCCTCAGAGAGGCAGTTGGGCGGCAGGGCTGCGCGGTGCCGGCTGTGTTTGCTTTCACATTCCAGCACACACACACACACACACACACACACACACACACACACACACACACACACACACACACACACACACACACACACACACACACACACACGGGAGACGCCCCCACCCCGCTGGGGCCCACAAAGGACTGGAAGGCAAGATCCCCACGCGGAAGGACTCCCGGAGCCCCATGGAACTCACCCCCCCCCCCCAGCCCTGCCTCACTTTACCTCTGGCATCCTGCAGGGGGATTTGCAAGCCAGGGGAGAGGGGGCTGTGCAGGCAGAGGCTGGGCTTGGTGCTGACCCCCACCCGGCCAGGGGGCCAGGGCAGTGGCCGTGCTGTTGAATGGCCAGAGGCTGCTGGTGCTCAGTTACACAGGGCGGCGGGGCTCAGGTTTCTGGGGGTGTGCGCAGGTGAGAGCGCACTGGCCGGGCTCACAGGGGCGCTGGGCCCTCGGTCTCCTGAAGCACCCTGTGGACCTCCGTGCCGGCCGGGGAGCATGTGCGGGACTCCGGCCCTCTCAGCCTTGCGTCAGGAAGCCCTTCCCGCACCCCAGAGTCTGGTGAGACCCTCCTCCTGCTGGCCCTCTCACCCCCTTCGCAGTATGGCCACCATCTGCCCCACCGTCCCAGGAAGTTTGGGGACTGGCGCTGCCCCTGAGCCCCTGGGGGCTCATCGGGGGCTGCCAAGGGAGCCAAATCCAGGACTCTCCAGAGCCCAGCTCTGGTGACGCTTCCCAGCCAGCCCTAGGGCCTTGGGACAGGTCTGGCCGTCCCCCCACAGAAGTGTCAGGGAGGGACACAGTCAGGGTGCAGGTCAAGGCAGCCCTCCCCAACCCACCCACGAGGAGGGAGGGAAGGGAAGGGAAGGAAGAGCAGAAGCAGAGACAGAAACCAGAGCCAGCTCCCAGAGGCCTGGCGGTGTGGCATGGGCCCGCGAGGCTTGTGGACACAGCACCGGAGCAGGGCCACAGGGCATGGTCCTGGAGACAGACACACACCCAGTTCCACGGTGCCACCCCCCCCCTGCCCCGCCTGTGGCCTCTTCCCATGGCCCCTGTAACTGTCTGTAGGACGGGGTTTCTCAAGGCTCCAAACGGGAAGCAGGATTTGGCGGGGTATCCGGGGTCACAGAGTCACAAGGCCAGGCGGAGGCCACATCCGTGTTCTGGGGGTTCAGGGGTGTCACGCTGGCTGTCCCCTGCCCCAGCACACTCAGCTCACACCCAGCACCACACACCAACTCTCAACCCCTCTGTTTACACACAGGGTAGGGTCCTGCGGCTGCGGATAGATGCTCTGGGACCCCAACACGGGAGCCCCATTGGCCAAGCTGTGGGGTGTTGAAGGCAGGGAAGGAGAGGTGCCCCCCCCAGCAGCAGGAGGGGCGCATTGCTAACATTCCTCCTCCCAGGGCTGGCTCAGCGCACTTCCTGCGCCTCCCGCAGGCAGGCGGCTCCCACGGGCTCCCAGCCCCACGGTCAACACGCCGGGCAAGCCCTAGCTCCCCCGCCAAGCCCGTCAGCAGACAAAGAGGCTGGCATGGAGGTGCCCCGGGAGCCGGGCTATGCCCCCCACCCGGGTGACTCACTAGGCCTGGCAGAGAAAGGCCCCCATTGTTGCTGGCGGTCCCTGAATCTGCGCTCCCTCCCTGGAGCCGGAGCCGAAGGCTGCGGTGCTCACAGCCAGCTCCAGCTCGGCCCTCGCCTGACCTGTGCCAGCCCCGGGGGCTGCTGCCGCTGGGTTGTGGCTCCTAGGGCTGGGGCGGGCGGCAGGACACTCCCAGAGCGGGCCATGCGGGGAGGACAGAGGCCCTGCGGGGCGGGCGGCGGTGGTCCTGTGCCGGTGGCTCAAGCTCTCCGGCCGGCACATACAGACACCCACTTATCTATCTCCCGCAGTGACCCCAGTTCCCTGGGGATGGGTGGGTGGGGACAGAGGGGGGCTGAGTCACTTTGGGGAGCAGGGTGGTGACTGACCCCCCTCCCTGGCTGAGGCACACCCCCCCCAGCTACATTTCCGTCCCAAGAAAGGAAGGAAGGAAGTTTCTGGGAGGCCCTGCCCTGCTCGGGACCCACGGCTGGACAGACGGATGGGGAGACCGGCCAGGGAGGGGACCCAGCTCAGAAGAGGAGGGAGGGAGCCATCCCCCTCCCCCAAGCCTCTCTCCTCACTCAGTGCACCCCCCCGGCCCGGAGTGGGGACCCCGAGGGAGAGAGGAGGCAGAAGGCCAGCTATGGCACCGCTACCGCCGGCCCTGGCGCGGCCAGCACCGCGGGGGTGTCCCTGCCACCCCCCCACAGCTGCAGCCACCCCGGGCCCCAGGCGGCCCCGGCTGAGCCACCAAAGCCTCCACGGCTCCCCACCGCACATGGGCATCCTCAGGGGCTCCACCCCCCTGTCCCGGCCAGGACAGGGGACACAGAGGCCCAGGCAGGGCAAGCGCAGCACTAAGGGGCACCAGGTGAGACCCCAACCCCACAACAAAGCACAGCAACACACCCGCGTTAGAGCACAGCCCGCCCCGGCCCCCGCGGGGAAGCCTCTGAGCCTGGTTTTCAGAGATCAGAAGAGGCTGTTCCTCTCCCTTCCAGGGGCACGCCTGACCCCTGGGCTGCCCACCATACCCCTTTTGTTTCTCTAAAAATACGCCCGGAGGCAGCCCCCTCCTAGGCCTTCCTGCAGCCTGAAATAGCCCAGGGGGAAGGCCCCACCCGAGGCCCAGGCCCCCCCACCCCCACCTCCAGATAAGGGTCCAGGGCAGAGTTTTCCACAGGAAGGTGAACTCAGCTGTTTGTGTCTAAATGAATGGACAAACGTCTGGGGGGGAGGGGGGCTTCCTCCCGTCGGGGAGGGCGGGGTGCTGGGAAAGAAGCCGGCTCCCATCCTCGGCCAGGGCACGCGGGGCCTGGAGCGGCCAGGTTCCCCCGTGTCAGCTGGCCACCCACGTGGGGTCCCATCCTGGCCGGTCAGCAGCCACGGAGCAAAGCCCAGCTGCCCAGCCTCCACACCTGCCCTGGACTCCCCCAGAAGCAAAAGCACCTCACAGCCCGGCCCACGGCAGCCCTCAGCCACGGGTCCTGCTGTGAAGGAGTCTCTCCCCACACCACAACAGGCCTGCCTGGCCCGGCTCACAGCCCAGCCAGCACCCATGGGGAGAGGGCAGAGGCCGGGGGCCCTGCAGACCCACGACTTCATTCACACCTGACAGTCTACCAGCCCTCAGCCACGGCTCGCCAAGGGGTGCCTGGAAACCTCCGGTGCTTAAATCCCTTCAAAGGATTTGTTGAAAAAAAGAAAAGAAAAGAAGGGAGAAAAAAACAAAGACTCAGAGCACTAGTCTAGCTAGCAAGCACAAGCCACAAGCCACAAGGCTTTGAGTTCAAACTCCCCCCCAACACACACACACACACACACACACACACACACACACACACACACACACGCAGCGTGGAAGGTACAAGAGATAATAATACCAGAGCCTCCAAGAGGCCACGCACACAGTCTGGGTCCTTCCTCCTGACTTCCAGGTAAGGCCAGGCTGGCCACGGGAAGGACGGAGAGCAGGCCTTTCCCTGTTCTTTCTGGGTCCGGTCTGGGAGGGGGAGGGGTTGCCACTGGGTGTCCACGTTTGGGGTGAAGGTGAGCCCGCTCTACAACGACCCAGCTCGGCACCTGGGCTGCTGGGGGCTGATGGCAGCTCCCCTGGACACCAGCCCCCCCCCGCCCCGGTCCAGCCACAACACCCACAGAGGCGGCCAGCTGCCCTGCGCCAGGCCCTCACAGCACATAGAGACGAGGACAGGGCTGGACACCGTCCTCAAATGTCCCAGGATTCCTCAGCCACCGGGCGCAGAGAGCAGGCTGATTGCAGGCAGAGAGAGTGGTCCCAAGAGACCTATAGGGCGGTCACTGCAGGAGGGAAAGGACCCCGAAAGGAAGAAGGAATGCAGGCTTGGGGAGGCGGCCAGCGGCAAAGGCTGTTATTTAAAGGCCGAGATGGCGGTCCTGGAGAAAGCCAAGGTGGCCGGGAGTCAGAGCCTGCCGTACCTTCTGGCCAGTGTCAGAACTGAGGCTGCCCACACGTGCCCAGTCGGACTTCAGTTCCCAGGGTTCGCTGGCCGGCGGAAGCCCTCCGTGAGCCATCTCCTCGGTGCAGGTCAGCTGCCGCCGGCGGAGCTCCTCATCCGTCTCCTTGTCCACCACCAGCAGCCGCGTCTGCCCCTCCACAGCCTTGATCCTCTGCACCACCTGGGCGGGGGCGGGAGCAGGGGTGGGTCGGCGGCCAACACCCTGGGCAGCACATGGGCAGTGCCACCACTCCGGGCTGGCCCCAGCAGACAGGCGGCCGGTCTGCCAGCGGTGGGTGGCTGCACCAGAGGCCTGCAGGCTCCACCCTCCACCTCCAGGGGCCAGCAGCTCCCTCCTTCCCTCCCTCTTCTCCCTGGGCTCTTGACACGAAGGCCCAGGCTGCCAGGATTGGAGGGGGTGTCCTCTTAAGGGCCTGGCCCTTGACTTAGGGCCTTGTCCAGGCAGGCCAGGAGCTGCTGCAGGACACAGATGCCATCTGTCCCGATATGAGAAAAACCTGAGCGGGTGCCGGCCCGCGTCTGCATGCATGCGTGCATGCGCACATGTGTGTACACAGGTGTTCCTGGACACGAATCTGTTTAAAAGCCTGTCTTTCCTAGATGGCTGCAGAGACAGACCTGGAGCTCGACCCCAGCCTGCTGAGCCTGCAAAGAGAGGAACCCTGGATGTGTGTGGCTGCAGCTCCCACACATCCGGAAGTAGCAGGCCAGGACGGGGGGGGGGGGAGCACCCCGGGACAGCACAGCTTTACGGCTGTGTGTGTGTGTGTGTGTGTGTGTGTGTGTGTGAGATGGGGCACAGAGGGCACATGGGCGCGTCGGGTGCACCTGAGGGGAGGAGAGACAACCACCCCACTCTGTCCCCTCGGCCGGGGGGGGGCACGTACCATCACTCCATTCAGCCAACGTCAACACATGGGAAAGCCTGACCTGTCCCTCCTCTCTCCCTGCAGCCCCGCAGAACAGGGGAACCCAGCACCCCACTGAGCCAGTCCCTCCACAATCTCTGAGACTCAATTTCCTCATCTGTAACTTGGGGGGAGGGACCAGAAGTCACACGTCCTGCCCTCCTGGACAATGGAAAAGGTCCCCTATGATTCTGTGTATGGAGTCCTTAGAGACCAGCACCCCTCAGGCCTGAGACAAACAGGTGCCCTTGGGCCTGGGCAGGGTGTTAGAGGCAGGACATGCCACCCCTATCAGGCCCTCCCCGTTGGTTGGGCCAAACCTCCGGCCCAGCTCCCACCCTTCTTGAACAAATAACCAGAAACAGGGGAAACTCCAGGCGGGAGACGGGACAGCAGGCGGTTGAACAGACAGGGCCCTGGGGGGGAGATAGGAGTTGGTGGCCAGCCCAGCCAAGTACCCATCTGTTATCTCCAGACTCCAGCGGTGTGAACACAGACAGGTCACCGACTTGCTGTTGCTGTGAGGGACCCAGGAGACCCAGAGGGAAGGGATGGAGGGAGGCTGGACTCCAGGGAGGGTCTGAGAGGGGTCAGCCAGACATCCAACCTCGCAGAAGCTGCAGAGGGGAGGCGGGAAGGCCTTTTGCCAGCTGAGGACATCGGGTGGTGGCACTTAAGGGACCACGGGAGTCCGGGGACGTGCTGCCCCTGGGGCCAGTTCCATGGCACCCAGCAGACCTGGAGGGAGGCACCCTGGTACACCGCCCGTGACACTTGTGTGTACACATGCCTCATGTGCACAGGGCACACACATGTCCAGCCCGCACACGTCAGGACACGGGGACCAATGCGTGTCTGCAGACGCACACAGGTCTGCCCAGGTCTGGCGGAGCCCCAGCTCCTCCTCGAGGTCCCTGTGATCTCCCCCAGGCCCACACACTCGCAGGGCCGCCAGCGACTGACCCCGGCGGCGCTGGTGGCGGTTTGCGAAGGCCAAACCAGCCAGAGCCTGGCCGGGTGGCCCGAGCAGCCGCAGTGCGGCCCCTACGGGCGGGGAACCCCGCGTCCCCTTCCCCTTCCCCTCCACCTCCGGTCAGGACGGAGCTTCCCGGGGAGCCTCGGTGCTGGAGCCTGCGCACGACCGGACCGCGGCAGGATGGGGGTGGGGGGACCCGGCCGCCAGGGGTCGCGCGGGGGCCCGGGGATCTCGAGGGGGGCCGGGGATCTCGAGGGGGGCCGGGGATCTCGAGGGGGGCCGGGGATCTCGAGGGGAGTCCTGGACTCGAGCAGGGGGGGGTGTCCTGGACTCGCGCGGGGGTCCGGGGATCTCGAAGGGGGTCCGGGGATCTCGAGGGGGGGTCCTGGATCGCGCGGGGGCCCGGGGATCTCGAGGGAGCCCGGGGATCTCGAGGGGGTCCGGGGATCTCGAGGGGGCCCGGGGATCTCGAGGGGGTCAGAGGATCTCGAGGGGGCCCGGGGATCTCGAGGGGTCCCGGGGATCTCGAGGGGGTCCGGGGATCGCGCGGGGGTCCGGGGATCGCGAGGGGGTCCGGGGATCGCGCGGGGGACGGGGATCGCGAGGGGGTCCGGGGATCGCGAGGGGGTCCGGGGGTCGCGCGGGGGCCCGGGGATCGCGCGGGGGTCCGGGGATCGCGAGGGGGTCCGGGGACCGCGCGGGGCTCCGGGTCGCGCGGGCCGGGCTCGCGCGGGCTCCCACCTGGTGGTGCGTCTCGCCCTCCACGTTGACGCCGTTGACCTCGACCAGGCGGTCCCCGGCGCGCAGCGCGGCCGCCTCGGCGGGGGAGCCGGGCTCCACGCGCCGGATGAACTGCCCGCGGCGGCCCTTCTCGCCGTGCAGGTGGAAGCCGTAGCCCTGCTCGCCGCGCACCAGGCGGCACAGGCGCGGCCGCAGCGGCTCCGGCGCGGCCATGGCGCCCGCGGCGGCCGGAGGCCCCCGGCCCGCGGCGCTCTCGGGGCGGCGGGCGGCGGGGACGGCGCGGGCGGACCCGGCAGCGGCCTCCGGGGCTCGCGCTCCGCTCCCGGCGCCTCCGGCTCGGGCTCGGGCCTCGCTCGGGCTGCGGCGCCGCCCCCGCGCCCGCCCCTTCCCGCCCCCGCCGAGCCCCGCGGCCCGGCCCCCGCCCCGGCCGCCCGCCAACCCGCGGGGAGGGGGGGCGGTGCGCGGCGGGGCCCGCAGGCCGGGGACCCCGCCCTCCCCTCCCGGATCCCCCCTCGATCCCCCTCCAGGCCCCGCCCCCTTCTGTCCAGGAACACGTATTGGACACCTGCGGGGCCCGGCCTGGACGCGGGGTCCGGGCCTTTCCTCCCCCCCTCCCCCCGCCGGGCCCGCGCGCCCCCCTCCCCTGTCCCCCCCGCCCACTCGGACTCCTTCCTGCAGCCAGAGCTGAGCTCGGGACCTGGGGGAGGGGACGCAGCCCGCGTGTGCACGCACGCACACACACACACATATATACACACACATTCACACGCACCATCACCGCGGCGCCCCGCCCCTCCCGGGAGGTTTGTGTGGTCACTGCCCTACACAGCATTAACCATCCTGCCCCCAGCACCCCCTGACCGTGGGCACGCGAGTGTGCCAGGCTGGCCGGGGGTCTGAGCGGCCTTCAAATGGGCCGAGGACTTTGGTCCCTGGACTCTGGGCAGTGGTCAGCTGCCCTACGTTAAACAGGCCGCTGCAGGTCCCCCCTCCCCAGTCAGTCACCAGCCCTCCACTGCTCCCGCCTCCAGCGTGACTGCCAGGCTTCACCCTGAACAGCCAGTGAAAAGAATCACACACTTCCTGTCCCTCTGGGTGTAGGCACCTGAATAACCCCTCCGACAGACAGACGGCTGAGGGCACGGAGGTGTGGAGAGGGAAGAGACCCACGTAAGGCTCTCCACCGCCAGGGTTGTGAGACCACATTCCTTGCGGGTGGGCCCGAGCTCTCCCAGCCACATCCGACTCTCCTCCTAGCCCCCCAGCATTCAGAGGCTTACATACCGGACTCCCTGAGGCCAGGCATAGCCAGCCTAGACAGCTTCCCATGTGGACAGGAGAATCAGGCTTCCCTCTGTCCTCGCTCCTCTCCTCTCCTCTCCTCTCCTCTCCTCTCCTCCACTCCTCTCCAGTGTCCTTGGCATGGTCTCCCCACCCATGCCCAGAGCCCGCCTCTGGGCAGCATCCTGGGCCGTGGTCCCTTGGGTGCCCACACCCCATCCACTACCCCTAAAAGCCACTTAGGTAGGCTGTGGCTGAATGGCTGCTCCATATCTTCACAACTCCTGACTGATGCTGCCTAGGCTCCTGGCCTTCTCCATCTGTCTGTCTGCCTGGCTAGAGGTTGCCTATCTGGCCCATTTCTGGTTTCCCTGAGCCCAGCCTATGGAGATTATGCAGAAGCACTGGTGAACCTGTCCAGCTTTGGTGGGGGGGGGGGTCATTCTCCAGCAACTAGGACCATCTCAGACCTGCTGGTTGCTGCATTGTGGCCACTCTGGAGAGTTAGAATGGAAAATCTCCAGGCGAGAGAGTAGGAAACAAATGGAGCCCAGGGCCTCAACGACAGGAGGCTCGGAGACCTCAGTTTCCCCCTCAGGTTCCCACTCAGCCATGTGCCTTCACTGGTCTTCTGCAGCCCAGGACCCAATGGCACCGTCTGGCCTGTGAGTAAAGATTGGCTTAGGTGAAGCCAGGCTGGAGGTCAAGGCAGTGCAGGATAGGGCAGGTGGTGACAGCCAGTGACCAGGACACCACAGTGTCACAGGACACTGCACACAGTCAGAGCAGAGGAGATCCCAAAGAGAAAAGGAGGTGCCAAGGAATGTAACAGAATAACAAAGGAAGTGCTGTGGGTAACAGCATGGGAATACAGGCAACCAGAGGAGAGAAGATGGGTGTGGGAGGCCCACCTCTGAAATCCTAGCTACTCGGGAGGCTGAACTCGGAGGATCACAGTTCAAAGTCACCAGCAAAAAGCAGTGCGCAGGCACATACATTTAATTAATTTAAAAAGGCAGCCAATGAAGATAGATTAGAAACTCAGAGGAAGTGCTGAGGGCCTGGCGTGGAGGTGGAGACGGGCCCCAGCCAGCTTGGGAGGAGATCTGGGGGTGGATCCTGGGTAATGCCCAACCCCAGCATCCTGGGCGGGCGCTGATTATTCCCTAATGGGCGCTAATGGTCCAGAGAGCATCACCGAGTCTTGCTCAGGGCCTCCTCCCTCAATCACACCACAGCTCTCTTTGGAGCCCGAAATCGGAGCGGACAGGACGGGACCAGCGCCACAGGAGAGGTGGGGGAGAGAAAGGAAGACCAGAACCGGAGAGGGAGGAGGGACCCGAAAAGAAAGGCAGGAAGCCCGCGGCCCAGGGCTGGGGTGGCCTCGCCCCGCCCGTCCGCCAGGCCCCGCCCCCGCCGCCAGGCCCCGCCCCCGGCCGGAGCTGGTGGTCGGTCGGGCGCCGTCGCCGGCGACAGCTGCAGTGCAGCGCCACCTGGCGGGGACGGTCGGAGCTGCCCCGGGACGCGCCTCCCTGGGCTGGCCTTGGGGGCTTACTGCAGGATGGAGCTGCGCCGACGCTCTTTTCCCTGGGGCTGGAAATGACACCCAGGCCCACAGCTGGCCGGGGAGAAGACAAGGAGAAGCTCCGCCCCGACCCAGCCCTTCACCTTGGAGCTGCCACCCACCTCTCTCCAGGCTGAAGTACTTCCAGGCAGCTCTTGTGATCTAACATTTGCACACCACTAGGCTTCGGGCGCTGGCAAGCTCTGGGTAAACACCGCTGAGACCCAGGGAAGCGGGAGTGTGTGTGGGTGTGTGTGTGTGTGGTGAGGTTGTGTACCTTGGCCTAAACAAGAGAGGCCCAGGAATAGGGAGGGCAGCCTGCAGAGACACATTTGACTCAGCCTGGGGCCTGGGAATCTGCAGGCTGGGGCTCCGTGCTGTTCCTGCGGGCTGCAGCAGGAGGGAGGGCAGGAATCAGACAATGAGACCGGGGGCTGGACCAGCCCAGTGGCCTGCCCTGAGAACCTGGAGTTTGTCACACCCACAGTGGGGTGCCCTTGAGGTGTTGTGTTTTGGGGGGTGGCAAGGTCAGGACATCCATGTATAAAGGTCAGGTTTAGCTGGGCACTGGTGGCTCAAGCCTATAATCCTAACTACTCAGGAGGCTGAGATCTGAGGATCCTGGTTCAAAACCAGCCCAGGCTGGAAAGTCTCTAAGACTCTTGTCTCCAATTAGCCCACCCCAAACTGGAAGTGGCACTGTGGCTCAAAGTGGTAGAGCACTAGCCTTGAGCAAAAAGACTGTGTTCAAGCTCCAAGACTGAACAAAGAAAAAAGGTCAAGTTCATTGGGAATGGGCTTTCAGGAAGGATATGTCCAATGCTCAGTAGTATCTCTAATTGAGGGCACCCTGCATGAGGTCCAGGCTGTAGATGAATGCCTAGAGCTCAGCATGGTGGTACTCATCTAGAATCCTGCCATTTGGGAGGCTGAGGTGGGAGGACCTTAAATTGGAGTCTAGCCTGAGGTGCATCATGAGATCCTGTTTCAAAAACAAATACTGGGCTGGGAAGGTGGCTCAGTGGTAGAGTGCTTGACTCACATGCATGAAGCTCTGGGTTTGATTCCTCAGTACCATACACAGAAAAAGCCAGAAGTGCCGGGAGCTGGTGGCTCACACCTGTCATCTTAGCTACTCAGGAGGCTGAGATCTCAGGACCACGGTTCAAAGCCAGCCGGGGCAAGAAAGTCCATGAGACTCTTATCTCCAATAAACCACCAGAAAGCCAGAAGTGGTGCTGTGGCTTGAGTGGTAGAGCACTAACCTTGAGCAAAAGGAAGCTCGGGGACAGTGCCCAGGCCCTGAGTTCAAGCCCCAGGACTGGCAAAAAGAAAAAAAACAACAGCAATGCAGGACAGGCCTTGGAGGCTTCCTGGTGGGCGGGCACCCGTCCTCCCCAGGCTCTCCCTTCTCTGCCTCGGTAGATGGCGTGGGCCCCCAGGGAGTCTCTACCATGGGGGGGAGGATGAGTCCACCCCTGAAGGGGGGGCACCGGTGGACAGCAGGACCCAGGTCCCGGGGAGGCGGTGCAGTGACGCAGCTAGTGCGGCTGGTGAGGGCCCCTGGACTAGCCATGGAGGGGGCTTGACATTTGCCAGTGCGTGGGTGCGCCCCGAAGCCAGCCCCAAAGTACACAGAGGAGAGGGTCACGCGGGCGAGGGAATCAGGCTGGGTTTATTGACCGGGCGAAGGGGCTGGGCGGGCGCTGGGGGCCGGGCGTCCTGGCGGCGGCGGCGGCGGCGGCTCCCGGGTGCCGCGGGTCCGGGATGCTTTCAGGGACGGGGATGGGCGAAGGCGGCAGCGAGCGCAGGAACCGCGGCCGGGCGCCCAAGGCCTCTCCGAGGGCTCTGGAAAGAACAGATCAGATCGGGACCCTGGGAAGAGGCCGGGCGGGGTGGGAGGCCTGGCCCCCGGCGCCTCGGGGCACCGACGTGCGCCCTGCCTTCGTCCCGCCATCCCGGGCTCCTTCCCCACCTTACCTGGCCGTCCCCGCGGAGGTCCGGGCGCAGGGGCCGCGCCGCTCCCGCGTGCGCTGCGGGGCGCGCGGGCTCCGGGGCGCACGGACGGCGGCGGCGCGCCACGCCTCCCGCAGCGGCCCGGGCCCCGGCGCCCCCGGGGGGAGCAGCGCCAGGGCGGCGCGGGCGGCGGGCCCCGGGGCCGGGCCGGCCCAGGCCGGGCGCAGCTCGCGGCGCCACGGCGCGGGGGCCCGGCGCAGCCCGGCCAGCAGCCCGGCGGCGCGGCCCACCGTGTGGTAGCGGGGACTCGCCACGTGCTTGTACCAGGCTGCGGCGGGCCCGGGCGGCAGCAGCAGCAGCAGCAGCCCGGCCAGCAGCGCCCGGCTCGCAGGAGCCCCCGGCCGGGGGCCCCGCGCTGCCGGCCTGGGCGCCAGGGCTCTCACGCCGACGGCCCCGGGGAAGAGGACCTGGAACCGGCCGGCTGGGGCCGTGCGCGCCGGTGGCGGTGGCGAAGAGCGCGGGGCTCCAGGCGACCCCGGAGCCCCGACTATTAACAGCTGTGTCGCCCCGCCCCGTCCGCCCCCACAGCAACTGCGGGGCTCTGGGAGGCGGAGGGAGAAGGGGGGTCCCCCCACCCCAGGCTGCTAGAAGAGGCTCACTGAATGGGCCCCTGGCCAGAACCGCCCTTGAGACTCCCTTCTTGCATCTCCTCCCCCACCCCAGGAACTGACCAGGAGGAGCTTCTGGCACCCAGGTGGGCACGGAGGGCCTGCAGGTGGATCACTCCCCGAGGAGGAGAGGAGGAGGAGGGGGGGGGGGGCCACACGGAGGCTCTCCAAGCCTCCCCCACCAGCACGTCCCCACTGCAGCAGGATGCATGCTTGGGAACCCCAACTTTGGTCCCACAGAGCCATTGGTGATGGCCAAGAGATACCCGACGGAGCCCTGCCAAACTCCACTGCGGTCTATTTGACCACCAACCCTCTCCCGAGACCACTTTCTTCAGCCAACTTCCACGGTGTGGAGTCTTAACCAACAGCCTATGATTGCTTGTGCCCAGAGCTCTTCCCTTCCCCTTCTACATGGCAAACCTTCACCCATCCTCAAGGATTCCGACAAAACGGCTGGTGCAGCCACAGAGCATTCCTCCAAGGCTCTCCTGCCAGAACAGCCCACGCCCACCCAGCAAGACCCGAGGATGCAGTCTCTCGTGACCCCAGCCCCAGGTGAATCTGGCCTGCAGATAATCAGACCTGATCGACCTCTTCCTCCAGAAGGTCCCAGAAAATAGGGGGGTCTTGTTTGGGATCATTGTAAAATGCTTCACTTTTGGACTTCAGAGAATACTGAGGGTTAAGGAGAGGGAGGGGGGAAGCAGAGGAAGCCACCTGCTCCCCACGCTGGAACACCCTGGGGGTGCCAACCGCAATGGAGCATACTAGAACCTGCAGCCTTTCCCACAAAGACTACCCAGAACCAGGAGCATTTAGCCCTGGAGCTTTGGCTCTGTGTGTGTGTGTGTGTGTGTGTGTGTGTGTGTGTGTGTGCGCGTAGGGGCAGAAGCAGTAGTGTCACCGCCTCACTTGCCTCAGTTTCCTCCTTTAAAACTGAAGGTGGTGACAGTGCTCCTCTTATTATCTTGTTGCATTAACAACCAGGAGGTCTTGGCACCATTCCTGGCCCGCAGTGAATGTTGGCTCCGTTGTTGTTGCTATTACCCTACTTGTTGGGGAGAACACTTCCACACAGGGGCTGTGAACGGGCTAAGTATCTGAAGGACCTCAGGGACCAGGCGACTGCGCCACAAGCCACCCCCGCCACGCTCCCCGGGGCCCACTCTGCCCACCTTGGAGAGCCACTTGGAGTGGCAGGTGGGCGGGTGGCACGTCACGACGTAGGCCACAATCCAGCCACTGGGGTCCCCTGGCACCACCACCTGCTCAGGCTGGGAGACCCTGGGGAACTTGGATCCAACTGGAAGGGTGTAGAGCACCCCCTGGAGGATTATCTGGGTATCGTGGACCTCCCGGCACTTAGAAATGTAGAGTGGATAAATCTTAAAAAAAAAAAAAGCAGGATTGCACAAGGAAAGAAGAGTATCGCTTCTTTGTGTCACCACTGAAACAAGCAACTGATACCCCCATCCTGCCTAGGGACAGTGCTAGAAGTAAAAATATCCTTGAAGGATGAAGTGTCTCGAGCATGGTACGGAATGCCTGGGCTGGGGTGTGCAGAGGCAGACAGAGGGTGCCGATGGGGTTAGAGGACCAGATTCTGCATTGCTCCCAGACCAGGGCTGCAGGAGAGGAGGGGTTCTGTGAAAGATGGGCCTAGTCATCAGAGAGCACTGACTTCTTTTCTGGGGCTCTTCCTCCTTGCAGCAGCCCCTCATTAAATGTGTCTGGAGTCTGCAGAGCCTGGAAGTTAACAGGTGCTCTGCAGTAAGGAAAACACAGATAAGCAAATCTTTCCATTTGCCACCTTTCCCCCCCAGTCCTGGGGCTTGAACTCTGGAGCTGGATGCTGTCACTGAGCTCCTTTTTGCTCAAGGCTAGCACTCTACTACTTGAGCCACAGCACCACTTCCAGCTCTTTCTGTTGGTTAATTGGAGATAAGAGTCTCAAAGCCTTTCCTGCCCAGGCTGGCTTCAAACCACAATCCGTAGATCTCAGCCTCCTGAGTACCTACGACTACAGGCTAGAGCCACTGGTGCCTGACTGATTTTGCCATCTTCTGTGTATGTGTGTTCTGGTCCTGGGGCTTGAACTCGGGGCCTGGGAGCTAGCAAATGAGCGCCTGTCCTATAGCTTAATACACTCCTTTCCATCTCCACAGCTTGGCATGCTCCCTTCCTAGGCAACACTAGGCCCATGTAGTCAAGGCAGTAAATAATCAGCCTCCAACCTCCCCTTTACCTAGAGATGGCACTTGTCTGGGGCAGCCACCACCATATAAGGCAACAAGAGCCCCTTCGAGTGACCTTCAGGCCTGGGCAGCTGCAGAGCTTCTTATCTATTTGGACAGCAGCCTTCAATCCTAGCCGCCATGATGAAGCTCCTGCTCTAAAAGTCCACACCAGGATCTCGCCTCCTGGTCCCCTCTAGCCCCTCCTAAACCTCCTAGGACATATAGGTCACCTCAGACAATAGCTGGCGCTTCTTCTCACTCCTCTTGTGGGCAGGAGTCTTGTCCACTCCTTTCCCAACAATAAACCTTCCTTTGTTCTCTGTACCTGGGTGTCTGGGTGGTTCTCTGGCAAAGTGTAATTGACCCTCTCAGCTAGCTCAGCTCCACTTCTGGCTTTTGGGTGGTTTAGCTGAAGAGTCTGGTGGACTTTCCTGCCCGGGCTGGCTTCCAACCAAGATGCTCAGCTCTCAGAGCCCTGAGATCTGACGACGACGGATGACCTGACTGCCCTTCCAGACGTGAGCCGCCTGAGCCTGGCTGGGAAGCAGACAGGGCGCCCGGCTCAGGGGCAGCGTGCGCTCCCGACCAGGCGCCGGGCTCGGGTAGGGCAGCACGCGGTGGCGCTGCGGGGAGGCCGCCCGCCGGCCCTCGGCAGCCCCGCGGCCAGCGCCGGCCGACAACACAGGCCGCGGCCCAGGAACCAAGGGCAGCGCTCGGGCCAAGTACGGCCTTCCGGCGCGTGCCGGCACTCAAAGCCTAGGCATGGCTGAGCGGAGCCTCCGGGCGCCCGAGCCCGGGGCCGGGGAGGCCGGCGGGCCGGAACCCGCCCGGCCGCCCGCGGCGGATAGAGCGCCGGGCGCGCGGACGCCGCTCTAGCCGGAGTCCGAGCGGGAGCGGAAGTCGCAGGCCGCACTTCCGCCGGGCGGGGCGGTTGCCTCGCGATGACGTCACCGGAAGGGGCGGGTCCGCGGAGCCAGGCCGCGCCGCGCCGCGCCGCGCCGGCCGGGAGGGGGGCCGGAGTCGGGCTATGGCGGCGACGGCGGGCGCCGAGGGGCGGCGCGCGGCCCTGGAGGCGGCGGCTGCGCCGGAGCGGGGCGGCGGGAGCTGCGTGCTGTGCTGCGGGGACCTGGAGGCGACGGCGCTGGGCCGCTGCGACCACCCGGTGTGCTACCGCTGCTCCACCAAGATGCGGGTGCTGTGCGAGCAGCGCTACTGCGCCGTGTGCCGCGAGGAGCTGCGCCAGGTGCGCCGGCGGGCTGCGCGGGGGCCGGGGGGATCGGCGGGGCCGGCGGGCTGCGCGGGGGCCGGGGGGGGATCGGCGGGGCCGGCGGGCTGCGCGGGGGCCTCGGGGGCCGGGGGGGATCGGCGGGGCCGGCGGGCTGCGCGGGGGCCGGGGGGGGATCGGCGGGGCCGGCGGGCTGCGCGGGGGCCGGGGGTATCGGCGGGGCCGGCGGGCTGCGCGGGGGCCGGGGGGGGATCGGCGGGGCCGGCGGGCTGCGCGGGGGCCGGGGGGGGATCGGCGGGGCCGGCGGGCTGCGCGGGGGGCCGGCGGGCTGCGTGGGGGGCTGCGCGGGGGCCGGGGGGGATCGGCGGGGCCGGTGGGCTGCGCGGGGGCCGCGGGGGGCCGGCGGGCTGCGTGGGGGGCTGCGCGGGGGCCGCGGGGGGCCGCCCGGCCCGGCCGCGCCCGCCCGAGGCCCCGGGGCCCCCGGGGCGGGGTCCGGCCGCCTGGCGCCGGGAGGCCGGCGGCGGCCGAGCGACGCCCCCGAGGCCCGGGCGGGGCGGGGGGGGGGGCTCCCTGGTGCCCCGGCTTCCGGAAGAGGCTGCTGCGGGTCGGGAGTCGCGGCTCGCCTGTCCGTGGGTGTTCATACTCCGGGGTCTCCGCCGGGCTCGCGGGGACCGGCGCCCGGATCCGCCCGGGGCGGTTCCTGGGAGCGGAGAGCTCAACTGCACGTTTCCCTTCCCAGCGAGCCTTCTGGGCTCCCCTGGTGACCCTGAGATCCTCCCGGTGACTCCGGGATCTGACTCCACCCGGAGTCTGACTGCTGAGGACCAAAACAGGAGGAAGTTTTTGCTCTTCTTGCTAGGAGCTTCCTTCCAGACAAGAGAGCCATGTTTCGGACTCGATCCAGACTCGGAGGTTCTGGAGGGGTCAGAGGGCAGCCCCCTGGCAGCCCCGCCGCAGGGCGCATCTGGCCGGGTCTCCGCCGACATGCTGCCCTTAGAGAGCTTGTTTGCTTCTAGTATTGTGAAATTCCCTTGGTTTGTTCACAGAAGGTTTTGGTGGTGGCATCTGCCAGGGAATCTGACTTTCTTGTCCTGTATGTGAAAGCAGCCAGAGAGGTACTGGGACCCAGGAACATTCCACGGGCACCGGTTCTGGGCACCTGTTGGAAAGCAAAGCATGTGGAGATGCCAGCAGTCTCTAATGTGGTGGGCCTGGAGCGCAGGAAGTTCGGGAAGCCTTTGGCCAGTGGCATACTTTGAAGGCCCCACCCCTGCCCTTTTGCTTGTAGTGACAGATTTCCCGCACACCTGCGGCTTTCTGCCAGAAAGAAGGTACCGTGGAGGTCTTTACATGTGAGTCCTAGCCTCAACTTTGGGTCTCACTTAGGAAGTAAACAGTCAGGTGTGGCTACTGTAGCCGGGGTCTGCCCTCTCTCATTCCTCTTAGGCACAGTACCCTCAGCGTTGCGTGGCAGGGGTTGTTGACGCGACCTGTGGGCAGCCCCTGGGTGTTGTTTGGCCGTGGGCACGCCTCACCAAATCTGGGCTGCCTCTTGGGCCTGTGCTGCACTGCTGGGCAGCAGAGGTTTCCTAGGAAGTTTGCTGTGGGTTAAGTAGCTGCTTCCCAGCTCCCTCGCCCCTCCTCTATCCTGCTCTTCCTGCTCTCCCATTCCTGAGCTTATAGCTTCACTCTACTCTTTCCTATTCCCTTGCGTAGTCCCATGTTATGTCTGGAGGTGCCCTGTGCCTGCTCAGGAATCGCAGGATGACCCCCCCCCCCCCAGTCCCTCAGCTGTGGTCATGCTTTGCTCTCCCTTCCTGAAAGCAAGGTCTGTGGAAATGGAGAGGATTCCCTGTGCTCCGATGCAGTGTGGGGTGAATAAGCTTCCTTTTCTGAGTGACTGTGTACACCTTGACCTTCCCGGTGCGGGCTGCAGGGTGGGGGCTGGGGATGGCTGGAGCAGACACAGCACAGCCTTGCAGCCTGCCGCTCAGGCAGAGAGCCAGGCGACCTGGACGCAGCGGCGGCGGGCGCTCGCGTGGAAGCTGAGGCAGGCTCCCTTCCGGTGGGGGCCAGTGCAGGCTGCTCCTGCGTGGGACCCGGGAGTGGTCTGGGACCCACCTCTGTGGAGAGGTCCTGGGTGTGGTACCCCCACCTGGGGCCCCACTGCCTCCCTCTGGACACATCTTTCCCACTGACCCTTTTACATGTGTCTGGCATCTTGTCCCTGGTATTTTCCCAGGAGTCCTGATGGTGCTTCAGCCACCCAATGAAGCCACACCCAGGCTCCCAGGCCGGGAAGTGGGAGGAGAGTACTGAAGGCCGGCCAGCCCAGGGTTACCCCAAACCCTGCGTCTGAGGGCAAGCCCTGTGTGAAGTTAACGCTTCTCCAGCCCCCACCCATGATCCCTGGGTTCTGGGTTCTCCAAGTGGCTCCTGGAGTGACCTTCGGCTTCCCCGCTGCGCTTCCTCCCCACACCTGAGCCTTCTTCTCTGGGACCCATGCTTACTTATCTTCTTAGCAAGTACCATGGTTTGGACTCAGGGCCACAAAATTGTTTGTCTGGCATCTGTGCTTTGCTATCACTTGAGGTATGCCTCCAGCACAGCTTTTTGCCAGTTACTTTGGTGAGGGAGTCTTCTGCCCAGGCTGACTTTGAACCTTGATCCTCTAGGTCTCAGCTTCCCTGCTAGGTAGGCTTACAGGAATGGAACACCAGGCCTCCAGATAGCCAGGCTTGATGATGGGTCACCTGACCCATGCTAGGTTGGCAACATTTGGTATTTCCTCTTTTTTTTTTGTTGATCATGGGGCTTGAACTCTGGGCCTGGGCGCTGTCCCTGTGTTCTTCAGCTCAAGGCGAGCGCTCTACCACTTGAGCCACAGCACCACTTCCTGGTTTCTGGTGGTTTATTGGAGATAAGAGTCTCACAGACTTTCCTGCCTGGGCTGGCTTTGAACCGTGATCCTCAGATCTCAGCCTCTTGAGTAGCTAGGATTACAGGGGTGAGCCACTGGCGCCCAGCTGTCTCTCAGTTCTCTTTATTTTTTTTATTTTTTTTTTTGGGGTCCAGTCGTGGGGCCTGAACTCTGGGCCTGGGCGCTGTCCCTCAGCCCTTCACCTCAAGTCTAGCACGCTACCACTTGAGCCATAGCACCACTTCCAGCTTTTTTTTTCTGCTTATGTGGTGCTGAGGAATCGAACCCAGGGCTTCATGCATGCAAGGCAAGCGCTCTACCACTGAGCCACCTTCCCAGCCCCATGTCTCTCAGTTCTTCAGCTCAAGGTGAGTGCTCTACCATTCAAGCCACACTGCCACTTTCCGGTGGTTGAGTGGAGATAAGAGTCTCCTGGAGGATATTACCTGGGCTGGCTTTAAACCTTGATCCTCGGATGGAGCTAGGATTACAGGCGTGAGCCTGGCGCCCGCTGGCATTTTCCTTCTGATATTCTATTGCCCCACTTGTTCTTTGGTCTTCTCTTTTTTGGGGTGTGGGAACAGGGTCAGGCTTGGCCTCAGCCTCCAGAATGCTGGGATTACAGGTATGTGTCACAGGCTTTGCCTTTCTCCTCATGTATTGAGTGCCTGCTGCGTGCTGGCAGCAGGGGGCAGCAAGGCTCCCTGGCAGATACTTGACTTACCCTGGAGGCTCTCTAGGGAGTTCCTGGTCCTGTCCAGGCCTCTCGGCCTCCATGGGAAGGGAACCATTGGGGTGTCTCACCGAGGACGTCTCTCCCATGGATGATCTGCTGCCTCAGTTACCCAGCGGTGGTCCAGGCCTAACCCACGCTGCATCCTGGGAGCTCTCTGCGGGGGGGGGGGGGGGGGGTTAGGCCTGCTGTCTCTTGACTCCTGATTTTCTTCCCTGTGTAGCCCAGGGCCGTCTTCGCGTGCAGCCCCGCCTCACTGTCCCCAGGGGGAAGAGTATTGCTAGCAGAGCCCTGGTAGACTCTTGCGGTCGGTCCTGGGCTTGGCTGCCGTGCCCTTGTGCTCGCCCTTGTGCTCACCCTCGTCCAACTGCTTGCTCTACCCCAGGCCCGCTGCAGTGCCGTCATCTGCCCACCTTGCAGCGGCAGCAGCGCCAGCCTGAGGTCTCCGTTACTGTCCTAAGCCTTTTCTTTCTTCCAGTCCCACTGTGTACCCGCGTGGACCACCTGTGCCAGGCTGCTCAGGAGGGCTAACACCCCGGGCTCTGCCGCAGGTGCCGTGGCGCGGCGCCTGCGCCACACGCCCGGCCCGCACCCGGCCCGTGGCCTCAGGAAGGAACAGGCCTGGCTCCCTGGTTCTCGCACCCCAGTGCTCTCGTCTCCCTTCCCCAGGCCCTGCATGAGGGGCGTGCACCCCAGGCCGCGTGCGGGTTCTCTGTCTCTGCTCGCGGCCTCGGCCTGCAGGTCATCATGGCTGCCATGGGGTGAGCGGTGGTGAGGAGAGGGGACTGACGCTCCGCTCAGCGCCGCCTGGCTCCTCCTGAACGCAGGTGTCCTCGGGAGAACGCCGTGGAGGAGGCTGCCGGGGTGCTCACGTCCCCCAAGCAGATGGACTCCTCCATTGCAGCTCAAGACGCACCAGGCTGGGTCTGAGGACGCTGCTGGAAGCCGGGCCCGGCGCGGGTGGGGATAGGGGCGTCCCTGGCACGGCTTCCTCTGGGGAAGGAGGTTGTTCCTGCGCTGCGGCGTCTGTTTGGCAGCCTTGCGCAGTTTGCTGGGCTTGCTCTTTTAGCCACTGTGAAGGGGAGCTGGGCTTCTAGAGCTGCTGCCCCAGAGGAGGACTGGACGTGTGAGGCCTATGGGTCCTCCTGGGGGGGGGGATGAGCACCGTGTCCCACCAGCATCCTCCCTGGTTCACAGCCGCAGCCGCCCAGGAGGGCAGGTGACAGAAGGGGCCCACACAGAACCCAGACATTCTGCTCCTATGGGGGCCTGGGGACGAGCTGCCCGGAGGCAGAGGGGACACAGGACAGTTAGGCAGTGATGTTCCTGCCCGGCCAGAGGAGACCAGGGGAGATGAGGAAGGGCGGCCGGGTCCCTGGCCCGCCCTCCCACCAACGGGCTGCTGGCTCCCTCTCCAGCCCCCCCGAGGGAGGCCGCTGCAGTGGCCGCACGGCCAGGGGTGTGTGGCCACGCGCGAGCCTGTCACTGGCTCTGCTCCCGGCCTGCCCCGAGCTGCCCCAAGGGCACGTCCATTCGGGTCCCAAACAGCTCAGCTCAGCCTAAGCTGGTGACCTGTCTCGGTACGGCCCCAGAGCCAGCTGGCCCCGGCCATGCCAGGTGAGGGGCGGGAGGAGCGCGGTGGTGAGGTCCTCCGTTGCAGGGCTTCTTGGAGAAAAGGGCAACCTGTTGGAGCTCCAGGCCATCCGTCTGGGGTGGGGCAGGACAGCAGCCCGACCCTAAGGGACAGGGGAGGGGTGCTTTGGCAGCCAGGCTGCAGCAGGAGCTGGAGTGGTTGGCTGGGGATGCCAGGCCTGTGGAAGCCCCAGAGGGGTGCTGGCGGGGCTCGCCAGGCCTCGTGCAGGTCACCTGATGCGTGCTAAGTTGGCAGCACATGCTCTGTAGCTGCCCTTGGAGCATGCCCCCCCCCCAAAAAAAAAAGCTGCTTGGTGCTCAGCCCCTGTCCCCCTTTGGTTCTGGAGCCGTGGGTGACTGCAGGACCTGCAGGCGCATGGCTGCCCCCCGTGGAGACTTGGGATGGAGTCTGTGCCAACAGTTCTTTTGTAGAGAGGAGAGGAAGCCTAGGCTGGCTGCTGCCGCTTGGGGCCCGGAGCCCTCTTGTGTGCCCCTGCCACCCTGCCAAGCCCGCTGCTGTGTGTCTCCAGGTGGTCTTCGGGAAGAAGCTTCCTGCCTTTGCCACAATCCCCATCCACCAGCTGCAGCACGAGAAGAAATATGACATCTACTTTGCAGATGGAAAGGTGTTTGCATTGTACAGGTGGGTGAACCCAGCCTGGGGGGTCTGCAGCGGCCATGAGTGTGTGGAGACCGCGTGCCTGCCCTCGCCTCCCGGCCCAAGCCCGGGGCCACAGGGGAAGCGGGGACAGGGCCAGGTCCTCCCTGGGTCCTGCCCCGACGGGCCGTGTGCCCCGGGCTGGACTGTCCTGAGCCCTGAGTGCCGCCCTCCCCGAGGCCGCCGTGGAGGTGGGTGGCCGCTGCTGTCGGGGCCGTCTGAGGGCGGGAGAGGGCGGGCGAGGCGGTGCCTGCCCTGAGCTCCCAGCACCCGGGAGAGTTGTGAGAAGGGCCCCTCGTGGGCCTGGGGCCTGGCACACGCCGCTCCGCACGACGCTGAATGTGTGCCTTGGGGGCTGTGCTGTCTCCCCAGGCAGCTGCTGCAGCACGAGTGCCCGCGGTGTCCCCAGCTGCTGCCCTTCGGCCTCTTCGGAGACCTGGAGCAGCACATGCGGAAGCAGCACGAGCTCTTCTGCTGCAAGCTGTGCCTCAAGCACCTCAAGGTGTGCCTTTGTCGCCCGGGGGGGGGGTCCCGGGAGCCCCCAGCCCGTGCCCACCCCCACATTCTCCACAGATTTTCACCTACGAGCGCAAGTGGTACTCGCGCAAGGACCTGGCCCGGCACCGCATGCAGGGGGACCCGGACGACACGTCCCACCGGGGCCACCCGCTGTGCAAGTTCTGTGACGAGCGCTACCTGGACAATGACGAGCTGCTCAAGCACCTGCGCCGCGACCACTACTTCTGCCACTTCTGCGACGCAGACGGGGCGCAGGACTACTACAGGTGGGCGGGGCCCAGCGGGGTGGGCGGGGCGCAGGACTACTACAGGTGGGCGGGGCCGGCGGGGTGGGCGGGGCGCAGGACTACTACAGGTGGGCGGGGCCCAGCGGGGTGGGCGGGGCGCAGGACTACTACAGGTGGGCGGGGCCCAGCGGGGTGGGCGGGGCGCAGGACTACTACAGGTGGGCGGGGCCGGCGGGGTGGGCGGGGCGCAGGACTACTACAGGTGGGCGGGCCCGGCGGGGTGGGCGGGGCGCAGGACTACTACAGGTGGGCGGGGCCCGGCGGGGCGGGCGAGGTGACCCTCCAGACACATGGGCGGCCGTAAGGGCACCCCGTGACACCCCACTCCCTCAGTGACTACACGTACCTGCGCGAGCACTTCCGGGAGAAGCACTTCCTGTGTGAGGAGGGCCGCTGCAGCACGGAGCAGTTCACCCACGCCTTCCGCACAGAGATCGACCTCAAGGCGCACAAGACGGCCTGCCACAGCCGCAGCCGCGCGGAGGCGCGCCAGAACCGCCAGATTGACCTGCAGTTCAGCTTCGTGCCGCGGCACTCCCGCCGCAGTGAGGGTGAGCGAGCGATCGGTGGGCTCGGCCCGGCCCGGCCCGGCCCGGCTCCCGGGTGGTGTGCGGGGTCCCTGGAGATCTCAGGCCCCGGTCTGCATCCGTCTCCCGCGGGGAGGAGCTGCCCCGCCTGCGCCCCGTCTGCGCCCCTGTGGGCGCCTGGAGCCCCCTCCCGCCTGCCTCTCAGCGTCTTGCGCCTGGAGTTCTGGGGCTCTCTGCATCCGGAAGCTGAGTGCCGCTCAGCTGCGCCTCTGACTCGGGGCCGCAGGTCGTCGAGTCACCGCTGGTGTGTGCCCACGGCCAGGGGCTGCGGGCGCGCGGCCCTCCGAGGCCGGGGCGGGTGACGGGCTGTGTGCCGATGCAGGGGTCGTCAGTGGCGAGGACTACGAGGAGGTGGACAGGTACAGCCGCCAGGGCCGTGCGGGCCGGGCCAGCGGGCGCGGGGCCCAGCAGAGCCGCCGAGGAAGCTGGAGGTACAAGAGGTGGGCCGACCCGCGCGCGCGCCTCTGACGTTCTTTTTGGTGCTACCTGCCGACGGTGGCACGGCCACCAGCTGCGCTGGGAAAGGACATGGGCAGGGGCTCTGGCTCAGGATCTTGGGGTGCCAACAGGATCTGCTGTGTGTCCTTAGTGAGCAAAACGTTCTGGCCCTTCCCTGGTGGAAGCCGGGGACGCCATGCCCAGGGGAAGGGGCGGTGACGCAGCCGGTGTCAGCGCGGAGGCTGGGACGGAAGGCCCTGAACGCACAGCTGTGCCAGGCTGGCCTGTCTCACAGTCTGAAGCCTCCCCTCCCTCCCCCCAGAGAAGAAGAGGACCGAGAGGTGGCTGCCGCCATCCGGGCCTCGGTGGCTGCCCAGCAGCAGGAGGACCCTCGGAGGAGTGAGGGCCGAGAGGAGGGTGGCAGGCCCAAGAAGGAGGAAGCGGCAGCCCGGGCACCTGAGGAGCCCCGAGGCTCCCGACGCCTGCTCCGGCCTCAGGGAGAAGGCCCAGGTGAGCCAGGCCTTGGGGGGAGGGCGGAGAGCGGGCAGCCCGGGCCCGGCAGCATGCCAGGGACCCCGCCCCCGCCCCCTGCGCTCTCCCCAAGCCCATCCCCGCGGTCTGATGGTGCCTCTGGTCTCCTAGGCCCCAAAGAAACCTCAGCGAATGGGCCTGTGAGCCAGGAAGCCTTCCCGGCCGCGGGCCCCGGCGCGGTGGCCGGCGCTCCCAGGTGTGTGCCCACGGGGGTGGGGGGCACCTGTGTGGGGCGCTGGCCGGGGCCTGGCGTGTCCCTGACCAGCTCTGCTCTCTCCTGACCTAGCGCCCTCCCGCTGCCCACCCCAAAACTCAAGGATGAAGACTTCCCCAGTCTCTGTGCCTCCGCTTCCTCCTGCCCCGCAGCAGGCACCCCGGGCACGGTGGGGCTGGCGCTGGCGTACCCCGGCCCCGCGCGGGGCAGGAGCACCTTCCAGGAGGAAGACTTCCCTGCCCTCGTGTCCTCCTCGTCCAAGCCCAGCTCCGGGCCCCCCAGCCTTGCCTCTGCCTGGAACAACAGCTGTAGCAAAAAGGGGGCCCCGCCCCCCCCAGCGGTCCAAGCTGTGGGTGGGGGCGCCCACCTCCCGAGGAAGGCAGGAAAGGGGGGCAGGGGTGGGCGCAAGGGCGGCCCGCCCCCCGTGGAGGCAGAGGAGCGGGGCGGCCTCGCTGCGCCCCAGCGCGCTGCGCCCCCCGCCCTGCCGCCGCCCGCGGCCACTCCCAGCGCCGCGAAGGTCGGCAGGAAGAAGAAGGTGGGCTCCGAGAAGCTCAAGGCTCCATCGCCCCCACCACTACCTCCCAACCGTACCCCAAAGCCCCTTGGGGTGGAGCAGGCCCCTGAAGCCCCTCCAGGCGGAACAGAGGGGCCGCCAGTAGGCGTCGTCGTTAATGGACACACGGAGGGGCTAGTCCTGGCAAAGAGCATCCCCAAGGAACCCCCGGGGCTCCCAAGGCCCGTGGGGCCCCTCCCCTGCTCACCCCGCCAAGACTTCCCTGCACTTGGAGGCCCCTGCCCACCCCCGAGGATGCCTCCCCCGCCAGGTACGCTGGCGGTGCTCCTAGCGAGAAGGGCTGGGGTGGTGGCATCAGGTCGGAGCCCAGAGATGGCAGTGACGGGGCGCGGGGCAGGGCCATCGCGGTGGGCTTGGGGCGGCCTGGGAACAGCTGGAAGGCAGGGAGCATCTTCACCTCGCGGAACCCTGCGCCCTCCCCTGACCCATCCAGAGCACCTTGTCAGGCAAGCCAGGCTGCCCCAGCGTGAGCCTGCCCAGCCTGTGGACAGGCTGGCAGGGGGCAGGCAGCCTGGGGGCCTCGGCCAGCCCGCTCAGATCCTTCCACCCGCCCCAGGCTTCAACAGCGCTGTGCTCTTGAAGGGCACACCGCCACCGCCAGGCCTGGTGCCTCCTGCCAGCAAGCCGCCACCCGGCTTCTCCAGCCTCCTGCCCGGCTCCCAGACACCCTGTGCCCCCAGCCCCACCACCACCGCCAAAGCGTAAGTGAGGCGGGCGCCAGGCCCACCCGGGGGCTTGGCAGAGGGCGCCACCCTCCCCAGCCACCTGAAATGCGGCAGCCTCATCGTCGCCATCTGACCCCAGACCCAGGCTGCCACCCACAACACCCCAGGCCTACCTGGTGCCCGAGAACTTCCGGGAAAGGAACCTACAGCTCATCCAGTCCATCAAAGACTTCCTGCAGAGCGATGAGGCCCGCTTCAGCAAGTTCAAGAGCCACTCGGGAGAGTTCCGACAGGTGAGCGGGGCTGGGCGGACCGGGGCCGGGAGGACGGCCTGCTGGGCCCGGGCCGGGAGTGACTGGCATGGCTTTCTGGCACCAGGGGATGGTTTCTGCAGCACAGTACTATAAGAGCTGCCGGGACCTGCTCGGGGAGAACTTCCAGAAGATCTTCAGCGAGCTGCTGGTGCTGCTGCCGGACACGGCCAAACAGCAGGAGCTGCTGTCCGCACACGCCGACTTCCGCAGCCACGAGAAGCCCATGGGCGCCAAATCCAAGAAGAACAAGAGGAGTACGTGGCAGGCCAGCGCCCCGCAGGCCGGCCTGGACTGCTGTGTGTGCCCCGCCTGTCAGCAGGTGCTCGCGCATGGTGACATCAAGAACCACCAGGCGCTGCACGCAGCCCGCGACGATGACTTTCCCTCTCTCCAAGCCATTGCTAGGATCATCACGTAGCTGTTGCTGCCAGCGAGGGCCGGGGCTCGCACCCTGTGTCTCCCTCCTCCCCCTCCCAGCTGCCGTGCAGCTAGGCAGGGTTCCCGTGAGGCTGTTGCTCAGGCCCGTTGGCTGGCCAGGCCGCCAGCAGTCACCAGGAAGGGCTGCCGTGTGCCACATGCACACCCAGAAGTCCCGTCCTCTGCTCAGTAGTGGGCACTGTCGTGTGCTTTTTCGTGTTTTGTAAGGTGCCAGGGGAGGGAAAGAGCAGGGTGCGGAGATGGGAGCCTGGGGTCAGGCCCAGGGCCCACAATGGGTGCCTGGCCTCGAGCCCGCAGCCCCAGAGCTCAGAGCCGCAGGCCCACTGGTGCTGGAGTCACAGGTTGAGCGTGTTGTGTAAGCAGTTGGCTCTTTGATAATTCAGAATGGTCCAGATTAAACCAGACACAAAATTGTGCTACTTGAAGTTGAATCTTTTTATGAGACAAGCTGTATCTGGGATCTCACATTGCCTCTGACCTTTTATAAGACAGTTTATCTTCAAATAAATTTATTTTGCAGTACTGCACATAGCCATTGTCCTGTGCTTGTCTGCTCTCTGAGTGAACACCCACCCCATCGCCCGGCCACTGGGCCGCCCGAGCTCAGATGCGGCAGCATGGGTTTGCCAGCAGGCAGCTTGCCGGGAAGCTAGGTGGGTGGGGTCTGCTCTCAGGAAGGGACCATCATCCTCAGGTCCCAGATCCCAGGACCTGTTTGTGGCCTGGCATTGCCCAGTGTTCCAGGAACAGATGTGGCCATGCTTGATTGAGCACTCAAATCTCACTTCAAGAAATACCCACTTCAGGGCTGGGAAGGTGGCTCAGTGGTAAGAGCGCTTGCCTTGCATGCCTGAGGCCCTGGGTTCGATTTCTCAGCACCACATAAGCAAAAAGAACAAAGCCGGAAGTGGTGCTGTGGCTTAAGTGGTAGAACGCTAGCCTTGAGCTGAAGAGCTGAGGGACAGTGCCCAAGCCCTAAAGTTCAGGTCTCAGGACCAAAAAAAAGCAAAAACAAAAAAACACTGAATGTTAACATTAAGGAAAGGGAGTTTGCTCCAAAGTTCTGCTTGATATATACACAGGTGTCTCTGGTAGGATACACAAAGCCCAGCACCGTGGGCAGTGCCTGGGGCCCGGGAAGAGAGATCTACTGCATTAAATAAAGGCTATTCTGTACAGTGAACATCAATTATTCAAGGAGTTAAACATTCTGGAAAACAGTTTGCCATTTCTTTTAAAACTAAATGTGCACTTACTGTACAACCCAGCCATTGTGCTTTTGGGCACTTATCCCAGAGAAATAAAACTTATGTTCATTCAAGCAAAAACCTCCCTGTGAGTGACATAATAGTTGTATATGTAATCTCCCCCAACTGGAAGCAACCCAGATTCCCTTCACTGGGTGAATCGCTAAACTGCTGTGTAGATCTATACTAGGGAATTCTAAGCAATAGGGGGAAGTGGGGGAGCCCCTGGCACCAGGCAGGGGAAGGGCAGAAATGATTCTAAGAGTGGCCACATATGGTCAACACACAGTCTTTATTGTAAAGAAGCTGCAGTCATAACAGGACACTGGAGAAACAATCACAGATTTGTTTTTTTCAGAAGAGGGAGGGGAGATCTACACATACAAAAATTGTAAACATGTCCACTTAAATACCCACATATTGACCTATGCTACAATGTACAGGGCTGTCAGGCCACTGCAGCTCCACAGGGAGGCATCTTGTCTGCAAGAATGAAATATGGCAATGTGTTTGCTTTCGACTTAATGTGAAAAGCCAGCTTCAAGCAATGCATGAGTATTCAACTACTTACAAGGACCCCCACCAGGGGCTGGGCCTTAAAACAGTACTGGGGAGGGAGGGAAGGACTAGTCCACAAAGCCAAGATAAAGCAGTTTGTAGGAATGGTGGTCTCCAGGGGCACCATGGATAGATGGAATGGGCCTAGGCCTCTCCTGTGAGAGGGCCTCTGGGGCTTGGCTTCCGGTACTCACGGGTCCCCCTCCTCCCCTGGGCAAGGTCTTACTGAAGGGCTGGTGCTCAGGCCTGTCTGTGCCTTCCTGGTCAGAACTACCCACACCTGGGCACTAGCGAGAGAGAGGAGAGGGAGAGAGAGAGAGAGAGAGGCAGCTTGCAGAGCACTAGATGAGACCTGGAGATTTGACCACAATCACAACACTGACAGGCCCAGCTGCTCTGGCAAACCTTTAAGAAGAAATGGAGGGACCACATGACAGGATCAAAGACAGCCACGGCCCACAGACACATGATAGGGAACGATTGCTGGGTGGGGTTAGTCTCCCCATTCTAGTCCCAGGCAGCCCCTGCACCCAGCCACAGGGGTGCGGCCGGACTTCTGCACGTGAGTGGACAAGCGAATCCCAGGATGGCTGACCTCTCCCGGGCCAGTCCACTGGAGGCCAAGCTGTCCTGCTCAGGGCCTCAGGCCTGGGGCTGACTGAACTTGAAGGGCCCGGGCACCTCGGGGAGGCTGCCCTGTCTTAGGCCCCAGAAGCCCACAATGGCCACTTTCTCTGTCCCTGACGCTCGTGGGGTGGCCGTTCAGCCCTGGCCCCAGCCTGCCAACCACTAGTAGGCAGGCACCTGGTACCCTTTGGGGCTGGTATCCAGGGTCTCGGTGAAGGGTGGGCTCTGGTAGGTCTCGGTGCCCTCCACACCGCTGCCCACCGGGTAGCCAGGGTAGGCCTGGGCCGCCCCGGCGCCCAGCTGATCGGTGGCGAAGAGCGACATGTCGGTGCCCAGGCGGAACCGCTGCAGGGCCTTCACGGTCAGCGCCACCTGGGCAGGGAGCCGGGGTCAGCGGCGGCCGGTCGGGCATCTCCCGCCCCCAGGCCGCCCTCGGGGCCCACACTCACCCAGCTGAGGATGGAGAAGAAGCTGAAGGCGATGGCGGCGCGCGCGGCGTCCCCCGCCTGCGCGGTGCCGGGCCCGGGGGCCGTGCGCTGCCACTGGTTGGTGAGGAAGCAGAAGCCCACGAACCACAGGAAGGACCAGAGCCCTGCGGGGATGGCGGCCGGAGGTCGGGCGCGGCCGGGCGGGCGGCGGGGCCCCGGAGTCCCCGCTGCGCCCCGCTGCGCCCCCGCCCCTCCGCCCCGACCGCGGGAGCGCGGCGGCGGGACGCGGGCATGCGCGCACGCTGATTGGACGTGGGGTCAGCCCAGGCCCCGCCCGCGCGGCCCCGCCCACCTGAGAAGCCCAGGTCCAGCAGCACCGCGCGGCGGCGGTCGCGGACGCTGCTGATCTGCTGGAAGCGGGCGTCGAGCAGCAGGAAGGCGGCGCAGGCCAGGAAGGCCCCGAGGCCCAGCGCCACGCCGAACCGACAGGCGCCCGCGTTCCCGTTGAAGACACAGCGGAGCTCCGGGCCGCTGTCGGCGTTCACGTAGCCCTCGTTGACAATGGGCCCGAACACGGCGATGGAGAACACCTGCGGGGGGGGACGGGCGGTGCTCAGCGGCCAGGGAGACCCCGCCTCGCCCGCCCCGACCCCCGCCCCGTGCTCCGTCCTCACTGACAGCCGGGGATGGGGCGGCTCACCCTCAAGCCCGGTGCTAAAACCCCGCGTTCACAGGGGTTCTGCTCACGGATCCCGCGCCCAAAAATAAAAATTGCGGACGGTGATGGAGGCGATTAGGGCTCCGGCCGGGCGTGTCCGCGCGCCCCGGCGGGGTGTGCAGACCCGAGCCCCGCCGGCACCGGCGTGACCCGCCTTCCGCAGTCAGGACGGGGCTGGGGGACGGGCGCGGGCCAGGGGCGGCGGCCAGGGTGATCGGGGCCGCGGGCCCGCTCCCCGGAGCTCCCCCGCCCCGGGACACGGCCCGGCTCCCCGGAGCTCCCCCGCCCCGGGACACGGCCCGGCTCCCCGGAGCTCCCCCTACCCGGGACACGGCCCGGCTCCCCGGAGCTCCCCCTACCCGGGACACGGCCCGGCTCCCCGGAGCTCCCCCGCCCCGGGACACGGCCCGGCTCCCCGGAGCTCCCCCGCCCCGGGACACGGCCCGGCTCCCCGGAGCTCCCCCTACCCGGGACACGGCCCGGCTCCCCGGAGCTCCCCCGCCCCGGGACACGGCCCGGCTCCCCGGCGCCCCCGCCCCGGGACACGGCCCGGCTCCCCGGAGCTCCCCCTACCCGGGACACGGCCCGGCTCCCCGGCGCCCCCGCCCCGGGACACGGCCCGGCTCCCCGGAGCTCCCCCGCCCCGGGACACGGCCGGCTCCCCGGCGCCCCCGCCCCGGGACACGGCCCGGCTCCCTGGCGTCATTTCTCCTCCGACCCGCCCAGCTCGGGGTGAAGAGGTCAGGGCGTGCCATGCGCCCCGGGGCACAAGCGGAGCCCGGAAGGGCCGGGGTCCAGGTTCTGGTCCGGTCACCCCACGCAGCGGGCCGGGCCGGGCCGAGCCTGGGTGCGGCCGCCCCACCCGCAGCCCGGCCCCGCCCTCTGCCAGGACGGCGCGGAGGTGCGGGCACCCCGCTGCCTGCTGGGGCGGGGGGCCGCCGCCGCCGCGCGCCCGCCCCCTCCTCGCCACGCCACCTCCGGGAAGCCCTCACGGGGTGCAGAACCTTCTGGCAACCCCGTCCGTAGGGAGCCCTGCCCCTCCGTTCACAGCGGGCCCCGGCCCGCCCCTCGGGACCCCCTCCCCGCCCCCACCGGAAGAGCGGAGGCGCCGCGGGCAGGGCGGGGGGTGGGCTCCGAGCGAGCCGCCGCGGTGACCTCTCAAGGTCCCCGAGCCCCCGCCCTCCCGCGCGGGCAGGCCGGGGGCGCGCCCGGTGACGTCACCGGACCTGGGCGGAGGGGGAGGGTCGGGGGAGGGGGCGAGGAGGGGACCGGGAGGGGGAGGGTCGGGGGAGGGGGCGAGGAGGGGACCGGGAGGGGGACGGGGCGGGGGAGGGGGCGAGGAGGGGACCGGGAGGGGGACGGGGCGGGGGAAGGGGGCGAGGAGGGGACCGGGAGGGGGACGGGGCGGGGGAGGGGGCGAGGAGGGGACCGGGAGGGGGACGGGGCGGGGGAGGGGGCGAGGAGGGGACCGGGAGGGGGACGGGGCGGGGGAAGGGGGCGAGGAGGGGACCGGGAGGGGGACGGGGCGGGGGAGGGGGCGAGGAGGGGACCGGGAGGGGGACGGGGCGGGGGAAGGGGGCGAGGAGGGGACCGGGAGGGGGACGGGGCGGGGGAAGGGGGCGAGGAGGGGACCGGGAGGGGGACGGGGCGGGGGAAGGGGGCGAGGAGGGGACCGGGAGGGGGACGGGGCGGGGGAAGGGGGCGAGGAGGGGACCGGGAGGGGGAGGGTCGGGGGAGGGGGCGAGGTGGGGGGAGATGAGGAGGGGGATGAAGAGGGGGCCGGGGCGGGGCCGGGGGAGGAGGGGGGTGGGGAGGGGGGCGGTGGGGCCGGCGGGTGCGGAGGGGGTGAGGAGGGGGGCGGCGGGGCCGGGGAGGGGGTGGGGATGGGGACGGCGGGTGGGGAGGGGGCGGCGGGGCCGGGGAGGGGGTGAGGCGGGGGACGGCGGGTGGGGAGGGGGGTGGGGAGGGGGGCGACGGGGCCGTGGCGGGGGTGAGGAGGGGGTGGGGAGGGGGGCGGCGGGGCCGTGGCGGGGGTGAGGAGGGGGCGGCGGGGCCGGGCGGGCCGGGGAGGGGGTGAGGCGGGGGACGGCGGGTGGGGAGGGGGGTGAGGAGGGGGCGAGGCGGCGGGGCCGGGCGGGCCGGGGAGGGGGCCGGGCGGGCCGCGGAGGGGGGCCCGGCGGCCGGGCCGCTCACTCACCCAGGACGCGGCCCGCAGCAGGGTCTGGGGGCGCCGCGCGAAGCTCACGGGGTCCAGGGCGACCCCCGCGCGGCCCGCGCCGAACGAGGCGCCCTCCATGGCGGCCCTCGAGGCTCCGGGTCCGTGGGTCCGGCCGGCCCCGCCCGAGGCCGCGGGATGCTGCCGCGCCGCCGCCGCCGCCGTCTCCCGGTAGCGCGCGCGGGCCGCGGCGGGGGCGCGCGGGGCGGGGCGGCGCGGGCGCCCCCCGCTGGGTCCCTGCGCCCCGGCGCTCGCCGGCCCCGCCCGCCCTCACCTGCCCGCGTCCTCCGGACCCCACCGGAGGCCGAGCGGGGCCGCGCCGCGTCCCCGAGCAGGGGGAACTGAGGCAGGCCTGGGGTGGAGTCAGGCTCCGGGGTCTCCCCGTGACCCCGCTGGGCCCCAGCTTCTCCAGAAAGTTCTAGTCTCCTTGACAGGAAGCCCCCCGCCCCCCGGGCTGGGCGGCCGCAGGTCCGGGCGCTGGGCGGCGGCAGTCCGCCCGCCCCTGGCCTTCCACCCGCACTGGACACAGCCCGGCCCGGGCGCTCACCTGTGCCCCGCGCGGCCCACTCCTGGGGGCTCGCCTGAACTCAAGGGCGGCCCCCACGGCTGGGGTCACAGGCATGCCGCGCTCTTCCCGGGTTCTGGATCCCTCCTTGTGGACTGAAGCCCAGAACGTGGTCCTGGGACTCCTCCCCTTCCACGCTCACTCCCTTCCCTGTGCCAGCACCTCTCGATGCCAGCGGGAGGCAGAACTCCCCCCGGGTCCGCTGGTCTTGGCCTGGACCCCCGGAATGCCTTGGGCCGTGTGTGCTGATGGGATCGTGGGTCTAGTGGGATCCCTCCCAGTTCCACGGCAGACAGGCAGAAAAATCCCAAGAAATGCCAGAGGGGGCTGGACAGAGTAGGTGGTGCACAACCATAACCCTACACACTCAGGGAACGAGGTACCAGGCCAGCCTCGGCAGAAGAGTCAGAGATTACGATGTAAACCAAGTTCAGGGTGAGCTTCTCCAATCCAGACAGGGTGGGGAGTGTAGGAAGAGCCCTGATCTGAGGCTAGCCTTAGGCAAAATGACTAGAGCAAAGGAGGGCTGGGACTGTGGTCAAGTGACAGCTCCCACCAACAGGCCAAGTTCACACATTAATTGGGGGAAAGGGAGAGGCAGATGAACCCTGAATGGGGGAGGAGCCACTTCTAACTGCTTTAGTCTCTCATTGGTCACCTGGCCACCAGATGCAGTGCTGAGGCTTCTCTACCTGAGATGCCAGGCAGTCAAAGGTGCCAGGGGCTTCCAGATCACACACTGCAGCCTGGCTACTCTGGTTGGGATACAGCCTGGGGACGAGGAGAACATAAAAGCCGAGTCCAGGTCACCCTGAACTTGAAACACTGCCTTCAGCAAGTCCTTGCGGCCAACTCCCTGGCCACAGCCCCAGTCTTCCACTCCTTTTCCACCCTGGGAATTCTCTGGTTTTACCTCCTCCACCCTAGAGAGCTTTCCCAGCTTCAAAGCCACTTTCCTCCCTTCCTCATTCATCTCGGCAGCTCCTCACCCTGCTACTCCTTGGTTGCAAGCCCTGGGCTTTTTTTTTTTTTTTTTTTTGCCTGGGCCTCCCCTCCCTCCCTGCTCAGTGTCCTCTGCTGTGCTGGCCTCTGCCCCAGCCCCTGGGCCTCCTTGCCGTTCTGGAGCCACTCTGGCTTGCTCCCACCTTGGTACCTTCTCCTGCTCCCGTGGAGCCAAACCTCAGACAGGAGGAGCCAGAGGAGTCCAGAGCCGAAAGCGGGCCCACCCCTGAGCACAAAGCACACAAAGACCAGACCCTCCATCACCTCCAGCATTTAATTTTGGTCTTAAGACTCTGAGGAAGCCGTCCCAGAACCCCCTGCTAACAGGACTGGCACAGTTACGGAAGGCCACGTCCCGAGCAGTGAGGAGGCAGCGTGGAGGACGGGCCTTTGCCCGAGGGAAAGCCCACACTTAGGCCTCAACCCTCAAGGGGCCAAAGCAGAGCCACAGCTCTGCAGGTTCCTCGCCCAGGCGGGTGGGCAGGCACAGGCGGACCACACAGGGCAGGCACCGGGTGCTGCAGCCAGGCCCACGGCCTTCTGGCTTAGAACACAGGGTGGACAAAAGACTGCAGACTGAATGGCAGGGGCGGTGCGGCTGCTCCTGCGTCCCTCATCTGCAGCCCCGCCAGGCCTCAACGGAGAGGCACGACAGTGAATACCTCCACTTCTACTCTCCGACCTGAGGGGAGGGGTCCATCCCACGGAGATGACAGGTTCTGGCTCAGATGCACTTTAATCAGCTCCCCGCACACCCTTCTCCAGCCAGGCCACCCACAAGGCTCTGTCTGGCATCCGCCCACACCCCCCAGGCTCTGGCTGTCCATCTTTTAGTCACAGGAACCGTCCTTCCAGCCGTCACGCCATCGCTCATCCACCTTCGAGCAGTCGAAGGTGGGTTTGCCCAGCTTGTGGTTCACCTCATTGTGCAGTCGGCATAACCACTGGGAGAAGGACGCCCGAGTGCGGGTATCGGGCTGGTTCCTGTCTATCCTGCAGGAGGGAAGCACAGGAGGGAAGAAGGTGGCGGTTAGCGGGTACCCAGAGCTCACATCTGTAATCTTAGCTGCTCAGGAAGCTGCAATCTGAGGATCATGGTTCCAAGCCAGCCTGGGCAGGAAAAGTCTGTGAGACTCTTCTATTAACTATCAAACAACCAGAAGTAGAACTGTGGCTCAAGTGGTAACCCTAACCCTAAGCCAGCTAAAAAGCTCACCAGGCACAATATCCAGACGCTGAGTTCAAGCTCTCACATGAGTCTATACCTCCCTTCCTCACCCCCAAATGCAAGTTGGTGACTCTTCAGGCTTGTTGACGAGCTGGGGCATTGTAGTGAGCTAATCCTGGTAGGGCCCTCATGTTCCAAGGGACAGGGATGCCAAGCACAGGCCTGACCCTGTAGTTTCCAGCGTGGGTGGACTCCATCAAGAGTTCACGTACCCAGTTGGGGAGCTTGGCAAACCCAGCTAAGAACCAGCCTAGGGCAAGACATTAAAGCAGACACTAGGCAACTTTACAACCTTGTAACAATCAGGCAGCCTCACCCCAGTCTCTGGCAGGCCACAGAGAGGTGGGGCCTGGCACAACCACCTAACTGTTTGCTAGCACCGGAGGCCCTAGTGCTTGACCTAGGAGAAGACCTCATTCTAGCAGCCTCAGGCTTCAACCAACCAGGACACCTCTAAATTCAAATTCCCAAGTTCTTAAAGCCAGCATTCCAACTCTGGAAGCTAGGCAGAAATAGAGTCCTAGAGCTAAGGGGCCTCCAGAAGCCCCTAAGTGCTAACTAAACATAGGAAGTGGTGGGGAGGCCCTTCCTGGGAGCCTCCAGGCTGGCTGGCCTCTGAGGTCAGCCGTGGGGACCCCTCCAGGGGTATGGCTCTGTTGCCCGCAGAGGCACAGCACCGCTTACCTCCTTCTTATGTCTTCAGCGCACTCTTCACACGGGTAAAACTTGGAAAATAAACGCATGAACTGGGCCATGTCTTGCTGCTGTTCTGGGGTAGGCAGGTCGGGGTAGTAGGCGGCCACCGTGTGAAGGAAAGCCCAGCTGTGGCGACCCAGTTCCTCACGATCCTGTGGACAATCCTCCCTAAACTTGATGTCCCGCTGCAGAAGTAGGCCGACCAAGGGTCAGTTCATTCCCCCACACACAAGCCCACACACAGCTCCCCCTTCGAGGAAGGCCAGTGGCAGAGCGCCCGCTCTACTCGAGGCCGTAGGTTCAACTCCCAGCACCACATAGCCGGGGGCGGGGGTGGGGGGAAGGAACAGAAAGAGAAGGAAAGAAAAAGCTCCCCCTTCGTTCCAGCCTCAGCCAACAGCCCTGTGACCGACCGGGGACGGAAGTCTTGCTGCCAATCCGGGCCGAGTGCGGCTCAAAGCGGAGAGTTCGGGCCCGGCCGGGGGTTGGGGGGGGGCGGGGCCGGGGGGGTCCCGGGCCCGGTCCGGGCGGGGGGGGCCCGGGCCCGGTCCGGGCGGGGGGGTCCCGGGCCCGGAGGAGGCCGACGCGCGGCCGGGGCCCGGGGGGCCGGGGGGTGCGGGGCGTCTGCACCTTCTGCTGCGATCGCATCCACGTCTTGAAGTCCACGCAGGCCCGGCAGGGCCGCCTCAGCGCCGCGTCCTCCGCGCCCAGCCCCGCCGCGGCCAGCGCCGACACCGAGGCGACGGCGTCTCGGCGCCCGGCGCCGCGGCCCCGGGCGTCGGTCGCCAGGTCGTCCGTCCCCACGGAGCGCGAGCCTCCCGGCAGGAAGGAGAAGAGGCTGGCCCGGGAGGAGCGCGCAGGCTCGCCGGGCGCCGCCATCTTGCCCGCGCACAGCCTGCCGGGCCAGGACGGCCTCCAGAGCGGCCTCCAGAGCGGCCTCCAGGACAGCGCGCGCGCCACCGCCTGCGCGCGGCCGCCGGAGCCCGCGGCGCCCTGGGGAGCCGGGCTCGCGCGGGGGGCGGGGCCGGGGGCGGGGCCAGGGCCGCGAGGAGGGCTGTGGGCGGGGCCGCGGGGCGGGCTGTGGGCGGGGCCGCGGGGCGGGCTGTGGGCGGGGCCGCGGGGCGGGCTGTGGGCGGGGCCGCGGGGCGGGCTGGCGGCGCGCGTCCGCGGCGGGGAGGAGCGCGCGGCGGCGGCGGACCCGGAGGCGGAGGCCCGGACCCCCCGCGCCCTCCGCGTCCCCCGCACCTCCCGGAGCCTGCTGACCCGCGCCGGGCCCGGAGTGCGCACGCCGTGCGGGCGCTCGCGCTTCCTCCAGTAGAACAGCAGCGTGTTATGGAAGACGCGCCGGGGTCGCGTCGCGTCCTGGGACTGAGGCTGCGGCGAGGCCCGAGACGGGTCCCGCGTCGCCCCCATCTCCGCTCGGACCGTCCGGTCCCGTCCCGCGTGCGCGCGTCGGGCTCTGCGTCCTCAGCGGGGCGCCGTCCCCACCCGTCTGCGGCCGGACGGCCGGCGCCCGCCGCGGCGGTGCGGGGCTGGGTGTGACCGCACACAGGCGGGCGCGGTGCGGCCCGGGGCGGCCCTGGCAACGCGCGGCCTGGCAGCGCCCGGGAGCCCGGCCTCGGGGGAGGCCCGGCCCCGTCCCCGCCGGCCTGGGTGGAGGCCCGGCCCCCGGCCCCGCCGGCCTGGGTGGAGGCCCGGCCCCCGTCCCCCGTCCCCGCGGCCTGGGTGGAGGCCCGTCCCTCGTCCCCCGTCCCCGCCGGCCTGGGTGGAGCCGCGGCCCCGGCCCCGTCCCCGCCGGCCTGGGTGGAGGCTCGGCCCCAGCCCCGTCCCCGCCGGCCTGGGTGGAGGCCCGTCCCCCGTCCCCGCCGGCCTGGGTGGAGCCCCGGCCCCCGTCCCCGCGGCCTGGGTGGAGGCCCGTCCCCGCCGGCCTCCGTGGAGGCCCGGCCCCGGCCCCGGCCCCGCCGGCCTGGGTGGAGGCCCGGCCCCCGGCCCCGGCCCCGCCGTCCCCGCCCCGTCCCCTGGCCTTCCTCAACTACTTGCATGGGCTCATTCATTCGTAACTGTTTGCGGTGGCCCCTCTGCTCCACGCACGACAGGGAATAAGGCAGGCCTCCTCTGCTCACCAACCCAAGCAGTAGCCAAGACCTGCCAGAGGCGGTGAGGCCAGGCAGAGGCTGTAGGCTGCGGGTTCAGCCGGGGAGCACCTCCAAAGCGAAGCCAAAGGTGACAGAGGTCACGGGTGGAAGGACCCACCCGCAACCTGTCAGCTGGTGGGAGGTGGGGAGTACTCTAAAGGCAGTAGGAAGCTGGCTCGGGCGGCTCGTGCCTGGAGGCTGAGATTGGAGGATTGTGGTTCAAAGCCAGCCTGGACAAGGAAAGTGTGAGACTCTGAACTCCAGTTAACCACCACAAAACCAGAAGTGGAGCTGTGGCTCAAAGTGGAAGAGCACTAGCTAGCCTTCAGTGAGAGTTGAGGGACTGTGCTCAGGCCCTGAGTTCAAGCCCCACAACTAACAAAAAACATTAAGAAAGACAAAAGGTTATTAATTTTGCCATGCAAAAGGACTATGTGACTATCTTTTGTGCTCCTGTGTGTGTGTATGTATGAGCCAAGTACTGGTACCTGAACTCAAGTCCTGGGGACTGTCCCTGAGCTTTTTTGCTCTAGACTGGCACTCTATCACCTGAGCTCTATTTCTTGCTTTTTGGTAGAAATCAGAGTCTTGTGGACTTTCCTACTCTGGGCTGGCTTAGAAACTTAATCCTCAATCTCATTTTCCTAAGTAGCTGGGATTACAGGTGTGTGTCACTGGCACAGCCCAAGAGCTATTTACTATACTCAAAAGTAATAAGATTTTCTTAACCTTTTTTTTTGGGGGGGGGCGAGGGGGTGGTTCTGATGCTCTGGAGACTTAGATTTTCTTTGTACTGTCAACTTCATTTCTTGCTGCTTAGATTCTGTTATTGAACTGTATAGATGCCAGTAATAGGGAATTTTATTTACTTGCTTTCTGATAAAATGACGCTAACTGCAAAATGATGTAATAACTCCAAGTTCTACTTAAAGATCATCTTTCTTCATTCTTCAAAGTATACATAAGCAAAGCAGTACTGTAATAAAATTTTATTACTTTCTTTGTCATAGACTTATAACTATAGATGGCTCCCTTGTTCAATATCCCTCCTACAGGGCTTTTCAGATAGAATAGACATAGCAACACCCATAAGAAATGTGACACATTAACACAAATCACACAAACAAGGGGGCTGTCCCTCGAACCCAGGCCAATGAACAGTCACTGTGTAACCCAATGAGGAAGATAACAGGCAAGAATAAGTCCCCCTAACTCCCCACTCACAGTCAATCCCTGACTTCCACCACACAAAAAGCCCCCACAGAGCCAGAGCATCCCCCAGGGACCGCCCCAAAGAGTGGAAGCAAGGGGTATGGGGGTCTCACCCAAGCTTGACCCAGGCCTTACATCTTCTGGGATCTTGTGTCCTTTTCCCTAAGTCATTCCAGAAGCAGGAGTGATGGGGGATGGGGAAGAGTGGAGGCCTCTGCTGGAGCTGACCCAGAGCTCGACCTGGGGCCTCCTCCTGCTCTACCAGTGTCCAGGGGTTCAGGGCAAGGACCTTGTCCTTTACTTTGTGTGCCACATTTGATATCACAAAGGCCATCCCTTGAACTCAATACCAAGTCACAAATAATGAGATCTGAGTTTTTGGAGAAGATGAAGTAAAGGTAGGTGTGTGTGTGTGTGTGTGTGTGTGTGTGTGTGTGTGTGTGTGTGTGTGTGTGTGTGTGTGTGTGTGTGTGTGTGTGTGTGTGTGTGTGTGTGTGTGGTCAATTGTGGGGCTTGAACTCTTGACCTTGGTGCTCTCCCTCAGCTCTTCAGCTCAAGGTAGAGCATTTACCTTGAGCCACTTATGGTTTTTAGAGTGGTTTATTAAATATAAAAGTCTCACAGAGTTTCCTGCCCGGGCTGGCTTTGAACTGTGGTCCTCAGATCTCAACCTCTTGAGTAGCTGGGATGACAGTCATGAGCCACCAGTGCCCGGCTTTTATATATATATATATTTTTTTTTCAAGTAAAATAGGCAAAATAAAGATGGTGTGAGCTATCTCAAAAGCTCCAATACTAAACCAGGTGCCAGTGGCTCACACCTGTAATCCTAGCTAATCAGGAGGCTGAGATCTGAGGGTTATGGTTTGAAGCCAACCCCTGGCAAGAAAATCTGTCAGACTCTTAATCTCCAATTAACCACCAGAAAACCAAAAGTGGAGCTATGGCTCAAGTGGTAAAATGCTAGCCTTGAGCAAAAGAGCTCAGGAAAGTGCTCAGGCCCTGGGTTTAAGCCCTATGACTGACACTCCCCCCCCCCAAAAAAAAAAAAAAAAGAAGAAGCTGTGGTGGGAAGATGGGTTTTCAAAGGACAGTCCAGGGCTGTGGGCTTCCTGGAGGTAGCTGCTGAGGCAGGACTCCAGGCAGACAGTGCCTTCTTGGGTCTGCTTATTCCCACTAGGCTCCCCAGTTTGGCCCCCTGGCTGGCCTGGCCCTGCTCACTCCTTGTTAGTGAGATAAGGAGAGGAGCTTGAGCTTGTCCGGAGCTGTGAAGACATGCTTCCAGCGCCCTCACACCAGGGGAGAGCAAGAAAACCAAAGTGTTCAAAACGTTTATAAATGTATGAAAGGAATGGTTAACAAAATTGGATTTGCTTTGTTTTGTGCCTGTCTCAGGGGTCTAGGTGCTGTCCCTGAGCTTTTTGGCTTGAGGCTAGCAACCTACCACGTGAGCCACAGTGCCACTTCTGGCTTTTTTTTTTTTTTTTTTTGGTAGTTAATTGGAAAGCAGAGGATCATGGACTTTTCCTGCCCACACTGGCTTCTAACCAAAATCCTCAGCTCTCAGCCTCCAGAGTAGTTACGATTATAGGCATGAGCCACCCACACCTGGCCAATAAAATAGGCATTAGGCTACAACTACAGCATGTTTAGGTATCTGTTCCCATTACAGCACAATTTAGAGACTTATAGAATGAAAGCTGGCCAATCAGAACCTAAAACTACCTAAAAAACTCAAGCAGGGCACCCGTGGCTCACACCTGTAATCCTAGCTACTTAGGAGATAGATCTGCAGATCCTATTTCAAAACCAGCCCAGGTAGGAAAATTTGAGACTCTTGTCTCCAGTAAACCACCCAAAAGACCAGATGTGGAGCTTTGGCTCAAGTGGTAGTGGCACCAGCCTTGAGCAAAACAAAACAGGACAAAAAAACAACTTGGGGACAGCTCTCAGGCCCTGAGTTCTAGCCCCAGGACTGAAAAAAAACCCCAAACCAAGATGGCTGTGTCTGTAATTATGTCAAGCTGGATCCTTACAGAGGGGCTGGGCGTCTGTTCTACCCAGGAGAGGAGGTGAATAGCTGGGCTGAAGGCATCCTGTGAGTCACCTGTGTCAACAGGTGATCACTACCTGGGTCAATGCCAGGGCAGATTAGAGGGCTTCAGAGAGAGCCGCTGGCGGGATGGATAGACACAGACACAGACACAGACACAGACACACACATACACACACACACACCACAAAGGCTCTTTGTTGAGGTTGGGACAGCTTCCTAGACATGTCCCAGAAGTCCCGTCCTCTAGAGGGCCTGGAGGAGGGGAATCCTTGTGATGCCCAGCTGCTGGCCTTAGTAGCAGGGACTGCTGGGCACTGGGTAGGATGGGGTTCTGGGAGGCCACCCTAAAAGGGAGCAGCCCCCCTGAGGGACGGGGCCCCGGCCAGCCCTCTTTCCCTCCCCCTGGATGGAATGGGTCACTGTCCATGATGTCCGCAGAGGCTGTGGTTGGTTGTTTGCAGGGAGTTCTAATTCCGCATGGATGGGAGAGGTTCTGAGAACAGTCCACCTCCCCAGACCCCAAATTAGACCCTACTTCTCTGGTGCCTTGTCTTTCTGCTGCAAAGGAATCCTTGGGGGCTGGTGCCTACTGAAGCTCAGCCCCCCCCCTAGCCTTTCCAGAATAATTTCAACACAGCAATTACCCGTGTAATCTAAGTTTCTACCTTTCTGTGGAAAATGGGACCTTGGAGAGACCCTTCCTCTCCTGGTAGGATGAGAGGAGAGCGCCTGTGGTCTGTTCAGGTGACAGCCTTGAAGCAGAGTGCCAGAGCAGAAGGCACAGCCTGGCGGGGCAGGGCATGAGGCGAGAGGGGCCTTCCCGCCCCCCAGTCCCTCTTCCCACCGTCAGGCTCAGGAGCCAGACCCCGGCAGCGCCCGGCTTCACACAGCCCTGCCCCCAGCTCTGCTCTCCTCCCCTCGACCACTCCACTAGGGGACGACCAGGAAGCAGGGAAGGGCCGGGGTGTGGTGAGGACCAGGGGTGTGGTGAGGACCAGGGGCGTGGCTCCCCGCGCCCCGCAGGGGCCTCGGTGGGGAATTCCTTCGGGCCAGGCTTCCGGCTGCCCGCAGCCTCCTCCCGGGACAGAACGGACAGGAGGGGACACCGGCCACACGCCAGGACCGCAGGACGAGGGAGGCTGGGCCATGGCAGGCCCCCGGCACCCGGAGTCCGTGAGCGCCCTGGCCTTGGTGCAGAACAAGCGGCTTCAGGTGCGGCCCGGGGCTCCGGCCTCACGGGGATGGGGAGCGGGGCCCGGGGCTGGGGGCGCGCGTGCCGGGGCTGGGGGCGCGCGGGCCGGGGCTGGGGGGGCGCGGGCCGGGGCTGGGGGGGCGCGGGCCGGGGCTGGGGGGGAGCGCGGCCTGGGGCTGGGGGGGAGCGCGGCCTGGGGCTGGGGGAGCGCGGGCCGGGGCTGGGGGGGAGCGCGGGCCGGGGCTGGGGGGGAGCGCGGCCTGGGGCTGGGGGGGAGCGCGGCCTGGGGCTGGGGGGGAGCGTGGCCCCGGACTGGGGGGGAGCGCGGCCCGGGGCTGGGGGGGCGTGGCCCGGGGCTGGGGGGCGAAGGTCGGAGCTGGGGGGCCGCGGGTCGGGGCTGGGGGGGCGCGGGGCCCGGGGCTGGGGGGGCGCGGCCCGGGGCTGGGGGGGGAGCGCGGCCCGGGGCTGGGGGGGAGCGCGGCCCGGGGATGGGGGAGCGCGGGCCGGGGCTGGGGGGGAGCGCGGGCCGGGGCTGGGGGGGCGCGGGCCGGGGCTGGGGGGGCGCGGGGCCCGGGGCTGGGGGGGGCGCGGGCCGGGGCTGGGGGGCAGCGCGGGCCGGGGCTGGGGGGGCGCGGGGCCCGGGGCTGGGGGGGGCGCGGGCCGGGGCTGGGGGGCAGCGCGGGCCGGGGCTGGGGGGGCGCGGGGCCCGGGGCTGGAGGGGCGCGGGCCAGGGCTGGGGGGGCGCGGCCCGGGGCTGGGGGGGGGGAGCGCGGCCCGGGGCTGGGGGGGAGCGCGGCCCGGGGCTGGGGGGGCGCGGCCCGGGGCTGGGGGGGCGCGGGGCCCGGGGCTGGGGGGGGGCGCGGGCCGGGGCTGGGGGGCAGCGCGGCCCGGGGCTGGGGGGGAGCGCGGCCCGGGGCTGGGGGGGCGCGGGCCGGGGCTGGGGGAGGCGCAGGGCCCGGGGCGGGAGGGGGAGCGCGGCCCGCGCCAGGCTCCAGCGCGCCTCCCCCCCCCCCCCGCCCCCCGCAGACCTTCGCCTTCTCCGTGTGCTGGTCGGACGGCAGCGACACCGTGGTGCGCAGGAGCTGGGAGGAGTTCCGGCGGCTCCAGGTGGGGGTCCCGGCCGGCCCGACGCGAGCCCTGGCCCCCGCCTCGCCCGGAAGCCCGCTGGGCTCTGGGTCACCGACACCCGCGTGTCCCCTCAGAAAGACCTCGAGGAGGCCTTCCCGATCGAGGCGGGGCTGCTGCGGAGATCCGACCGCGTTCTCCCCAAGCTCTCGGGTCAGCGGGCCGGCGGGCGGGTCCCGGTGGCGGGCAGGTCCCGGTGGCGGGCGGGTCCCCGCGGCGGTCCCCCCCCCCCCCCCCCCGCCCTCACTGCGCCCTGTGCCCGCAGATGCCCCGCTGCTGGCGCGCGCGGGGCGCACGGGCCGCGGCCTGGCGCGGCTGCGGCTGCTGGGCGCCTATGCGCGGGCGCTGCTGGCATCGGCCGACCGCGTGTCCCGCAGCCCCGCGCTCTCCGGCTTCTTCTCACCGCAACCCCTGGACCTGGAGCCTGCGCTGCCCGCCGGCAGGTGCCGCACGCGCCCCCGCCCCGTGGGAGAGCTGGCAAGCCCTGCCCCCTGCCCCTGCCTCAGCCCCTCCAGCCTGGTGACCCTGCCCCCTGCCCCAGCCCCTCCAGCCTGGTGATCCTGCCCCCTGCCCCCGCCGCCCCCTCCAGCCTGGTGATCCTGCCCCCTGCCCCTGCCGCCCCCTCCAGCCTGGTGACCCTGCCCCCGACCCCGCCGCCCCCTCCAGCCTGGTGACCCTGCCCCCTGCCCCCGCCACCCCCTCCAGCCTGGTGATCCTGCCCGCCCCGGAGGCGCAGGCCCCGCACCCTGAGGACCCTAGCGGTGCCGCCCACAGCCTGGAGGCCCCGCGCCTGCGCTGCCTGCAGCCCTTCGGCACCCAGGACACGCGGGGCAGGCCCTTCCAGGCGCGGGCCGGCGAGAGCCTGGCCGTGCTGCTGCGGCACCCCTCTGGTAGGGCGGGGCCCGGGCGGGCGCCCCCTCGGCTGGGTCCCGGGTCCCGTGGCCAGAGCTGAGTCCCGACCCTCCGTCCGTCCGCAGGCTGGTGGCTGGTGGAGAACGAGGACCAGCAGACGGCCTGGTTCCCGGCTCCCTACCTGGAGGAGGCGCCGGCCGGCGGGGGCCGGGCGGGTGCGGTGCGGGCTGGCAGCGGTAGGAGCCCGGGCCCGCCCGGGAGAAGGCTGTGGCAGGGCCGGGTCTGTGTCCTCGGGGCCGCCCTGCATGAGGGGGTGGCCCCACAGTGACCCCCCGACATCCACTCTAGGGACGCAGTTCTGTGCCTCCCGGGCCTACGAGGGCAGCCGTGCAGACGAGCTGTCGGTGCCTGCGGGTGCGCGCGTGTGCGTGCTGGAGACCTCAGACCGAGGCTGGTGGCGGTGCAGGTGCTGGGCCCGGCCGGGCCGGATGGAGGGGGGGGGGCGGCGCGCGGCCCACCAGACCCCTGAGCTCCGCCCCTCCCCACAGGCACGGCCCCCAGACGGGTCTGCTGCCCGCAGTGCTGCTGCGCCCCGAGGGACTTGGGGCACTCCTGAGCGGGCCTGCGGTCCTCGGGGACGCCGGGCGACCCGCTCCCCCTGCAGTGCCGGCCCGGCCCGTGCCGGGCGCCATCCAGAGCCGCTGCTGCACCCTCACCCGCAGGGCACTCTGGCAGGACCGCCCTTTGAGGGGGTCTGCAAGCCTGCCAGGAGCCTGCAGTGCACCCCAGCCTCAGGCAGAGGACCCGGTCCTGGGCTCCAGGCTCTAAGGGTGGACGCGCCATCCTCAGGGGCGGAGGAGCTGGATGAGGGTGGGACTCAACCTGCAGGGGCCAGGAGGTGGCAACCCCCTTTTCCTGAACTGAATAAAACTTCTGAGTGACCTAACCGCGTGCCAGTGTGGCCAGGGCACGGGGTAGTGCAGAGCCAGGCCCCTGGCCGAGGCCGGGGTTTTGAACTACACACGGAGCCGTGATTAAAAAAGAAACATGTTTTCTATGTCTCAGAGGGCCGGGGGGCAGCAGGGAGAGAGGGCAGCTTCATGTGGTGCCACAGGAAGTCCAGGAAGGTGGCCGCCTGCAGCGTCCGGCTGAGCCTCTGGAAGTGCCGCTCTGGGGAAGGACGGGGAGTGGTCAGGGGTGCTCAGCGCCCCGCGGGCCGGGTCTGCCCCCCCCCAGCAAGGGTTGTGCCCACACACCAGTGTAAGGCAGCAGGGCCTCCAGCACAGCCCGCACCCCCTCGTAGGCCAGCAGCTCCTCGGGGGCCTCGTGCCGCAGCAGCACGCCCAGCACGGCCTGGGCCTCGTGGCAATGCCGAGAGTTGGTGTTCCACGTGACACAGAAGCGCAACAGGGCCTCTGTGGGCAACAGGGCGGGTCAGGAGCCTTGCCAGGCCATCCCGCCCCGTCCAGCCCTATCCACCACACCGCTCCCCCCACCTTTCTGGTCTCGCCGCAGTCTGAGCACTGTCGCTTCCAGCTTCTCGCAGGCCTCAGGATCCCTCCGGATGGCTGTGGGAGGGAAGGCTGAGCTCAAGGAAGGAGTTTGATGGTCCCCAAAGTACCCCCAGAGCCAACCCCCAGCCACGGACCCTGGATAACGGTCAGCACGGTGTGGGGCCGGTCCAGGGAGATGGCCAGGCCCAGGGCCCGCAGGTAACGCCTCTCATGGAGCAGGTTGTCCAGTTCCTGCTGCCTGCCGGGGAGGAGGGGGGAGAGGAAGGACAGGGCTACTCAGGGACCCTGCTCGGGGCTGAGTCAGAACAGCAGGCCTGGGTCTGGGCACCCCCAGGCCTGAAACCCGCCCAGCCTCAGCGCCCTCATGCCACACAGAGGAGGCAGGGAGAGGGCGCGCTGCGAAGCCCAGGCTTACTTGACTAACTGCTCCTCCCGCTTGGCCTGTTCTTCTGCCTGCTCAGCTTCAGTCACATCCTGAGAGCGGACTGGAGTCAGACAAGGCTCCAGACCCATCCCTCACCCCGCCCCACCCACCCTGGAGCACCCCAACCTTCCAGAGAATGACTCGGGAATCGCTGCCGCCGGTGAGGGCGTGGTCGTCCAGTCGGCTGCAGTGTAGCCCCCAGACCTTGTCCTCGTGGGCATCCAGCGTCCGCACACACTCGTTGTTCTTGATGGTCCAGAGCTTCACCAGGCCGTCGGAGCCACTGGGGTTGGAATCGGGAGAGGCTCAATACTGGAGTCTTCTCCCCGCGGGCCACCCCTCCTGCCACCGGCCCACTCACCTGGACAGCAGCTGCGTGCCGCGATTCACAAAGGCCACTTTAAGGACGGAAGCGTCGTGCCCCTCAAAGGTCTGCAGGGGAGAAGGGCGTGCGTGAGGCACCCGGCTGTGGGGTGGGAGGGCTGGGACAAGAGCGAGCTGCTTACCTTGAGACAGCTGAAGTCCTGCAGCGCCCAGAGTTTGACGGTGCCATCTGCTGAGGCTGTGGCTAGCACCTGGTCCATGGGGGAGAACTGGACACACCAGAGACCGCGTCGGTGGCCCGAGAACACACCCAGCAGCCGGCACTGTGGCAGGGACCAGAGCTTGGCGGTGCGGTCCTGTGAGCCGGTGGCCAGCAGCTTGTCGTTGGGGGAGATGGCCACACTGTTGATGTCCTGGTGACGGGTACAGGTGACAGCTCAGATCACGGTCCAAGCCAGGGCTCAGCCACGCCCACTTCCCAGGGGCCCGCTTGGTCACCTTGTCATGGCAGCGCTGGGTGGTCTGCGCCTGCAGGAGCGCGGGGCTGCCACCTGCGTCTGTGCTCTGAGACAGCAAGGCTTCGGGGAGGGGCCACAGCTTCACCGTGCAGTCCTGGCTGCCCGTCACCAAGAAGGAGTCCTTCAGCCTGCAGCGACAGGAGGGAGGCTCTGCCGAGGACTATCCGCACGCACACCTCCACTCTGGCCTCTAAGCCGCGGTCCAGACCACTAGCCTGTGTCACTCCAAAATGTTTCTGGTCCCCTGCCTGTATCCCTCTGCCCCTTCAACCGTATCCTAATCGGACCCAGGCCATAGCTGCAGGAGTCACTTTCTTTCCCGGACCCTGCTCAGCGTCACCATCTAGAAACCCCTCACAGCAATGAGGACCTACAAGGGCAGCCCAGCCCCCGCCACCTCTCCCCTCCCCAACTAGACTCTCTGATAGCTCTGGGCCCCCGCCCCCTCCGCCCGCCCCCCCCCCCCCCCCCCGATTCAGCCTCCCCCACACCAGGCTACCTAGAACAGGAGATGGTGCCCACGCTATGCGTGTGCCCGGAGCCCTGAGCCACGCAGTCCACCTGGCCAGCTTTGTTCATCCTCCAGATGCGGACGCTCTGATCCTGGGGGCGGGAGGGGTTGAGGAGAGAGGTGGGGCACGGTGCTGCCACGCTGGCGCCCCCACCGGGGAGGCCCGTGCCTCTGCACCTCTCATGGGACCTCACCTTGGCACAGCTGGCAAAGAGCCACCCCTTCCGGAACACATCCAAGGCCAGGACTGTGTCTGGGAGGGGAGTGGGGAGCAGTCAGCAATGGCGCCGGCAAGGTTAGGGGGCACAGGGTGAGGGATAAGGTTCCGGAGCCACACTTGCCTGTGTGGCCGTGCAGGATCTGGCAGGCCAATGTCTGCAGCTCAAACACTTTCAGACAGGGGCTGTTGGAGGCCACGACTACGTGGGAGTCCTTGGGCCCGAGGAACCGGACATCCAGGACCTCCTCATTGTAGCCAGCAAACTATGGAGGTGAAGGGCCTGGTGAGCGGGGAGCTGGGACCCCAGCCCCGGGCCCGTCGGGGCAGGCGCTCACCTGTTTCCGCAGCTGCAGGGAGCGGGCTTCATACAGCAGCAGGTTGTGGTCAGCGGTGACGCTGAGGAGCAGGCCAGCGCCGCGCGCCAGGCTGCAGTGGGTCAGCTCCCGCCCGGGGCCTGGCGGCTGTGGCTGGGTGTACACGCACTGCCCGGAAGCCGCCTCCCACACACGCAGGATTCCTGTGTGAGGACAGGGGCCGCTGGGACTCACACCCCCGGCCCGCCCCCCGCCCCTGCAGCCCGCTCGTGGTCAGCCATACACACCTTGGTCACCAGCTGTCAGGAAGTGCAGGCCCGAGTTCTTCACTCCCAGCGCAGGCACTGGCTCCTCAGGCAACAGCACCACAGCCTCCACACTCTGCGGGAGACCTGGGTTAAAGACTGCAGCCAAGCCACCCCTCCTTCCCAGCCGACTCCCTGGCACGGCCCCTGTGCCCGCCTACCTCAAACACGGGCACGGTCCTTGTGGCCTGGCAACTCCGGAGGTCCCAGACGGTGCAGATCTTATCTCGGCCGGAGCTGAAGAGGAGCAGCTCCCTCAGGTCCAGTGCTGCCCTCCCGCCCGCTCCCTCCGAGGACGGCTGCTAACCTGAGCATGGTGTGGCCGTCAGCACTGAAGGCCAGCGAGGTGACAGCGCTGTAGTGGGAGGTCAGCAGGGCCAGGCACAGGCGGGTCTCGAGGGACCACACGCGGATGGCAGAGTCCGCAGCTGAGGAGAAGAGCAGCAGGCGAGTGGGGTCCGGATGGAAGGCTACCAAACTGCAGGCGGGTTGGGGTGGGTGGTGAGGTACGCGGCCCACGGACGGCGCCTCTGCCCACGGATGGTTCGGCAGCCCCCCCCCCGCCCCCCGCCTCCCCCACTCACTGCACAACGCCTGGTGAGCCTCGAAAGTGGTGTGTCCCGTAGTGCCGCACAACATCCCAGACGCGCACCGCCCCGTCACAGCCTCCTACGGGCACATGTGTGAGGTGAGGGAGGGTGTGCAAGCCCCCCCCCCACAGCCCGCGCACTCGGCTGGGCCCTACCTGTGGCCAGCAGTGTGGAGGTGGGGTCAAAGGCCATGGCGGCCACAGGGGCTGTGTGTACTGCCTTCCACAGGCGGGTCACAGTGCCCTCCCTCCAGGTCCACTGAGCCAGCAGCAGTGCCCGGCTGGCTGTCACAAGCGTCTGGGAGAGAGCACAGTTCAACTGGGTGTGAGGCGCCCTTGTCCCTTGAGGGCCACTCCCCACCCCTGCAACCCGTACCTCATCATCCGGGCTGAGATCAAAGGCAGTGATGTCTTCTTGGTCCTCCTAAGGGAAGAACAAAAACAGAGTAGCATATTAGCCTGCGTCCCTCCTCCCTCCCCTCACTCTCAAACCTGTCCACTCTCCTCTCACCTGCTCCAGGCTCCGAAGTACAGACCCCGAGGCGACATCCAGGACATTGAGTCTGGTGCCACAAATGCAGAAGAGGTGCTGGGCAGTCGTATCCAGCTGGAAACAGAGAGGTGTCAGCCAAGGTAGCACTCAGCACTCAATGCACAGCCCCCACTGGCCTTGAGGCTGGTACCTGTGCTTTTCCACCCTTGTAGAAAGGCTCGATCTTCCGTTCAACAGCATAGCTGGGAAGAAGAGAGGGAAGTGAGTCATCAGTCACCTGCATTTCCAGGCCCCTGATCTGTCGGAGTGCTAAGACCGTAACAGCAACAGAGATCCTGAGGGACAATGAGGCAGTCCTGGGGGTAGTGGAGGGGTGGGACCCAGGGCTGGCTGGTTATCCACAGGGGCCCTGCAGGCTAGGAGAGGCAGGCATCAATCCCAGGGAGGCAGCTCAACACTCCAGTCCTTAGACCAGGGTCCTGGGGGCTCCTTGTTGAATGTGGGAGGCCAGTCCAGGTAACCCAGCCTAAGTAGGGTGAGCCCCAGCACACCCGATCCCCACCATGGTTCTCTCCCAGACTTCCTCACCTGACCCAACACCCCAAAGCAACCCCTCTTTCTTTTCCTCTTCCTCTGCTCCCTCCCATTTTTGGGCATCACCACGTATCTGTCCCCTGGCCTGCAACTCCTGATCCTCCTGCTTCAGGGATTACAGACTTGCACCACCATGCCCAACTGGCAGCCCATTGTTTTTGTGGCCTGCCTCCTGCTGCCATCTCCCCTCTGCCTTTGTCCAGGTTACTGTCGTTTCTGGATGGCTGGTTACTAGTTCCCTTCCAACTCTTTCAACCCTACTGATCATGTCTGCCCACCTTCGGGACAGGCCTTCTGTGGCCTGGTATGTATGTACCATGGGCTCTCCTCTCAGATCCAAAGCCCACCTGCCCCCCCATCTTCTGTACCCCTCCCAATCCTCCAACGGAAGGGCTGTTCAGCACCGAACTTGTCACAACCTAAGCCACTGGGCCGCTGAGGACATGCTTTATCCACGGGCCGAGTGGGTTAGGTTTCGCCGTTTGGGAGGCTAGGAACCAAGGCCTCGGAGACCCCTTGACCACTTCCGCCCCACCCCTACCTTTCCAGAAACAAGGCGACAGGCGAGAGAGCCCCAGCCCGCCCCCACCCAGCCGCCCCCACCCAGCCGCCCCCATTTGTGCTCAGCTCCCCCCCACACGCCCCGTCCCGGGCCACTTCTCTCCATCCTCCCGCTCCGTCTAGCCGGGCGCTGGCCGGCCTAGCCCGACCCCCGGCCCCGCTCCCCGCACCCCCGGCCCCGCTCCCCGCACCCCGGCCCCGCTCCCCGCACCCCCGGCCCCGCTCCCCGCACCCCGGCCCCGCTCCCCGCACCCCGGCCCCGCTCCCCGCACCCCCGGCCCCGCTCCCCGCACCCCGGCCCCGCTCCCCGCACCCCCGCCCGGCTCCGGCTGGCTCTCCCGCCTTCGGTCGCCGCAGCCTCGCCCACGACCCCAGGCCGGCCGCGAGCCCGCCGCCCTCCGGACGAGGCGCCCCCGCCCCAGCTCCCGCGCTCACTTGGCTTTGAAGCCGCTCACTCGGGCGGCAGCCTCAGCCATGCCGCCGCCGCCGCCGACGCCGCGTGAGGGGGTTCGGAGAGTCACACCCCGCACTGCCGGCGAGCCCGGATGACGTCACGACCCGCGACGACTGTGACACCGCGTGCGTCACGACGCCCGGGCCGCCATCTTTGATGTGGGCTGCGTCCCGGCCGGGCAGGAGGCGGGGCCCGGGCGGGCGGGCTGCGGCCTGGCGGACGGCGGGGCCGGGGGCTAGGCCGATCCCGAGGGTCTCGTTTTGTTTGTGCCCCGCCCCAACTTCTCCAAGACAGATGCCCTCCGCGGAGCCTGCCCGGCCGCGCTCCTGCTCCTCAGCATCCTGAGCGTGCCAGCGTGTCCGGTGACAGGCACCCCGGGCCGACAGCCCAGCCCTTCTTCCCGGCGTTGGGAGGCCCCGGGGACAGCGCGGCACCGGCTGCCGGCGCCGGGTGGCGCGCGCGGGGCAGATGACCAGACGGGGGACGCGGCTGCGGAGCCGCGCGTGCGCGGGGAGGGCGGCGCGGCCCGCGGGCCGAGGCGCAGAGACGGGCCAGGCCCGGGCTCGGCATTTATTTCCCCTCTGAATTCACAAGACACCCTGGCCGCGCGGCCCCCACAGCTCGGCCACCACGCTGCCGTCCGAGGCGGCCTCGGCCTCGGGCGCGGCCCGCAGGAGCGCGGCGTCGTCCTCGTCCAGGAAGTTGCCCAGCTGCGCCAGCTGCCGGCGGATGAGGTCGGTGGTGCGGTGCACTCTGCGCACGCGCCGCAGCAGGCTCTGCAGCAGCGCCCGGCTGCGCGTCTGCCGCGCGCTCCAGGCGTCGCGCAGCTCGCGGTAGCAGTTGTGGCGCGCGCGCTCGGCGGGGCCCAGCGTGGCCCCGCAGCCCAGGGGGCAGCGCTGCCGGCCGCCCCGCGGGCAGAGCTGCCGGTGCTCGGCCAGGCCCCCGCGCGGCACGCGCGCCGCGCAGCCCTCGTTGGGGCAGGCGAGCAGCTCGAACGGACACGTGTCCTGATGTCCCTTGCGATGGGCCAGGGCGCACGTCACCGCGCAGCCGGCCTCCGCGTTCTTGCACTGCGGATGCGAGAGAGGCGCGTGTGAGCCCCGCGGGTGGCGGCCCAGGGGCTGCCCGGGCGGGTCTGGTCTGCTGGCCGGGCTTCTTTTTACTGGCGGTGTTCGAGACCCAGCCGAGGTCCTTGGCCTGGCTAGGCAGGAGCTCCACCACCCAGCCGCGGCCCCAGCTCCCATTTTGAAGCCTGATTTCCTAGCGGTGAAGTTGGGGCGTGTGTGTACAGTGCTGCCAGCACTACAAACCTATTTTACTGCCCAGGCAGGGGTTAGGAAACTTGGTAACATCACTCCAGGAGTTCAAGGGAGCCATCCACCCAACGCGGCCAGGTCTGCCCATCCCCGGGCTGCTGTGTGAGGCTCTGCCACCCCCTACGAGGGTGGGAGGAAAAGATGCTCAAGAACTACCTTGACTTCGAGGCGACCAATGGTTTTCCGGAGTTGATTCACATGGACCATCTTTTTCCTTTTCACCTCTTTCCTGCAGCATGGACAGGTGTTTTGTCTGGAAGGAGGCACGGGCCGTGGAGGGGGAGGTGCACATGAGTATTTTCCCATGGGAAAAGAGAACAAATGTGCCAGGCCAAGGTTTCATAGGGGACCCAGATGATCCCCTCTCCAGCTGGAGGAATGAGGGGTTACTGCAGGTAGCTATGGGCTCCAAGGTGGAGGTCAGGGGTTGCAAATACCACCGGGTAACAAGGACCCATACAATGCAGCTGGGCCTCATGGACATTGGTATTCTCTGGGCCACTGATAAGGTCTCCAGACTCACAGCCGCTCTCCCAGCCCCCCTGGGAACCTGATGGCACCTGGCTAACCACCGAAGGATGCACTTCTGGCAGAAGATGTGACTGCAGGGCAACCTCACTGGCCTCTTGAGTACCCCATGGCAGACAGAGCACAGGAAGTTGCAGTCAGGAGGGGTGGTGAAGAGGTTGAGATCATATCCGCCACTCTGCAACGTTCCAGGCCAACATCAAGGCCTGGCTGAGGCCTGGTTCTGGCCTCCCGGTGTTCTCATACCCAGAGAACCCCCAGCAATCTTTGGGCAGGGAGGTGGGCCACGTGAAAACCCCAAGGAGATGCGGATTAGCACCCATTTGAGGTAGAAGGGTGGAGGACCAGAGTCCTCCAAAATTGCCAACCTCCAGCTAGAGCCTTCTGGAAAGTCTCGTCACTCATTCTCTATAGGGAGTGTAACCTTCTGAGTAAGGCCCATCCCTGATGACTGGTGCCCACTGCTGGATATAAGTCTCAGGGCTGGGGCTTACCATGGTCTGGCTAGACAGCGGCTCCACTGCAGCCCAGGGCTCAGAAGCCTGCATTTCACTGCAGCAGTGGGCCGACATCACAGAGGCATTGTCCAGCTCAAGCCAATCACAGCTCCAGTCCTGGGACCCCTGGAACCTTACAGCAGCAAGGCAGTACCAACTTGGACGGGTCATGTATTTCTACCCAAGGCCAATAGGATGAAGTGGATAGCTGTGTCCCCACCCCCAGTGTTAACTGGATGGCCCAACCTCCAAGCACACAGGCAATCAAGACACTACTTATCTTCACTGATATCTACAGCCCCTGGTGTTCCTCCAGAAGGCCTGGCATGGCTCTTCTATCTGCTCAGTTATGGGGAAGGGGCTGAGGAAATTGGCTCCGGCCTGGAAACACATGCTCCTGCGGGTTCAACATGGCTGGAATGCAGGCGGACCCAAGCCTGGGGAAGCTTTAGGAACACACCCCTGTGCTGATAGTGGGAGGGAAACACTGCTTCCTATCCTTCCTGGCAGGCTTCTCGAGTTGGAGACACCGAGTAAGTTTCCAGCCATACTCCCAAATACCTTGTGTGTTGGTCATGGGGTTTGAACACGGCCTGGGTGCTGTCTCTGAGCTTTTTCCCTCAAGGATAGTGCTCTACCACACCTGGGTGCTGTCTCTGAGCTTTTTCCCTCAAGGATAGTGCTCTACCACGACCCGCCTTCCCAGCCCACAAATAATATATCTCAAGCTATTTCCCCAGCACTTGAGCATACAATATTTTTTTCCCTGGTAGCGGGGCCTGAACTCTGGGCCTAGGTGCTGTCCCTCAGCTCTTGAGCTCCAGACTAGCGCTGTCACTTGAGCCCCAAGCGCCTGGTTTACAGCTTTTTTTTTTCTGCTCATGTGGTGCTGAGGAATCGAACCCAGGGCCTCATGCATGCGTGGCAAACACTGTATCAAAGCCACCTCGCAGCCCCGGAGACCAATCTTTCAGACTTTCCTGCGGGGAGGGAGGGTGGCTTTGGACCGCGAGCCTCAGGATCTCAGCAGGCACCAGCCAAGTACCTGTACGGTGTCTAAAGCGGAGTCGGGCCGGCCTGCAGAGACGCCCCCGCCCAAGCGCAGCCTGCGAGGGCGGCGACGGACGCGGCCTGCGGGGAGGGGGCGGGTGGCCATGCACAGAGGACAGCACACACAGACAGGCGGTTTTACTCGTTTATTGCTCCCCCGGCGGTACCGGGCCGGCGGCGGCGGCGGCGCCCTCCTGCGGCGGCTCCGGGCGGCCTGCGGAGAGAAGACGGGGTGAGCGGCGGGGGTGCGGCGGTGCGGGGCCGCGGGCCGGGCCGGCGGCGCCTGTCGGGGCCTGTCGGGGCCTGGGTTTCACGCTCCCACACCGGCAGCGGGCCGTGAGCTGAGGGCCCGGGACGCTGTGGGCGCCGAATCTCACCCGCGGCCACGGCCGGAGCCGGGGGTGATTTTCAACGAGCGCCGCGAGTCCGCGAGAACGAGGCCGAGCCGCCACGGCGGAAACGCTTACCTGGACACGGGAGCTGAGAGCACCGGCGCCGCAGCCGCGCTCGCCTTTATAGGAGACGCCGCGCCGCCGCGGCGAGCGCAGGCGCGCAGGCGCACGCAGAGCGCGGGGGCGGGGCCCTGCCACGCAGAGCCAATCACAGAAGCCAGCGGGCTTCGGGCGTGGGGGCGTGTGGGAGCGCGACGGGCGGGATCTCGCGGTATTTGGCGGGGTATAAATACGCCCTCCGCGGGGGCCTCGCTCTTCTTCTCCTTCTCCGGGAAAACACGTGAGTGTCCCCCGGCGGCGGCGGCGGCCTGGCCTGCGCGAATCCGCGGACATCCGGCCGGGGAGGGGTCGGGTCCGCACCGCCTCGCCCTCCTCGCGCGGGAGGTGCGGTCCGGGACGCCGCTGACGGACGGGTTTTTGTTCTCCAACAGCAAATGGCGGATGACGCCGGTGCAGCGGGAGGGCCCGGAGGGCCCGGGGGCCCGGGCTTGGGAGGCCGTGGCGGCTTCCGTGGAGGCTTCGGTAGCGGCCTCCGGGGCCGAGGTCGCGGCCGTGGGAGAGGCCGGGGTCGCGGCCGCGGGGCTCGTGGAGGCAAGGCCGAAGACAAGGAAGTAAGTCGTGGCGGCGGGGATGCCCGCGGGGCTCGGGGGTGCGCTCGCTCCTCCCCGCGTGTCGCGCGGTGTCCCCCCCCCGGCCCGCGCTGATCCGCTCCTCTCCTGCCCCGGTGTCGCGGTGTCGCCCCCCCCCCGGTCCCGCGCTGATCCGCTCCTCTCCTGCCCCGGTGTCGCGGTGTCGCCCCCCCCCGGTCCCGCGCTGATCCGCTCCTCTCCTGCCCCGGTGTCGCGGTGTCGCCCCCCCCCCTCCCCGGCCCCCGCTGATCCGCCGCTCTCCTCCCCGCAGTGGATCCCCGTCACCAAATTGGGCCGCCTGGTTAAGGACATGAAGATCAAGTCTCTGGAGGAGATCTACCTTTTCTCCCTGCCCATCAAGGTACCGCAGCAGCCAGCCAGTCCCCGGGAGCAACGTTTGGGTACAAGCGGAAGGACTGACTGTCCCAGGGGCCAGCTAGGGCCTGGCCCGGGTCGTCTCTTGGGTGTGGGCATTCGTGTACCGGCAGCACCGGCAAGAGGAATTCACTTGAGGTTGTTCCTGCTCTGCTAGCAATCGGGTTGTGAACGGGCAGGCCGCCACTTTATGCTCAAAATGTCCTTCATTGCAGGAGTCTGAAATTATTGACTTCTTCTTGGGGGCGTCACTCAAAGATGAGGTGTTGAAGATTATGCCTGTGCAGAAGCAGACACGAGCTGGCCAGCGCACCAGGTTCAAGGTATCCGCCAGCTGCCTGAAGGGCTGGGTGAGACTCTCTCATTCTGCATAGTCACACTAAGCCTCATCCGTGTGACTTTCGTACAGGGAGAGAGAGGAAAGAGCTCCTCAGGACTCTGGGGTGGCCTGCCTGTGGTCTCTCTTTCCTGTTGGAGCACAACAGGTTCCACTGGGTGTACTGGGTGTCCTTTATTATGGAGGACCGTGGGTCACCTCGTCTGTCTCTTTACAGGCATTTGTAGCCATTGGTGACTACAACGGCCATGTTGGTCTGGGGGTTAAGTGCTCCAAGGAGGTGGCCACGGCCATCCGGGGGGCCATCATCTTGGCCAAGCTCTCCATCGTCCCTGTGCGGCGAGGTTACTGGGGGAACAAGATCGGCAAGCCTCACACTGTCCCGTGCAAGGTAGGCTGAGGGGTACGTGATGGGGCCTCCTTTAGTCTCCCTCCACGCCTGTCTTACAACTCCTGCTTCCCCCAGGTGACAGGCCGCTGCGGTTCTGTGCTGGTGCGCCTCATTCCTGCCCCCAGAGGCACTGGGATTGTGTCAGCTCCTGTCCCCAAGAAGCTGCTGATGATGGCTGGAATTGATGACTGCTACACCTCAGCCAGGGGCTGTACTGCTACCTTGGGGAACTTTGGTAGGTTTCACGCCAACAGCCAAGTTCTTAGCTCTGCTGGATCACATAGCCCAAACTGGTCTTTAGTCTGGTGGTAGGGTTGGTCTTATCATTTCCCATTTTCTCTAGCCAAAGCCACCTTTGATGCCATCTCTAAGACCTACAGTTACCTGACCCCTGATCTCTGGAAAGAGACCGTATTCACCAAATCTCCTTATCAGGTACTGCTTGTGGGGTTTTTGAGCTGCCTTTGGCTTAGCTACAGTCCAGTTGTCACCATGGCTCTCCCTTCCTAAGGCCGTGTGTGGCAACAAAGTTCTATTTGTCTTTTTAGGAATTCACTGACCATCTTGTGAAAACCCACACCAGAGTTTCCGTGCAGAGGACCCAAGCTCCAGCTGTGGCTACAACATAGAATTTTATACAAAAACAATAAAAGTGAATCAAGCCTGTTAACCTGTCTTTGTGGTTTGAATCTGGGGGTTGATAAGAGGATGCCAGAAACTCAGGCTGGTTGTGTCACCTCATTTATTTAGCAATACAAAGAAGAGGCATCTTCAGGCGGCTGCAGCCTTTTTGGCTGCCTTTCTCTCTTCCAGCATCCTCTGCTTCTGCTTTGCCAAGCACTTCCTGGCAGAGTAATTGGCCCCCAGGTCAAAATCTGGAAAAATGTAGAAAAAGAACGGGTTCGAATCAGCGCAAGTAGAAGAGACCCACTAGACTTTTTTTGGTTAGAAACTAAAGGAACTGACAGCGGCTTTTACTCAATGAGTCACTGGTGGGCAATAAGGCTTACATCGGTCCTGGTAGGCCTTGGACACCTGGGTGAACTGCTCCAGTTCCTTGGCACAGTTCTGCTTGTGGCTCTCTCCTTCCCTCTGCTGGCAGGCTTTAAGTCGCCCCTGGATAATGTTGACAATTTCTTGGTCGACTTTGCTGTTAAAAAGAAAACAAAGGGGGGGGGGCTGGGAAGGTGGCTCAGTGGTAGAGCGCTTGCCTTGCACGCCTGAGGCCCTGGGTTCGATTTCTCAGCACCACATAAGGAAAAAGAAAAAAGCTACCAGTGGCGTTGTGGCTCAAGAGGTATGGTGCTAGCCTTGAGCTGAAGAGCTGAGGGACAGCGCCCAGGCCCAGAGTTCAGGCCCCACCACCGGCCCCCCCCCCCCCAAAAAAAAAAAAAACAAAGGTGGCTGGAAAGGTGGCTTAGGCATGCATGCAGCCCTGGATTCGATGCCTCAGCACCCTATAAACAGAAAAGGCCAGAATCAGCTGTGGCTTAAGTGGTAGAGTGTCAGCCTTGAGCAAAAGCCGCTCAGACAAGGCCCAGGTCCTGAGTTCAAGCCCCAGGACTGGGAAAAAACGCCCTGAAGGACAGGGCTGAGACGGATTGACCTGCCTCACACTTAGGAAATAGTGGCTGGAGATAGGCCGGGCAGGTCACTTACTAGTCCCTTCTCCACTGCATCTCGGCTTCGTACATGCACAGGGCGTCCTTCTCCTGGCACTCGGTGAGGTCGGGCACGCGCCGGTACTGCCGGTGGTAGTAGTACTGCTTGTTCTTGTCTTGCTGCTGCTCTATAAATTCTGCACGCAAGGAGCAAACTCGGCTGAGCTGACTGCGGAGCCTCATAGCCAGCAGCTTCACCCGCGGCGGCGCGGGGAGGGGGGGGGCGCAGCGGGCGCGAGGAGGGGGGGCGCAGCGGGCGCGGGGAGGGGGGGCGCAGCGGGCGCGAGGAGGGGGGGCGCAGCGGGCGCGGGGGGGGCGCAGCGGGCGCGAGGAGGGGGGGCGCGGGGGGGGGCGCAGCGGGGGAGGGGGGCGCAGCGGGGGAGGGGGGGCGCAGCGGGCGCAGGGAGGGGGAGCGCAGCGGGCGCGAGGAGGGGGGGCGCAGCGGGGGAGGGGGGCGCAGCGGGCGCGGGGGGGGCGCAGCGGGGGAGGGGGGGCGCAGCGGGCGCGGGGGGGGCGCAGCGGGGGAGGGGGGGGCGCAGCGGGCGCGGGGGGGGGCGCAGCGGGGGAGGGGGGGCGCAGCGGGCGCGGGGGGGGCGCAGCGGGGGAGGGGGGGCGCAGCGGGTGCGGGGGGGGGCGCAGCGGGGGAGGGGGGCGCAGCGGGGGAGGGGGGGCGCAGCGGGCGCGGGGGGGGGCGCAGCGGGGGAGGGGGGGCGCAGCGGGGGAGGGGGGGGCGCAGCGGGTGCGGGGGGGGCGCAGCGGGGGAGGGGGGGCGCAGCGGGGGAGGGGGGGCGCAGCGGGTGCGGGGGGGGCGCAGCGGGGGAGGGGGGGCGCAGCGGGCGCGGGGGGGGGGCGCAGCGGGCGCAGCGGGGGAGGGGGGGCGCAGCGGGGGAGGGGGGGCGCAGCGGGGGAGGGGGGCGCAGCGGGCGCGGGGGGGGGCGCAGCGGGCGCGGGGGGGCGCGGGGGGGGGGCGCAGCGGACGCGGGGGGGCGCAGCGGGCGCGGGGGGGCGCGGGGGGGCGCAGCGGGCGCGGGGGGGCGCGGGGGGGGCGCAGCGGGCGCGGGGGGGGCGCAGCGGGCGCGGGGGGGCGCAGCGGGCGCGGGGGGGCGCAGCGGGCGCGGGGGGGCGCAGCGGGCGCGGGGGGGCGCGGGGGGGCGCAGCGGGCGCGGGGGGGCGCAGCGGGCGCGGGGGGGCGCAGCGGGCGCGGGGAGGGGGGGGCGCAGCGGGCGCGGGGGGGCGCAGCGGGCGCGGGGGGGCGCAGCGGGCGCGGGGGGGCGCAGCGGGCGCGGGGGGGGCGCAGCGGGCGCGGGGTGCTGTGCCGCCGGCCTCGCCCCCGGCCTTCGCCCCCGCCGGGCCTGCTGCGGGGGGCGGCGGGCGTGGAAGGGGCCGCAGGGCTCCGCACCCCACGAGCCGCTCGCCGGCCGGGGACCGGGGGCGGACGCCGGGTCGCGGGCGCGGGGTGCGCGTACCTCTCACCAGGGTCACGGGCCAGTCCACGAGGAGGTCAAAGGCCCTCGTCATGTAGGGGACGGGGTTGAGCGGCGAGGGGTGCGGCGGGGGCGCCGGCGTGCGGCGCGGGGGCTCGGGGTACACATCCTTGTCCCAGGAGTCCGGCATGGCTGCGGCGGGCGCGGACGGCGGCGGATCGCGGGGCCGGTGACCGCTGGACGCCGCGGCCCGGACGCAGGAGCGCGCAAGCGCGGGCGCGGGCGGGGGCGGCTACTGCGCCTGCGCCGGGGGCGGCGGCGGAGGAGGAGGTGAGGTTGGTCGGGGGAAAGAGCGGCCGCGCGAGGCACCACGGGATTGAGGCTCGTGTCGCGCGCGCCACCTCGTGGCACCTGTGTTATTGCACCCGCCGCCAGCCCTTTGGGAAGTGTATGGGCCTGGCCCCGGGTTCAGCTACACAGAGGCAGGTAGACAGCACACAAGAAGTCATCAGCAATGAGGAACAACGAACACCCTGCTCGTCCAGGAAGACTGGAGGATTGCCCAGCGCCTCCAGCCTGCTCTGGCTCCCCCGTCCCTGCCAAGGCCCCTCTTGAGCTGGCTGATGCTGGTAAACTTAGGGGCTGCTGTGGGTGGAGGAGGAAGGGGGCGTGGGAAGGGGGCTTCTCCACCCCACTCCCACACAGGGTGCTCTGGGCCGCTCCTGTTGTTTCCATGGCGGACCGACCCTCTGTGCTCCACAGCAGCCCACGGAGCAGGGCTGGCCGCCACCTGCCGTGCACCCTGGCTGGTGTCCCGGGAGGGCACATGTCACCTCCTATCCAATGTCAAGAGGCCAAAGGCACCGAGGCTGCAGTCCGTGAAGCCGCTTTAGAATCTAGAATCGCTGATACAAACGTCAGATCTTCAGATTACAAACTGACAGGTCAACGGATCTGACTATGCAGCAATGCAAAATCTGCCTTCCCGGGGGCTGAGAAGGTGGCTCAGTGGTAAGAGCACTTGCCTTGCATGCCTGAGGCCTTGGGTTCGATTCCTCAGCACCACATAAGAAAAAAGCCGGGCCAGGCGCTGGTGGCTCATGCCTGTAATCCTAGCTACTCAGGAGGCTGAGATCTGAGGATCGCGGTTCAAAGCCAGCCCGGGCAGGAGAGACCATGAGACTCCTATCTCCAATAAACCACTAGAAAACCGGAAGTGGCGCTGTAGCTCAAGTGGTAGAGTGCTCGCCTTGAGCTGAAGAGCTGAGGGACAGCGCCCAGGCCCAGAGTTCAAGCCCCACAACCGCCAAAAAAAAAAAAGAAAAGAAAAAAGCCGGAAGTGGCGTTGTGGCTCAAGTGGTAGAGCGCTAGCCTTGAGCTGAAGAGCTGAGGGACAGGGCCCAGGCCCAGAGTGCAGGCCCCACGACCGGACCAAAAAAAAAGAAAAAATCCACCTTCCCTCGTGCTGTTGTAGGCCCTGAAGAACTCCCAGACTACACAGCTACAAGACACAAGGTCATAGAGCCATGTTCTTGGAAATAAGCTAGCTGGGTGCCATGGAGCACATCTCCGCTATGCCAGAGGCTCAGGCGAGGATAGCTTCGGACCACAGAGGAAGGAAGTGGCGGCCTGGTCCAGGTGTCCCGACTCCAGGCTGCCCTCCAGTGCCCTGCCTCCACTTGCTCCTGGCACCAGAGACCATGCTGGCCACGGGGGCTGACCGCCAGAGGCTAAATCTGGGATCTGGCTGCCGTGTGTCCTGGCTCTCACTCGACCTCCGGCTGGTGGCAGGGAGGTCCCTTCCTGCCTGCGGGGACAGCCGCCATGGTCAGTGGGCTGGAGCCCGATCAAACTGGCATTTCTGGGGAGGGGGACAGGGGCAGCACTTCCTGCAGGGTCCGTCCTGGGGCTGGAAGTTTAGAGGACATGAAGGGCCAGGGCTGGGCTGTGGGCAGAGAAGGGGCAAGAAGGCCACCTGGCCAGGGCTCAGGGTTCATTCTCACCAGTGGATCCTTCCCAGAGCCCCCGGTAGCAGGTGGCTTGGGAGTGAGGAGTCCCCACCCTCAACATCTCAACCCCTCTCTCGGTCCGGGCCACAGGTGGGTGGGCAGCCCCGGGGGCTCTGAGAGCCTCTTTCTTGTTCCCCCAGTCTCACCGGAAGTTTTCTGCGCCTCGGCACGGGCACCTGGGCTTCCTGCCCCACAAGAGGAGCCGCCGGCACCGGGGCAAGGTGAAGACGTGGCCCCGGGACGACCCCAGCAAGCCCGTGCACCTCACCGCCTTCCTGGGTTACAAGGCGGGGATGACTCACACGCTGCGCGAGGTGCACCGGCCCGGCCTCAGTGAGTGGCTGCTGCACGTGTGTGTGTGCGTGTGTGCATGCACGCATCCGTGTTCGCGCATGCAGGTGTACAGCCTTCCAGGTGTCAGCTCAGAGGAGTCAGAACAGGGAGAGCGCTGGTCCTCGCTGAACGCTCTGGGGTTCAGTCACCCCTACACACGAGATAAAGGCACAGAGCTCCGAGGCCCGGCTCAGAGCCCGGGACGTGGGGCTCCTGGGCTTAGAGCCCCTTTGGGAGGTGGGTGCTGGCAGCTTGCTTTTCCTTTTGTGATCATGGTAGCATCACAGGTAGGCATGGGAAGTGTCGCTTCCCAGGAGCCCCTCCTCAGCCCCCAGACGCTCAGGCCCGCCCTTCTCATGGCCCTCCTCCTCTCCCTGTTGTACTGATACACTTGCCAGGCAATGTGACGGCCCCCACCACGGTTACTTCTCAGTGGCATTAGTACAGGTTTCCTGGCTTGCTCAGGTCTTCTCCCATTCCTCCCTCCTTTTGACCCCTCTTTCCCTCCCTTCCTTCTGCGCTCCCTTCTTCCCTTCATTCTTTCCCTCCCTACTTCCTTTCTTTCACTTATTTGCTGCTAGTAGGATTAGGACTCAGGGCTTTATTTCACTTTAAAAATATGTATTTCAAGCCAGGTGCTGGTGGCTCACGCCTGTCACCCTAGCTACTCAGGAGGCTGATCTGAGGATCACAGTTCAAAGCCAGCCTGGGCAGGAAAGTCCATGAGACTCTCATCTCCAATAAACCATTCAGAAAACTGGAAGTGGGGGGCTGGGAAGGCGGCTCAGTGGTAGAGTGCTTGCCTTGCATGCCTGAGGCTCTGGGTTCGATTCCCCAGCACCACATAAGCAAAAAGAAAAAAAAGCTGGAAGTGGTGCTGTGGCTCAAGTGGTAGAGCGCTAGCCTTGAGCTGAAGAGCTGAGGGACAGCACCCAAACCCAGAACTCAAGCCCCATGACCAACCAAAAAAAAAAACATGTATTTCAGGCTGGGAAGGTGGCTCAGTGGTAGAGTGCTTGCCTAGCATGAATGCAGCCCTGGCTTCAATTCCTCAGCACCACATAAACAGAAAAGGCCGGAAGTGGCATTTTGGCTCAGTTAGTAGAGTGCTAGCTCAGGGACAGTGCCAAGGCCCTGAGTTCAAGCCCCAGGACTGGTCAAAAAGAAAAAAAGAATGAACCGGGAGTCTGGCTCACACCTGTAATCCTAGTTACTCAGGAGGCTGAGATTTCAGACTCACCGTTCAAAGCCAACCTGGGGAAGGATAGTCCACAAGACTCTTATTTCCAATGAACCACCAAAAAGCTGGAAGTGGCACTGTGGCTCAAAGTGGTAGAGTGCTCTTCTTGAGCAAAAAGAACTCAGGGACAATGCTGAGGCCCTGAGTTCAAGCCCCAGGACGGACACACACACACACACACACACACACACACACACACATGCAGGCATGCACGCACGCACGCACATGCACACACGTCAGGATGCTCTCTGCAGGGCGGCCTCCCTGCCCGAGGGCCAGGGCCCATGCTCTACCTGGTGGCCCCGTGGCCAGCTCTTCCGCTCGCTTCCTGTGGGCCTCAGGACCGCCCCTTCACTGCCCTGTCCCTGGGTCTCATCCAGAAATTTCCAAGCGTGAGGAGGTGGAGGCGGTGACGATTGTGGAGACGCCGCCGCTGGTGGTGGTGGGCGTGGTGGGCTACGTGGCCACCCCGCGCGGCCTGCGGAGCTTCAAGACCATCTTCGCAGAGCACCTCAGCGACCAGTGCCGCCGCCGCTTCTACAAGGACTGGTGAGCCGCGGGGCCAGAGGCGGTGGTTTGTGTGGCCAGTAGGATGTGTGTGCTCATGTGTATGTGTGTTTGTGTGTCTGTCTTCACTTCAGTGAGAACTGAACACATAGTAAAGTACTGGGGAGGAAATTGTGGTCAAGGAGAAAGGAAGAGGATATTCCAGTCTCATCTGATGACACTGCAGAGTTGACTGAGCTTCCTAGCACCGCAAGTGAAAAGAACAGTCAGCCAAGAAGCTTTTTTTATGTGTGTGTGTCATGGGGCCTGAACTCTGGGCCTGGGCGCTGTCCCTCAGCTCTTCAGCTCAAGGCTAGCGCTCTACCACTTGAGCCACAGCGCCACGTCTGGCTTTTTCTGCTTATGTGGTGCTGAGGAATGGAACCCAGGACCTCATGCATGCGAGGCAAGCGCTCTACCACTGAGCCACCTTCCCAGCCCCACCAAGAAGCTTTTGTACGTAGAAAGAAAGGCTTCCTTAGGCCTCTCTGCTCCCTGGTGGGAAAGGCCTACCTGCCCCAGGAGCCTGTCCTGCACCCCAGTTCTCACTTGATGGAGACCCCAGCACCACACTCTCCTGACCCTCTATGAGAGGAGCCGAGTGCGGGTCCCGGTTGGTGCGGCCTGTGTGCCGGGGGCCAGCCGGCCAGGCGCTCTCTGTCCCTGGCCCTCTGCTGCCAGCGGGGCGGGGATCCCGTCGCGTGGCTGTCCTGAGGACAGGGTAGGGGAAGGTGCAGAGTGTTTGGCACAGGGCACAGGACCCGCCAAATGTCAAGCCGTCCTGTTTCTACCGTGCCCTGGCCTCTTGTCCAGGGGCTTCAATCCCCGCAAACTTCCGTTTCTTCACCTCTGGAGTGGGGATGGTGTTTTCTACCTTCCGGATTTGGGCGAGGGTTAGACATGCTGTGTGCCACCCCTGAAGCATGACACCTGTGGGCAGCACCCACCACTGGCCTTAGAAATGTTAACAACGCTGGGCATGGTTGCTCATGCCTGTAATCCTGGCACGCTCAAGGTCAAGACTAGCCTGGGCTGAATATTGAGACCCTGTTTGAAAAAAGAAGAAAAAACAAAAGGAAGGAAATAGGAGACCGAGGTTCCCTTCAGACGGGGGTAGGGTGGAATGGTGGCTGTGGTGAGGGGTTGGGGCTGGGGGGCTCTGAGCGCTTCCTGTGTGCGGCGCAGGCACAAGAGCAAGAAGAAAGCCTTCACCAAGGCCTGCAAGCGATGGCGGGACGCTGCCGGCAAAAAGCAGCTCCACAAAGACTTCGCGGCAATGAAGAAGTACTGCAAGGTCATTCGGGTCATTGTCCACACCCAGGTCAGTCCCCCTCCCCCCCTCCCCCCTCCCCCGTCCCCAGCAGCCTCCAGGAGCCTGACAAATGTCTGCCTAAAAATACCAGGAGCCGTGGGCACAGGCCCAGGGGCTGGCTGCCCAGTCCCGGGATGGGGTGTTGAGTGCCAGGGTCCACCAGCCGTGCCCCTCTACTGAAGGTGGTCCTGAATTACTCGAAGGGTCCCGACCTCCAGCCTGAGGGCCGGCCGCACCGGGACCTGGCCTTGTGTGGGTGGGAGGCAATTCTGGAAGCGTCCTGGGTGTGTGGTCTGGGGGAAGACAGGGACTGTCTCACTGGTAGCTGGTGGGTGAATCGTGGCTTCCTGCCCATCCCCAGGGCAGACTCGGGGCAGAGGCCTGGGGCAGGGACCACGCTGTAGGGCTCCAGGCTCCACAGATGCTTCCTGAGCATTACACCGAGATCTAAGTCTTGTGTCCCCCACTGCTTCCCTGCACACGGGCCGTCCATGTCAGCCGGAGTCCACTTACAAAGATGAGGCTCGGGCCTCCGCTCTCCTCTGTCCCTGCCCCCTCCTTTCCCTCCACCATCTGTTCATATTGACCTCCTTTCTGTCCCACCAACTCCTCAAGATCTTCTCTGCCGCAGGGCCTTTTCCCAGGCTGCTCCTTTTGTCTAAAGGGCCTAGCGAGTAGCTCCCTCCTGCTATTCCTGTCACTTCTCAGAGGGTACCTCATCACTGCAGCTGAAGCACCCCCCCCAGCCCGCCAGCCCGCTGGCCCTCTCCAACAGGGACGTCTGCCCGTCCCCCCAACTGTCCGTCCCCCTGCCTGCCTCTTCCGAGCTGTACCCGCGGTGCCTGGCGTAGACCCGGCCCGTGGCTGGGGTGCGCGGAGGTGGGGCCGACTCCGTCTCCTCGTCCTGCAGATGAAGCTGCTGCCCTTCCGGCAGAAGAAGGCCCACATCATGGAGATCCAGCTCAACGGTGGCACGGTGGCCGAGAAGGTGGCCTGGGCGCAGGCCCGGCTGGAGAAGCAGGTGCCGGTGCACAGCGTGTTCAGCCAGAGCGAGGTGATCGACGTCATCGCCGTCACCAAGGGCCGCGGGGTCAAAGGTAGGGTCGGGTGGGGGTTCCGGCCCCTGAGACGGCTGCCCAGCGGGGGGGGGGGGATCGGACAGGCCTCTCAGCCACCAGCCCCTGCCGTCCGCAGGGGTCACCAGCCGCTGGCACACCAAGAAGCTGCCACGGAAGACGCACAAGGGACTGCGCAAGGTGGCCTGCATTGGTGCCTGGCACCCGGCCCGCGTGGGCTGCTCCATCGCCCGGGCCGGGCAGAAAGGTTACCATCACCGCACAGAGCTCAACAAGAAGGTGTGTGCACAGCCTGCGGAGCCCGCGCCACTGGGCGGAGTGGGTACCAGGCAGGCAGACGAAATACCCCTACCAGGGCCTGAGCCACAGCGCAAGCGCTGACGGGCGTGGGCATCCTGGACACACACCGCCCTCACCCTCCCTCCTTCTCGTGGCAGATCTACCGCATCGGCCGGGGGCTGCACGTGGAGGACGGGAAGGTGGTCCGGAACAACGCGTCCACCAGCTACGACGTGACTGACAAGTCCATCACGCCGCTGGTGAGCGTGGGCAGCCAGGCTGCTCTGGGGGGCGTGGCATGCAGTGGGGGGCCCAGACGCAGCGGGGCGCGGCTCTGCTCCGGGAGCTGGAGGTGTGTGTGCACACCACGGCCAGATGGGGCTCAGCGGCCTGCCAGGCTGTAGCCGGGATTCTATACTGTTAAGTGAGACGATGCAGGAAAAGGAGTTAGCCTGGGGCTCAGACACGGCCCCCGTCGGCGTTGGAGCGTGAGAGTGGCACCCCTGCTCCTGGAGGTTACTCAGGGCTCCTCCTAACACAGCCCCGCTTGCGGGATTCTCCCAGGGCTCCCGGCGTCAGCCCCTGAGCTGGCCTGGCCTGTGTCTGTCTGCTCTGAGCCCCGTCCTCCTCCCCTTCCTCAGGGCGGCTTCCCACACTACGGGGAAGTCAACAACGACTTCGTCATGCTGAAGGGTTGCATCGCGGGCACCAAGAAGCGGGTCATCACGCTGAGGAAGGTCAGCGCAGGCTGGGGGCAGGACCCCACGGTGGGCAGGCCTGGACATCACGTCTTGTCTCCTGGCCTGCTCTGGGTGGGTTTTGGCGGGAGGTGACCCGAGGGGAGGGGAAGGGGAGTCTCTGGCCTTCACGCCTCCTCTCCTGTGGACCCCCAGTCTCTCCTGGTGCACCACAGCCGCCGGGCGCTGGAAAACATCGAGCTCAAGTTCATTGACACCACCTCCAAGTTCGGCCATGGCCGCTTCCAGACAGCCGAGGAGAAGAGAGCCTTCATGGTACACTGCCCCCCACCCCCAGGGTCACTCCTGAATGGGTGGCAGGGGGCGGGCAGGGGTCACCCCAGCTGGACTGAGGGGGGGCGGGCAGGGGTCACCCCGGCTGGACTGAGGGGGGGGTGGGCAGGGGTCACCCCGGCTGGCCCTGGGGGGGGTGGGCAGGGGTCACCCCGGCTGGGCTGCGGGGGGGCGGGCAGGGGTCACCCCGGCTGGACTGAGGGGGGGCGGGCAGGGGTCACCCCGGCTGGGCTGCGGGGGGGCGGGCAGGGGTCACCCCGGCTGGACTGAGGGGGGGCGGGCAGGGGTCACCCCGGCTGGGCTGCGGGGGGGCGGGCAGGGGTCACCCCGGCTGGGTTGCGGGGGGACGGGCAGGGGTCACCCCGGCTGGACTGCGGGGGGGGGGTGGGCAGGGGTCACCCCGGCTGGCCCTGGGGGGGGCTGGGCAGGGGTCACCCCGGCTGGCCCTCGGGGGGGGGCTGGGCAGGGGTCACCCCGGCTGGCCCTCGGGGGGGGGCCGGTCAGGGGTCACCCGGGCTGGCCCCGGGGGGGGGGTCGGGCGTCCAGCCGGGCTGGCCCTGGGTGGCTGTGGTCAGCGGTGCATTCCGGGCAGGACGGTGACTAAGGCTCCTCTGCCCTCCGACGCAGGGCCCCCAGAAGAAGCACCTGGAGAAGGAGAGGCCGGAGAAGGCGGGAGACCTCTAGGCCCGGCGCTCCCCGCCCGCCGCACCCGGCCCCGCCCCGGCCCCGAAATAAAGTCCCGAGGCTGCACTGCCCCGTGTCTCGGGGTCGCGAGGCGCGGAAAGGCCGGCGGAGGGGGGCAGCGGGGGCTCAGCCGCGGGGCAGCCCGGGGGAGAACGCGGCGCCGCGGGCCCGGCCAGGCGCGGGGGCTCGAACCCCGGAGCGCGCCGGGAGCCGCGGGGCGGGGCTCCGAGGGAAAGGCCCTGCGTCGGTGGGCGGGGTCTGCGGGAGAGGCGGAATCTGACAGGTCCTCGGGAGGGGGCGAGGCCTCCTGGTGGCGGAAACCGGAACCTGGTCCTCGCGGAGGGCGTGGCCTCTGAGGAGGCGGGGCGAGGGCGGTCGCGAGGCGATTGGCCCCCGGCAGGGGCGGGGCGGGGCGGGGCGGGGCTGGGTCCGCCGCCCGCGGTCGGGTCCGCTCCCGCACTCGCGGCCCGGGTCCCGGTGGCGCCATGTCTTTCTGCAGCTTCTTCGGGGGCGAAGTTTTCCAGAACCACTTTGAGCCAGGTCCAGCCGGCGGCCGCGGGCCGGGAGGGCTGGGGCGGGTGTGCATTGGAGGGGCGCCGCCACTGTCCGGGCCTGGAAGATCGGGGACCTGGGGGGGGCGGCCGGAGAGGAGAGAGGGGACCCCCTGAACCTTTCCGAGAACCTGTGGGGCCGGGTACTGTGGTTGGTGTGGGGGGGTCATCGGGTCAGGGTGGGGATAGTGGGGGTGGGGGGCCATCGGGGTCGGGGTGGGGATAGTGGGGGTGGGGGGCCATCGGGGTCAGGGTGGGGATAGTGGGGGTGGGGGGCCATCGGGGTCGGGGTGGGGATAGTGGGGGTGGGGTCCATCGGGGTCGGGATGGGGATAGTGGGGGTGGGGGGTCATCGGGTCAGGGTGGGGATAGTGGGGGTGGGGTCCATCGGGGTCGGGGTGGGGATAGTGGGGGGGGTCATCGGGGTCGGGGTGGGGATAGTGGGGGTGGGGGGTCATCGGGTCGGGGTGGGGATAGTGGTGGTGGGGGGCCATCGGGGTCGGGGTGGGGATAGTGGGGGTGGGGGGCCATCGGGGTCGGGGTGGGGATAGTGGGGGTGGGGGGCCATCGGGGTCAGGGTGGGGATAGTGGGGGTGGGGGGCCATCGGGGTCGGGGTGGGGATAGTGGGGGTGGGGGGCCATCGGGGTCGGGGTGGGGATAGTGGGGGTGGGGGGCCATCGGGGTCGGGGTGGGGATAGTGGGGGTGGGGGGGCCATCGGGGTCGGGGTTCCGACTGAGGGGGAAAGCCAAGGAACATCTGGTCCAGGGCAGTGCCAGCTGTTACCCCCCCCCCTTCCCCCTTCAGAGGTCTCTGGAGTGACTGGACAGGTTCTCCTTGTCCCCTTCAGATCTGGATGTGCCAGCCCAGGGCCTCTGCCCGGGAGCCACGGGTGCCATCCAGCCAGCCCCTGCCAAGGTCCAGTGAACTTTGTTCTGCCCGAGTGGTGCGCAGTCTGGTTGCAGGCTTTAGGCTAGCTCTCAGCTCCGGCTCCAGGCTGTGAACGGTTCTGGCCAGCCCCTTCTTAGCGGAGCTCTGCTGACAACGGACTTATTTGGTAAAAACACATGCTTAGGAACTGGAGACAGAGCTCTAGTGTTGCAGCGCCAGCCATGAGGGGAAACCGTTGAGCAAGTGTACAAAGATCTTGAACTCAAGCCCCCCCCCCTTACAGGCACTAAAAACAAACCACATTCATAGGCAAGACTGGGACTTGGGTGTCTTTGGGGCAGAGTCTTGTGGGGTGTCTCTCCTTTAGGGACTTAGGCTATGACACGGCTTCTCTGGGGCTGTGGCCGGGGATCACCTCTGTCTCGAGTCCTGGTGTGCTGCCCAGCTGCGGACGGCACTCCTGGGCCTCTGCTTCCTTCTCAAGTTCCGGGTAAAGGCTGGGCAGCCACAGACTTCAGGAAGGCTGTCCCCAGGTTCTCTGGTTCTTTTTTTTGGGGGGGGTGACTTCGTGCCCCTGGAGGTTCCTGTTTTTATTCTTTCAAGTAGTGGTGCAACTCTTTTGTAACTTTCCTTGCCCCTGTGCTGCCCCACACTGATGTTTTGGGGAAAGAGAAAACCCAGCCCCAGCCCCCTTGTCTCTCTGACTCTCTGACAACCTGGACGCTTTTTGTGTGTGTGCCAATATGGCGTCTTGAACTTAGGGCCTAGGCGCTTAAGCTCAAGGCTGGCAACCCTATCATTTGAGCTACTGCTCCACTTCTGGCTTTTTGGTGGCCCATTGGAGATGAGAGTCTCAGACTTTCCTGCCTGGCTGTCTTTATGCTGTGATCCTCAGATCCCAGCCTGCGAGTAGCTGGGATGTCAGGCATGAGCCACGGCTCCCGGCTTGGCGGCCTGTTTCTGGGACCATTCTCTTGCTCCTCCTGACTGACTGGAGGCTCAGTCCAGGGCCTTCCTGGGTAGCCATTTGGGGGTTGGTGGGGTTCAGGGGTCACATCAGGGCTTCCCTGCGAGTCCTGCAGGGGTGGAGGTGCGCGTCCATCCGGCTACACACTTTTCTCTGGGTGTCTGTGACGTCACACCTCTCCTTGCTCACGTGTAAACTGGAAATGGGCTGTGGAGAGTGTGCATAAGACAAGTGTGAAGTGTGAGCTCAGTGCCACGTGTCCCCCGAGCCACCGGGGTCTCTGCGCGGTGACCCATGCGTGAGTGGGCAGAGCGCCCAGGGGCCAGGCGTCCGGACTGGCTGGGCTGAGGTCTCTGCGTTGACTCCCCCGGCCCAGGTGTGTACGTGTGCGCCAAGTGCGGCTACGAGCTCTTCTCCAGCCGCTCCAAGTACGCACACTCGTCCCCGTGGCCGGCCTTCACCGAGACCATCCACGCAGACAGTGTGGCCAAACGCCCGGAGCCCCATCGCCCCGAAGCCCTGAAGGTGGGTGGCCGGGGAGGCCCGAGAGCGGGCCACCCCCCTTCCCCCGCTCCCCTCACACGCTTGGGCCTTCAAGGCCGGTTCAGGTTTTCAGCCTGGGCCGCTGAGCCTGGCGCAGGGCGCGGGCGGCGGGGCACGTTCCCCTCAGGCCCAGCCTCTCGTGAGCCCGCAGCTCACGCGGCGTGTGGTCTTCCCAGGTGTCTTGTGGCAAGTGTGGCAATGGACTGGGCCATGAGTTCCTGAACGACGGTCCCACGCGTGGGCAGTCCCGATTCTGAATCTTCAGCAGCTCGCTGAAGTTCATCCCTAAAGGTGAGTGGGGAGGGGCACGGGGGGGGGGAGCCCCCGGTCCCCTGGGGAGGCGATGGGCGGGGAGCGAGGCGCATCCAGCCTGTGCCTGTCCACTTACGCGGCACGTCAGGGACAACAGGGTGAATGTCCGCCGATCCAGCCCCAGTCCCGCCCAGTCCTGTCAGGGGAGGTGGACCCGCACCCGGCCACGTTTGGCCGTGGCCTCTGGTGTCAGGTCGGAGCTGCTGAGTTCCGTCTCCACGGCCTGGCCTGGCCCGCGGCTCTCGGCTCACCGGGTCCTCACCCCCCCAGCCTGTCTGCACACAGGGTCACCCCTCCCCGTGCTCCGTGACTCCACCTCCACCTCCTCTCTCGCTGTCCCCAGGGCCACCCCCGTCCCTTACCCCTGCTTGCACTCAGCAGTGCAGGACTGTCAGTAGCACAGGCCGGTGTGGGGCTCCACCAGGAGCCTGAGGTGACGTTTGGCTCCATCTTTATTGTCCTGGAGGAGGAAGAGACCGCCGGTCCTGTAGGTTTCGGGGACTCACGTGTGCGCCCTCTAACTTGCCTACTGGCCGAAGAATGAGTTAATGCCCGATTGTTTTCTCTCTTCTCCCTCCTTTTTTTCAGGCAAAGAAACTTCTGCTGCCCAGGGGCAGTAGGTGGGCAGCCTCCCTCCCCCCCCATGGACTCGCGGTGGCTGGCTGGGCCCTGGCTGTGGCATCTCGGCATTCCGACAGGAAGGCAGGGCGGGGGTGGCTGAGACATCGGAAAGGACAGACTCCTTGCACAAAGCACCCCAGAGGCCAGGGCTGAGCCTCGGCCTTTCTTGGCGTACGCAGTCTCCAGGAGACTTACATACCGCCAGGACATTTATACATATGCCCATGGGCCCACGTATTTTTCCCATTTCCTCCCTGGCTTTCTGTATGTCTTGCGAGGGACACCAGTTCCCAACCTTGGACCCCACCGAAGCCCTGTGCCTTCCCTTGCCTGTTGCGGGGGGAGGAGGAAAGCAAACACGGCCGCCCCGCCGGCCCCTCCAGCCCTGGTCACTGCATGATCTGCCCTGGCTAAACCCTCCTAGGCCAGCCAGGGTGGTGACAACCTGTGGCCTGCAGGAAGAGTAGAGCCATCCCAGCCCTGTTTCACCATCTGCGGGTACTGTTGCTTCATGACCTGGCCGGTGCAGCTGCCCCGCGGTCACCGGCCTCGGTCCACACCTGCAAAGATGTCCCAAGCCCTGTGCTCTTGCCAGGGGAGGACGGGGGAGGCAGAAGCCTGTCCCCCAGCTCGAGTCTTAGAGTAATCAGGTGGAAATGAATAAAGGTGAGCCCTGGCCGCGCGCACGGTGCTGCTCCAGGCCCGGCCTGCTGTCTTGGTTCCCATGCAGAGGGAGGGTGAGCATCAGGACTTTACTCTTGCGTGCTCTGAAAATATTTGTGGTTCTGTATTGAGGATGCAGCTGTGTGTGCAAGATGGGGACTGAGGTAGATGGAGGCCGCCCTCAGAAAGCCTGTGTGAACCCTGGAAGGCAGTAGTAAGAAGGTGCAGCCATCACCCCTGGCTTGAGGGAGCGGAGTCATGCAAGTCCTTGGAACCCACAGCGGCAGGGACCAAGTGACAGTGCCCACGGCTCCCAGCTGCCCTCAGACCTAGCGCGGCCCACGGCTTCTCTAGAAGTGAAATGGGCCGACCCCTGACTGGACTGAACAAGTATCGGTCCGAGAAACAGAAGACTCGCATGAACCCCAGAACAGCAGTGTCCTGCTGCCTTGGGGCCCCAGAGCCTGGCGGCCAGGGAGGCCAGGCAGCCTTCAGCTATACGGTTAATCTGGCCTTGCACTGATTGTGCACCGGGGCAGGGAAGCAGGGAGACCCTGGGCGCCACGCTCCCAGAGGCACCAGTGTCCCCCTCAGTCCGGGGTGTGCGGCAACCTCCTAATCGTGAGGCAATTGCCAAACAAGAATGGCCCCCAGCCTTCCTACAGGAAGGCCCAAGGTGGCCTCTGGGAGGCCAGGCCCAGGTGCCGGCCCAGAGCCTGCCCGCAGGGGGCGCTCATGGCCCACAGGCCTGGGGCATGTTGGGCTGCAGTTTCCAGGAGCTGCCACTGGGGGGCATCGCATGGCCCAGCCTCATCTGGGACCCATTAGCCCGGTGCCCCAGGGTCCTAGCGGGCCCCGTGTCCTGGGTGACCTGTGCAGGGGGCGCCTTTGGACCCACTCCCCTTTCTGGAGCCAAGAAAGGAGGACAGATGGGGGACAGGTGGAGGATAAGGGAAGGGTCAGGACTGGGAAGCTGGGAGTGTTTGGAGGCGCAGATACAGGCAGGATCTCCCAAACGCAGCCCAGTGCCAGCCCTCTCTCCAGGTCCCTGGTGGGGTCCCATCTGCACGGATGCCCCCTCCCTGGTCCTCTCCCCTGAGAGTTTGGGCCTTGGCCCGCCCTAGGCCTGGATGCTGAAGTTGCAGCCCTGCAGATCTCTGTTCCTCTGCCCCCATCTCTCCCTGCTGCAGAGCAGGATGCTTCTTGTAGCCCACCCCCTTGCCCCTCCGCCAGCCAGCCATCTTGGCAGGGTGGTCCCAGCATTTGCTGTTCATTATTCTCCAGTCCCTCCCTACTGCCAGAATCCTTCCAGAGGCCCCACCCCTACCCCCCGTGGCTCTCTCCCTCCCTCCACTGCAGGTACACCGCTGTCCCCCCTGAGGTTTCTTTGTCCAAGTCGAAGAGCTCCCCACACCCATGGCCACAGCTTGCTGAGGCTGAGTGCAGTCTCTCCATCAGAGGCTGGCCTCGGGTTGCTGTGGTGCGTGGTGGCTGTGTGGCCTGGTGTGGCTGCTAAGCGGGGAGGGCCTGCCTCCTCTCCCTTCCACAGGGACGTTTTTCATGATTCAGTTCTGACACTGTCAATCTTGTCTGCCCCGGCCAGTCCTGGCCAGCCCTGGCCAGCCCACGACCCTTCCCTGCCATTGTATCCGCCAATCTCCACCAGCAAACCCCCAGGTTTTGGAAAGTGGAGCCACAGACGCCTTTCCCCTCTGGTCTTGTCCCCAAGGCAGACAGCAGGAGGTGCTCAGGTGCTGGGCGGGGGGGGGGGGGGGGGGTGCAGCTTTTCCCGCAGTCCCATGGTCCCTGGTACATGTCCTCAGTCTCTTTACCAGGACCAGGCCCTTGGAGAGGAGGGGTTTGTCATCTTTAATAAAAACAGGAGAGGAAGCCACTGGTGGCTCATACTTGTAATCCTAGCTACTCAGGAGGCTGAGGTTCAAAGCTAGCCTGGGCAAGAAAGTCTGTGAGACTCATCTCCAATGACTCACTGAAAGGTCACAAGTGGTGCTGTGGCTCAGGTGGTAAAGCCCTAAGCCTTGAGCACAAAAGCTCAGGGACAGCGCCCAGGCCCGAGTTCAAGCCTCAGGGCCTGTACTTCCCCTCCCCACTCCCACCTTCCACAACATGGAAAGGGAGGCGAGGGAGCTGGGTCCCTGGCAGGGAAGACCTGGAAATCCTTTCATGAAGTCACTGCTGCGGCCCCTGTACCACCGTCTCCCACCGGGGGAAGGGAAGCAGGGCAGCGGCCCCTGCCCAGGACAGCCACATCCTCTCTCTTGGGCACATCCGGCATCCGAGTGGAAAAACCCCACGCAAATCCAGGACAGCTGGGCCTGCCCTGGGGCCGCAGCCCTCCGCTGCTCCCCTCGCCAGACTCCTTCCTGTGGTGTGGTGTGGGGGTGCAGGGCGGGCTGTGCGAGGGAGGTCCTGTTCATGTGTGAACCCCCCCCAGCTGTCCCCCGCTGAGGAGGAGCTGCACCCCGACTAACAGCTCTCTGCCTAGGGGGAGAGGGGGCACCACGGGCTGGGGGGCCGGAGCAGGCTGGGAAAGAGACAGAGAAAGGTGTTCTGGGTAGAGGAAAAAAATAATCAGACAGCAGAACGCAAGTGACCTTTCCAGAGACAGGGACCCCCGTCTCCCAAGATCACCAAGCAGGGAGTGGGCAGGATGCCAGGCTGGGTCCTGGCGGGGGGAGGAGCTGCCCAGATAGGAGGAGGAGGAAGGAAGGAGGCAGAGCCTCTCAGACCATCCTCCCTCAGCAGGTGGGGGCCTGAGGAAACGTTATCCCTCAGGGATAAGAAAGGGCAGGCCGGGCGCTGGTGGCTCATGCCTGTAATCCTAGCTACTCAGGAGGCTGAGATCTGAGGATCGAGGTTCAAAGCCAGCCCGGGCAGGAGAGACCGTGAGACTCTTATCTCCAATAAACCACCAGAAAAACCGGAAGTGGCGTTGTAGCTCAAGTGGTAGAGCGCTGGCCTTGAGCTGAAGAGCTGAAGGACAGCGCTCAGGCCCAGAGTTCAAGCCCCACGGCCGACAAAAAAAAAAAAAAAAAAAAAAAGGGCCGGGCCTGGCTCCCAGAGATAGAGAATTATCCTCAGAGAATAAGCAGGGGAACACACGCCAGGGGATTTGGAGTCCTGATTGGCGCCTGCTCGGATTGGGTGGGTGCTGTAGGCCTGGGTGGCTTTTTGTGGGAAGGCTCTGAGGAGAACCAGCCAGTCTGGAACAAATCTCATTTTAAGCTAGACTAGACGAAGAACTTCCTGTCCCCAGCGTGTGCCAGCATGATTCCCAGACAGTGGCATGCCAACAACCTGCCCGCAGGGCCTCAGGCTCAGGCTTGCCCTGACAAGCAGGTTTGGCCCTGGGGGCTGTGTTAGAGGGGCCGTGACTGGTCTTTACCCCATTAGCCCCACGTGGCCCTGCATGGCCCTCTGCGGCCGGGGCAGCCCTGGGTGGCAGCTGGGTGGGTCCTGGAGGCCTGGTGTCCCTCAGAGACAGCTGAGACATGTCCAGGTGCCATTAGGCCCGGAGCCAACCCCTAACAAGCAGAAGGGACAGAGGCCTGGTCTGGTGGAGGGGCTGGGCCTGGGGTGGGGCTGGGAGTGGGCAGGTGGCTGGTCCTCTTGGGGCTTCACCGGCCCTCCCTCTCCTTTGTGGGCAGTGCTGGGGTGTGGTAAACCAGGGCCCGATCTCCTGAATCTCCTGGCGCTGGGAGGGAGTTCCCTCTCTTCCCCCACGAACACTGCCCTGAGCCTTTCACACCCTCCCGGGGGACCGCGGGGGGCCGGAGGGGGGGGGTGGGTCCGGAGCCACTGGGCCCCGACGGGCGGATCCCGGAACCAGGCCGGCTGTTTCTTGGGGGGCAGGGCTCCCACCGACCTGGGTGGCGCCTGCGAGCTGGGGCCCAAAGCGGATTCTGACCACAGAATGTGGGGACGGGGCCCGCGTTAGGCTGCGGACGTGGCCTCGTTTCCCCCTTGACGTCGGGGCCCGTGCGCTTCTTTGGTCCGGAGGCGAGGCTCCCACCGTGTGCGCGCGCGCGCATGCGCAGCCCGCAGTCCCGGGCTTGAACTCAGGGCCTGGCGCTGTCTCTGAGCTCCTTGGCTCCAGGCTGGCGTCCTGGTGACCAGTGAGCAGAGCCTCCTGGACGTGGCGGGCCTCGAACGGCCACCTTCCTTCTCAGCCGCCTGGGTGCCCGGCTAGGCTCCCACTTGTGGAGGCCTCCCCGTCCAGGAGGGGCGGGAAGGCGCCTTCTCGGGCGGGCTGGCCCGTCCGGGTGCGCCAGGGGCCCGGCGGGGTCCTAGAGTCCCCGAGCCGGCCGGGCGGAGGGGACGGGCGCCCAGACCCCGCCTCCGGCCCAGAAGCCACGCCCATTGCACCACGCCCACCTACCCCGACCTCGCCCCTCCGGCCCCGCCCCTCCGACCAGCCCCGCCCATGCAAACCCGCCCCCAGCTCCGGCCCCGCCCACAAACCACGCCCAGAGGCCCCGGACTCACCCCACCCAGCTCCGCCCCCTCCTCCCCTGCCCGCCCCTCCGGCCCCGCCCCTCCGACCAGCCACGCCCATTCAACCACGCCCCAGCTCCGGCCCCGCCCTCCGGCCCGCCCCTCCGACCAGCCACGCCCATTCAACCACGCCCCAGCTCCGGCCCGCCCCTCAGGCCCGCCACGCCCATTCCAGCACGCCCCAGCTCCGGCCCTGCCCTCCGGCCCGCCCCTCCGGCCCGCCACGCCCATTCCAGCACGCCCCAGCTCCGGCCCCGCCCCTCCGACCAGCCACGCCCATTCCAGCACGCCCCCAGCTCCGGCCCCGCCCCCCGGCCCGCCCCTCGCCCGGCTCCCCCGGCCGGCCGTCCAGGCGCGGGCGGCGTGTACGCCCGTCTGCGGTCCCCGCTCCCCGGGGCGCCCGCGACGCGGCCCCATGGCGGGTAGCGGGGCCGGGGCCGGGGTCGGCGCGGGCGCGGGGCCGGGGCCGGGGCCGGGGGCCGCGCCGCGGGCGTCCCGGGCGGCGCTGGCGCTGGCGGCGGCGCTGCTGCTCGGCGTCTACGCGCTGAGCGCCCTCCCGGGCCGCCCCGCGCCGCCCGGCCCCGGCCCCGGCCCCGGCCCCGGCCCCGGCCGGCGGCGCCTCCCGCAGGCGCTGATCGTGGGCGTGAAGAAGGGCGGCACGCGCGCGCTGCTCGAGGCGCTGCGGCTGCACCCCGACGTGCGCGCGCCCGGCGCCGAGCCGCACTTCTTCGACAGGTGCTACGGGCGCGGCCTGGCCTGGTACCGGTGAGCGCCGCCCTCCCCTCCCTCCCCTTCCCCCTCCCCTCCCTCCCTCCCCTCCCCTCCCCTCCCCCTCCCCTCCCCTCCCTCCCCTCCCTCCCCTTCCCCCTCCCCTCCCTCCCCTCCCCTCCCCTCCCCCTCCCCTCCCCTCCCTCCCCTCCCTCCCCTTCCCCCTCCCCTCCCTCCCCTCCCCTCCCCTCCCTCCCCTCCCTCCCCTCCCCCTCCCCTCCCCTCCCCTCCCCTCCCCTCCCCCTCCCCTCCCTCCCCTCCCCTCCCCTCCCCCTCCCCTCCCCTCCCTCCCCTCCCTCCCCTTCCCCCTCCCCTCCCTCCCCTCCCCTCCCCTCCCTCCCCTCCCTCCCCTCCCCCTCCCCTCCCCTCCCCTCCCCTCCCCTCCCCCTCCCCTCCCCTCCCCTCCCCTCCCCTCCCCCTCCCCTCCCCTCCCTCCCCTCCCTCCCCTTCCCCCTCCCCTCCCTCCCCTCCCCTCCCCTCCCTCCCCTCCCTCCCCTCCCCCTCCCCTCCCCTCCCCTCCCCTTCCCCCTCCCCTCCCCCTCCCCTCCCCCTCCCCCTCCCCTCCCCTCCCCTCCCCTCCCTCCCCTTCCCCCTCCCCTCCCCTCCCCTTCCCCCTCCCCTCCCCTCCCCTCCCCCTCCCCTCCCCTCCCTCCCCTCCCTCCCCTTCCCCCTCCCCTCCCTCCCCTCCCCTCCCCTCCCTCCCCTCCCTCCCCTCCCCCTCCCCTCCCTCCCCTCCCTCCCCTCCCCCTCCCCTCCCCTCCCCTCCCCTCCCCTCCCCCTCCCCCTCCCCTCCCCTCCCCTCCCCTCCCTCCCCTTCCCCCTCCCCTCCCCTCCCCTCCCCCTCCCCTCCCCCTCCCCTCCCCTCCCCTCCCTCCCCTCCCTCCCCTTCCCCCTCCCCTCCCCCTCCCCTCCCCTCCCCTCTGCTTCCCCGGGGAGCTGAGGAGCCCTTCCTGGACTTGGGGGCCGGGCACTGCCCTTGGGCCCAGGGGTGGGGGTTGGATTTATCTCCTGCACTGCCCTGCCCCCCTCCTGGGACAGGCCTGGGGTGCGGCCTCCCGCGCCCCGTCCTCTGCCTCAGCCTGGGTGGCCTGGGGACTCTGGGGGTGGCAGGACCCGGTGCTCGCAGATCCCCTCACCCCCATTTGTGAACGCTGACTCTCCTGTTAGGATGGGGGGGCCGGGCGGGGCTGGCTCTGAGCAGAGGGGGACGGGAGGGCTCCCCACTCCACTTGATCTCAGCGGGGAGAAAGCGGGAGAGGAAGGAGGCTGCAGAGTGGGACCCCAGGGACCCCCATGGCCAGGGCCTGGGCTCCTTGGAGGAGAGGCAGGTTCAGGACCACCCTGGGCAGCGTCGGGCTTGGGGAGGAGGCTGTGGAGAGAGACCCAGGCCCAGGCTGGGGGGTCACATCCTGAGCCGGGGGGCTGGTGGGGACGCTGACCTGCCCAGGGGAGCCGTGGCCTGTTCCACACAGCGTGCAGCTGTGAGAGGGGACTGTGCCCTGGGCCTCTGGAAATGCCCCCCCCCCCCCCCCCCCCCGCCTCAGTGTCCCGGCGCGTCCCGGTGTGGTGGGGGAGGGGCTGTGTCTTCTTGTCTGCGTGGGGCGGGCACTGCTGCCAGGCGCTGGGGTCTCCAAACGCTCCTGTCTGGTCAGGGGGGCTCCCCTTCCTCCCCCCTCCTCCCGGGGACAGGTAGGAAGTGGTTTGGCCCTCATACTCTGGAACCATCCTTCAGTTCCTGGGGAGTGAGCAGTGGGTGGCAGGAGCAGGCCTGGGCTCCTGCACCCCCAGGTCTTTCTGGTTGTGATGGAAAGGGATCCCATGTCCCGGCCTCCACTGGCTGGAAGCTGTCGGGAAATGCAGACCAAATGGGGTGGGCTCCGCGGAACGGCCCGCAGAACAACTTGTCAGATGTTTGCCATGCATAGCCAGAGTTCTGCTCTGCTCTCCCTGGTCCCCCCCCCCCCCGCCGTTGCTGTCCCCCAGCCCCCAACATGCCAGTCTCTGCGTTACACCCCCCACTGGCGCCCCACTGGGACAGGCTGCTACAGAACTGATCCCAAAGACCTCAGATCTCAGAGTGGCGTGAGTGAGCCCCCCTCCACCCTTCCTGTGCCTCCTGTGAGCTGTGTGTGTGTGTGTGTGTGTGTGTGTGTGTGTGCACCCCTGTCCAGTGTGTCTGTGACGGGGTGGGGGAGGTCTGGCTCTCTCTGCCACATGATGGAAGAAGCTGACGTCTTCGGCGGAGAGGAAAGGCTCTCTGTTCTCTCCCGTCTCCCCAGCCCTGCTGTGGCCATAGTAGCGTCTGGAACCTGGTACTTCTGGGTCTCACCAAGTAGCCCAGACTGGCCTCACACTGGAGAGCCTCTGGTCAGACGCTTTAAGTTCTGGGATTGTGGGTGTGAAGCACCACAACCAGCCCTGGGTCTCCGCCTGTGTGTGTGTACGCATGCGTGCGTGCGTGTGTGTGTGTGGGGGGGGGGGGGGTCCTGTCCTGTCACTAGCCCATGGTCTATGCACTTGTTCACTCATCTTGGGTGTCCACGTGACCAGGGCAGACTCTGGGGACTCTGAGGTGGTGGTGGGGGGAGGCCAGGCTGGGTGAGACTGGGTGGGGTTGGGCAGGGGTGTCTGCTCCCTAGCACAGCCCTGAAGCCTCTGCCTCTGTTGACCTAGTTCCCAGACTTTCCTTGGAGCTGTTTGCTCAGCTGATCTGCCCCACCAGCCCCGCACCCTGCCCTACCCTGCCCTGCCCTGCCAGGGCCAGCCCCACTTACTCGGCCCCCACCCTGAGCTACCTGGACAGCAGGTGTTGTCTTGGGACCTGGCTGCAGGCGCCTGGCCTGTTTGCATTTTCCCAAGGCAGGGGTCTGCGGTCAGCTCTCCTCCTCTGGACCTGGGAATGGGCCGGTGCCTTCCTTACTCACATCCGAATGATGTGAGCCGGTGGCTCAAGCCTGTAATCCTAGTTACTCAGGAGGCTGAGGTCTGAGGATCGAGGTTCAAAGCCAGCCCGGGCAGGAAAGTCCGTGAGACTCTTATCTCCAAGAAACGACTAAAAAACTGGAAGTGGTGCTGTGGCTCAAGCGGTAGAGTGCTCGTCTTGAGCTGAAGAGCACAGGGACAGCACCTAGGCCCAGAGTTCAAACCACATGACCAACAAAAAAAAAGAAAAGAAAAGAAATGCCGGGCTTCAGGCCTGGCACCCTGGCCCTTGCAAGGTCGAGATAGCCCCCAGTGGCCCAGAAAGATGCGATCACAACCACATTGCTAATGGACACAAGCGCACCCTGCTTTTTTGGTTGGCACTTTGGCATTCAGAGCTGGGCCAGAAGGGGGAGGGGTGGGCAGGGCTGTGGTTAAGGGCAGGGAGAGGTGTAATTAAATTTCGGCGTGGGGGGGCGGGAGAGCAGTCCACCTGCCACTCATTATTGATGACCTCACTCGGGGCCAATGACTACAGCGTGGAGGCTGGGTGTCACAGGTCCACACTGGCTGGCCTCGGGCTCCTCAGGTCTGGGTGGGAAAGCAGCACCATGGTTGGGGTACAGCAGCTCTGGGTGGGGTGGTCACTGGGAGGGCGTTGCCCTGACATGAGGGCCCAGAGAATTTGTTGAGAGATAATAAACTGCCAGTAAACACACTCCGGCAGCTCTGAGCCCCGGTGATGGACACCCTGGACACCCTGGTGGGTGGCCCCTACTGCAGGTCTGTGTGGGCTGGCCGGGACCCCGCACTGCACCTACCAGGCTCCCCATTGCTGCACCTTAGGGGTTGGGCCTGGGGGATGTCACCAGAGGAAGAGGGGCTGGTCCTGGGTCCCTGGGGAGCGGGCTAGGGGAGGGGGCATGGCCGATGGCCAGCTCCCCTCCTGCGGTCTCTCAGGAGCCTGATGCCCCGCACGGTGGACGGACAGATCACCATGGAGAAGACTCCCAGCTACTTCGTCACCCGGGAGGCCCCGCGCCGCATCCACAGCATGTCCCCCGACACCAAGCTGATTGTGGTGGTGCGAAACCCCGTGACCCGAGCCGTCTCCGACTACGCCCAGACCCTGTCCAAGACCCCAGGCCTGCCCAGCTTCCGAGCGCTGGCCTTCCGCCACGGCCTGGGCCCCGTGGACACCGCCTGGAGTGCGGTGCGCATCGGCCTCTACGCCCTGCACCTGGGCCGCTGGCTGCGCTACTTCCCGCTGTCCCGCTTCCTGTTCGTCAGCGGCGAGCGCCTGGTCAGCGACCCCGCCGGGGAGGTGGGACGCGTGCAGGACTTCCTGGGCCTTACACGTGTGGTCACCGGCAAGCACTTCTACTTTAACGCCACCAAGGGCTTCCCGTGCCTCACGAGGGCCCCTGGGAGCAGCCGGCCTCGCTGCCTGGGCAAATCCAAGGGCCGCTCTCACCCCCGCGTGGCCCCGGCCCTGCTTCAGAGACTGCGTGATTTCTACCGGCCCTTCAACCGCAAGTTCTACCAGATGACTGGCCAGGACTTCGGCTGGGACTGAGCCGGGGCGGCCTTCCTGACACGGCCGGTAGCCCCACACAGTCAGAGCGGGCTGGCTGCGCGCCCTGCGGAGACAGAATGTTTAAGAGCTACACTTTGCCTGGGCGCCGGTGGCTCACGCCTGTCATCCTGACGACTCAGGAGGCTGAGATCTGAGCATCGAGGTTCAAAGCCAGCCCGGGCAGGAAAGTCGGTGAGACTCATCTCCAGTAAACCACTAGAAAAAATGGAAGTGGTGGCTCAAGTGGTAGAGCGCTCGCCTTGAGCTGAAGAGCGCAGGGATAGCACCCAGGCCCAGAGTTCAACCTCACAACCACCAACAAAAAAAAAATACACGTTGGATTTCCATTTTCCCAGTTGACCTCTCAATCCGAGTGGGCCTGTTATCTTAAACGCCTTTGTCCTCTTGTTTCGTGAATCTCTTTTTCTAGGGGTGGCTCTGGGGATTGAACTCGGGGGCACTCTCCTGCTTGAGTCACGCCTCTGGCTCTCCGATGGATGGGATATTGTGTCACCAGCTCCGGTGCAGCACTGCCCGTCAGGCGTCCTCTCCCACGCTGTTTCTTACACACTGGGGGTGGGGGCAGGGCCTCCGTCCCGTGTCACCTGTGAGGCTGAGGCTGGTGGCCTGACTCCTGACACACAGCTCGGTTTTGGTGAGTTTGAGGGCTGCCGGATCCTCTCTTCTCAGCCTTAGAGGTGGAGCAGTGTCAATCAGGACCAAGGGGTGCAGTGCGCTGGGCAAGCTGACCTGGGCAAAATCTGGGTGGGGTGAGCGTGGAAAGGCCGGATGGGGCTGGTCTCGGGCTGGCCAGGCTGCGGGGTCCATGGGGCGGGACCTCTCCCCTTGGTGAGCGGGCCGCGCTGTGACTCCAGACGGGCTGTGTGATGACCCTCGGCCGGGAACATAGCCGGAGGGCCGAGTCTCAGGGACTGGCTGTGTGTGGGGGGGTTGATGAACCCCACACAGAACCTTGGGTGCAGGTGTCACCCATAAATTACCAAACCTCAGACAACCTCCCTGCCCGTGAGTCCCCGCACAATGACATTGAGCTGAGATCTCCCGTGCAGCTCGGAGCCGGGCTCCCCTCTAGGATCCTTTTCCTGCTGCTTCATCTGAACCGCATCAGGGCTGCGTGTTTGGCCGGAAGAGCCGTCTGCAAAGCTGTCAGTCAACTCGAGCAGGGGCTGCGAGGCTGTTGCCAGAAGCATTTCATACACCAGCTTTCCGATTGAGCGGGATCGAGGCCTGCCGTGGGGCAATCGAGAACAATCAGAGATCTTGTTCCCGGTGTCTTCTCCTGTGATCCTTGCGGTGTGTGTGTGGGGCAGAGCTGGCTAGACGGCCGCCCACGGTCAGATCCTATCAGCTCGCTTCCTTCTTGCAGGAGGGGATGGAGGACAGGATATCTGATGGGAAACTGATCCAGAGACACATGCCATAACCGCCCGGAGGAAGGCCTGCCGTCCCCCCCTCCCCCCCCCCCCCCCCCCCGTCCCCACACACACACTGAAGAGCTGGGAGGCTGGGCGGCCAGGGGGAACGTGCCAACCACGCCAGTTCTGGCGCAGAAGCATCCGGAGACTGTCTGGCCCTTGATTGCACTGTCTGGACTGCGGGGCTGGGAAGGGGGCTGGCGCAAGGGTGACGGGGTACGGTTCTCTTGTTTCCGCGCTGGCCGGTCCTGTGGGGATTAGACGGAGTGAGAGATCTGTGGCTCAGAAGCTGTGGCAGGCTTGGGCTGGGGAAACAAAGGCAGACTCCCTGGTCTCTAGAGAGTTCACTGTCCTCCCCCTGCCCCCCATGGCTTGTTCAAAAGCCCTGGACATCAGAAAGGAGCCGGTGAGGAGGCAGATCTGACCAGGGTGGCCACAGAGGTGCTGCTCTTTGTAGAGGCTCCTTGCCCGCTGTCCGTGCACCCTCTCTGGCCATCAACCCTTGTGTATCAAGCAACTGGGCTTTTATCCTCCTTTACAGATGATAAACTGAGGCAGGGAGAGGCCATGTTTTACCAAGAATGGGCCCATGTGGGAGGGAGTGGGGAACACCCTTGGGAAAGTCCGTGATGGGCAGGGTGTAGGGGTGCTTCCACCCAGGGGTGTGCGTCCTGGAGATCCCGGTGCGGGGTGTGGGGAGCCCGCGCATGCTGCCTGACAGAGGTGGCTCCCGTGTTCTGCTGATGGCTCATAGTCGAGCTCAGCAAGGGAGGAGGGTTTCTGGGGGGAGGGGGGTGCTCTTTAAAGGGGGTCTCCTGGCCAAGCTCCGGTGGCTCACACCTGTCATCCTAGCTACTCAGGAGGCTGAGATCTGAGGATCTTGGTTTAAAGCCAGCCCGGGCAGGAAAGTCCATGAGACTCTTATCTCCAAGAAACCACTAGAAAACTGGAAGTGGCGCAGTGGCTCAAGTGGTAGAGCGCTTGCCTTGAGCTGAAGAGCTGAGGGACAGCGCCCAAGCCCAGAGTTCAAGCCCCACGACCGACAAAACAAAACAAAGCAAACAAAAAAAGGGGTCTTCTGTACTATGGAGGTGGTGTATTGCCTGTGATCCCAGCTTCGTGGGAGGCTGTTCGTAGGAGGATTGCAATCTGAGGCCGGCCCCAGGGTAAAAAACACAAGAGTATGCACAACACACAAAGATGAGGTACAAAAGGGATCTTGAGGGCAAGACATAGAAGCAGGGTGGTGGGGGGGGCGGTGTCCTGGCATCCTGGCTGGAGGAGCCCCGTCCATGGGGGCCTGGGAAGGAGCTTCATGCAGCTTACAGGAGCTGAAGCCCCTGACACCAGCCAGCCGCCAGCAGCACCTGGTGAGCGGCCCACAAGGGAGTGACCAGTGCCCACGGCCGGCACGGAATAAGAGCCCTGGCCAACAGTTTTTAACTCTTTTCTGACTTGGTGGTACCGGGGATTTGTGCTTGCTAGGCAGGTGCTCCACCTCCGGACCATGTCTCCCCCTTTCTGTGTCTGCTTTTAATCAGCATAGAGGTAGGATTTCCTACTTTTGCCTGGCACTTCTGAGCTCCGGGCCTCTGTCCTCCCAGCCGCAGCAGCTCGGGTGGGGCTGGCATTCCGGGTGCAACACCGCCACACTGGGCTGAGCGACGGAGGGAGGGTCTTGCTTACTTGCCCATGCTGGCTTTAACTTGGATCCTCCCGATTCCTGGAGTGGCTGGGGCAGCAGGAGTGAGCCTCGACTTCCAGCTCTCTGGGTGTGCTGAGCGGGGCCCCGCACAGCCTCTCAGGTTCCAAGTCCACGGGAACCTGAGCCGATGGATGAATGCTGCGTTACACGGTGTTTCCTTCTTCATTTTTGCTATTTTTGTTTTATTTTTGCAGCGCTGGGCTTTCTTAGGGGACTCTGCCAGCCACTCCCGCAGACCAAGTTATTGTTGTCTTTTTAAATGCAGCACCGAAAAATAATATTGAACTAAGCCAACCAAGGAAGAATGTGCTAGATGAGGGGCCAAGACTCAGAGGCCTGTGAGACACCCCCCTTCTAGAGGACGGGTGTGGGGGGGTGAGGCTGGGGTGAGGCAAGCCCACTGGGGTCTGACAAGAGCCGTGGGGTGGGGGCAGTATCGGGGGGGCGCAGCTGCGGGCAGGGGTGAGGGCAGGGGTGAGGGGTCCCCCTTCTCTGTGGAGTGAGTGCTCACGCCTCTCCTGGGTTGTTTACTTGTGCAAATATTTGCAGGGGGCACAGCCACGTTCTCAGTGGCCCCAGGGGGACTGGACCTGTGTTGTGGAAGAGAGCGTGTCCCACCAGCTCCAGCTCGTGGAGGTCGCCCTCCCCCAGGGACGGGCACCATTGGTGTTCTTGTCCCAGCACACAGGCACCGGCCGCTCCCTTCACAGAGTGACCAGGCGGACGCGCACTGCTGGGCAGGTGACAGCTATCTACACAGGCGGGACGCAGCAGCCTTGCGCTGTGTCTGTGACCACGCCCCGTCCACCTGCTGACCACGCCCCCGAGCCCTGGAAGCTTCCGGCTGGCGGCTCTCCAGCCGTCTTCACAATGGGAGCGTTCTTGCTCTTTCTCCTCACAGAAGCAAAATTGCAGCGGGAAGGCGGGGTGGACAGGGAAACAGACGCCTGGGGAGGACTCCACGCCAGCCAGGGGTGGCCTCTCCAGCTTCCGTCCCTGATACCAGGCCCTCGGCAACTTGTCCCTTTGTGCCCTGGATAGATGGGCAGAAAATCGATGGTTTTGCTCTGTTGACAAAACACATTCCTGGCAACTAGGATGCAGGGGAGCGTTAAAGGCCACAGGCACAATTACTTCCAAGGAAGAGGCAACTCTGGATGGAGCTCTTTTGCGCAAGGCTGGCTCGCTATCACTTGGCCCACAGCTTCCACTAAAGGTTTCTTAGGTGGTTAGTGGAAGATCAGAGTCTCACAGCCTTTCCTGCCCGGGCTGGCTTTGAACTGCGATCCTCAGATCTCAGTCTCCTGAGTAGCTAGGATTCCAGGCGTGAGCCACCGGCGCCTGACTTGGTTTTACATTTCGTTAACTGCATTGTGAAGGCATCTTAGACAGAGCAGAGAGTTGCAAAGATGGCTGGTGGAGTTCCTGCAGAGCCTCACCATGGCTTCCTTCTCTGAATGGTGACATGTGGCAGGGTGCCCCCCAGTCCAGTGGTTCCCCCCACACACACCCGATGCCAGGCCAGGCTCAGTCCCACACAGAGCCACACCTCACCCATTTTTTTTCTTTTTGCTTATGTGGTGCTGAGGAATCGAACCCAGGGCCTCAGGAATGTAAGGCAAGTGCTATACCACTGAGCCACCTTCCCAGCCCTAACCATGGTATTTCCTTTTTTTTTTTTTTTTATTGTAAAGATACTATACAGAGGGTTACAGTTACATGAGTGAGGTAATGAGTACACTTCCTCTTGAACATTGTTACCCCTCCATTCACCCATTTGTTTTTATGTTGGTTTGGAGATGAGTCTTGGTAACTTTGTTGGCTAGCCTCAAATTCTTTGTTTCTTTCCAGTTGACTTTATTGTTATTATAGAGGTGATGTACAGAGGGGTTACATTTGCGTGTATCAGGCAAGGAGGACGGCTCTGCTCCCCCTCCTCTCCCAGTCCCTCCCTCCTATCTCCACTTTCATCAATGTCCAGTGCAGCTATTGCACTTGGTCACCTTTTGCCTTGGATTCTGTGCCCTCCCCAACCCCCCAGATGTGCACGTGAACACACTGTATATGAAGTGAAGAATACACAGTCATCAGAAAGAAAAATTACAAAAAGTCTTTTGTTTCCATATCTTGGAGTTCGTCTCAGTATGTATATTTGTTTATATACACATGAAGAGGTGCTTGGGCACTGGGCCTTTGTGATTCTCTCCTAAGATTCCTCTGCTGGTGTCACTGTCGTATCTAGAATCCTGTGTAATTTGTCATATCCCAGTGCGTCGTAGATCTAACTTCCACGTGTCAGAGAGAACATGTGCCATCTGTCTCTCTGATCTTTAGCCTCAAATTCTTTGTGTGTGTGTCGGTCGTGGGGTCTGAACTCTGGGCCTGGGCGCTGTCCCTCAGCTCTTCAGCTCAAGGCAGGCGCTCTACCACTTGAGCCTCAGCGCCACTTCCGGCTTTATGTGGTGCTGAGGAATCGAACCCAGGGCCCCGTGCATGCGAGGCGAGCGCGCTACCCCTGAGCCACCCGCCCAGCCCCCGCGGCTTCCTTTTGTAGCACTCGGACCGAGCAATGGAAAGGAGGGCCCTGCGGTGCTGGCCCGCCAGGCGGGCGTCGCGGGCGCCCGTGCGTCCCTGCAGACACCGGGGCGCCGCAGGTCCTCCGCGGCCCTTTCCCAGAGCCCCGCATGCCTGGGAGGCGGGGTCCGCGCGGGGAGAGAGACGAGGGGGCGGAGTCAGTACGGTGGGGGCGGGGCCTCGGTGGGAACCAAGCAGAGCCAGCACTAGGCAAGGGGCGGGGCATCGGAGGGGCGGGGTCAGTAAGATAAAAGGGGCGGGGCCCTGGCGGGCGAGGCCAGTACGGTGTGAGGGACCGGCCTGGGCGGGGGCGGGGCCTTGGTGGGGCGGGGCCGCCGCGCGGTGGGCGGGGCCGCGTGCTAACGGTCGCGCGTGGCGGTCGCGCGGACTCCGGGCTTCCCGCCCAGTGGCTGAGGAGCGGCGGCGAGGCGCGGGGCGGGCGGCGCCGGGGCGGGCGGCACGGAGCAGCTCTCCGGCGGGACGTCCCCGGTGAGCCGCGGTCGCTGCGGTTCCGAGGGCCGGGGCCGCGGGGAGGAGGCCCGCGCGGAGCGCTGAGGTGAAACCCGCCGGGGCGGCGGTGCGAGGCGTGCGGACCGCGCGTGCGCGGGCCCCCGCGGCCTGCCCCGCGCACGGGGGTTCTGGTGGGGCCTCGAGGTCGCCGACGCCCGTGCGGCCCGTGACCCCCGCGCCCCCCCCAGCAGGAATCACCCAAACCCCGCGGGAAGGGTGAACCGAGCCAGAATGGAAACGACAATTCTGGGCTTCGGTCCCGGCTCTAGAATCTTCCACAGCCCCAAGTCCGCGGCTGACGCCTGTCTCTCTCGGTAGATACTCGGGAAGCTGAGAGCCGAGGATCGCGGTTTGAAGCCAGCCAGGACGGAAAAACCTGTGAGACGTTTCTTTCTTTCTTCGGCCAGTCCTGGGGCTTGAACTCGCGGCCCGGGCGCTGCCCCTGAGCTGCTTTTGCTCAAGGCGAGCGCTCTACCCCGGAGCCACCTTCCCGGCCACCCTGATACTATTATCTCCTATTAACCACTGGGACAACATTAGGGGAGGCGTGGTAGAGCGCTAGCCTGGAGGGGAAAAACTCCGGGCAAAAGCTCAGGGGCGGGTCCTGAGTTCAAGCTCCGCCAACCGATCACAATAACCACCTCCACCACCACAGCAGAGACTGCTGAGAGTGGGGGATAGTTGAGGCGGGCCACAGGAAAAGCCTCTCCTGGACCCCTGAGGAGTGTGGAGGACCCTCTCCCAAACAGGAAAGGTGGAAGGTGTCACAGAGTGGGGAGCATCAAGGAAGAGGGGCTGCATCTGGGCGAGGCAGAGCACTGCCACAGCCTTCTACGGGCCTGGGAAAGCACGGAGAGTGAGGTCCCTGCACTCTGCCATATCCTTCAAATGATTGTGGAAAGTGAAAGAATCTCAAAGAAGCCTGACGCCAGTGGCTCGCGCCTGTGAACCTAGCTACTCAGCAGGCTGAGCTCTCAGCATCACGGTTCAAAGCCAGCTTGGGAAGAAGTCTGTGAGACTCCGATCTCCAATAAACCACCAGAAAACTGGAAGTGGCGCTGTGGTTCAAGTGGTAGAGCATTCACCTTGAGCTGAAGAGCTGAGGGACAGCACCCAGGCCCAGAGTTCAAGTCCCAGGATTGACAAAGTTAAAAAAAAAAAAATCTCAAAGAGGTCATAAGTCAGTTACTGACCAAATCATCAAGAGATGCTTAAGGGTAAAAATGTGAGGAACTCTAGGGGGCAAGCTCTTGTCTAGTAAGCATGAGGCCCTGAGTTCAAACCCGATACTAGCACCACCAAAAAAGACTACCTGAATTAATATTTATTTCATCATTATAATAATTTTTTCCCCCAAAGTACAAGTATCCAATGCTTTCTTTCAATGGATCAGTAGTTCTCCTCACATTGTCTCATTCCTAACTGGTCAGCCACACAGACACCTACCTTTGTCATACCTTCCTGCCACACTCATTTCTGTTTTTATAAAAATACTTGGATTGTAGGTCTGACTAAATCATATAGATTTTTAAATTATTTTAATATTTGGAATTTTTCATGATTATTTCAGATATTTAATTTATATGTCTAAATTGTATTTTCTAACATGCAGATTGAATATGGCAAGTTCCTTTGCTTTGAGGACCTTTACTGCACTTGCAGATCTGCAGCAAAATATGGCTAATCTGGTAAGTTTCAATTCTGGTTTCAAAACTGGTTTGATTATTCTCATGAAAAGTGAAATCTCGTAGCATTCAGTGTAGCAAATTTATTGGATACATTCTTATAAAATTGATAAGCATGTAGATTATTCATTAATATAATTATAGATATTAAGCATCCCTAAACCTGTTTGTATTATGTTATTGAAATAAAAATTAATCTTCTGTCTATAGAGCAGGAGACATCATTGTAGATATGCTTAGCAATGGTTCAAAATAATCAAAAGACTTTTGTGTTATTTTGATATTTAATAAAGGGATCATTTTAGTAAATGTGTGTAAGAAATAGTATCAATGGGAGCTGGGAAGGTGGCTCAGTGGTAGAGTGCTTGTCTTGCATGCATGAGGCCCTGGGTTCACTTCCTCAGCACCACATAAGCAGAAAAAGCTGGAAGTGCCGCTGTGGCTCAGATAGTAGAGCACTAGCCTTGAGCTGAAGAGCTGAGGGACAGTGCCCACACCCTGAGTTCAGGCCCACAACCGACAAAAAAAAAAAAAAAAAAGAAATAGTATCAATATGTCCACACTGCAGGAAGAGGAGCTAAGAACTTAGCTAGAATAAACTTCATTATATTTTTAATGTCACTGATTATTGCAAGGTTAAAATCAAGGTCTAGAGTTAGTCATTTTAGTTTTTCCCTTTGAAAGAAGATAACTATTTTTATTTTTTTTTTCATTTTTTTGTTGCTTGTGGGGCATGAACTCAGGGCCTGGGCAGTATCTGAGCAATTTTTGTTCAAGGCTAGCACTCTGTTACTTTGAGCCACAACCCCACTCTGGGTTTCTAGTTATCTAGTTATTGCAGGTTAACCAACTGGAGATAAGAATGCTACAGACTTTTCTGCCTGGGCTGGCTTTGAACTGAAATCCTCAGATCTCAGCTTCCTGAGTAACTAGGATTATAGCATGAGCCACTGGTGCATGGTTCTTCCTTTCCTTTCCTTTCCTTTCCTTCCTTCCTTCCTTCCTTCCTTCCTTCCTTCCTTCCTTCCTTCCTTCCTTCCTTCCTTCCTTCCTTCCTCCCTCCCTCCCTCTGTCTCTCCCTCCCTTCCTCCCTCCCTCCCTCCCTCTCTCTCTCTTTCTCTCTCTCCCTCCCTCCCTTTTCTTTCTTTCTTTCTTTCTTTCTTTCTTTCTTTCTTTCTTTCTTTCTTTCTTTCTCTCTTTATCTCTTTCTCTTTTTTCTTTCTCTCTCTCTTTCTTTCTCTCTCTCTCTCTTTCTCTTTCTTTCTTTCTTTCTTTCTTTCTTTCTCTCTTTCTCTCTCTCTTTCTCTTTCTTTCTTTCTTTCTCTCTTTCTTTCTTTCTTTCTTTCATGGGGTTTTAACTCTGGTCCTGAATGCTGTCCCTCAGCTCTTCAGCTCAAGGCGAGTACTCTACCACTTGTGCTACAGAACCAATTCCCATTTTCTGGCGGTTTGTTGGAGCTAAGAGTCTCATGGAGGGGCTGGGAAGGTGGCTCAGTGGTAGAGCGCTTGCCTTGCATGCTTGAGGCCCTTGGTTCGATTCCTCAGCACCACATAAACATAAAAGAAAAAAGCCGGAAGTTGTGCTGTGGATCACATGACAGAGCACTAGCCTTGAGCTGAAGAGCTGAGGGACAACGCCCAGGCCCAGAGTTCAGGCCCCATGACCGGACCCAAAAAAAAGAGTCTTATGGACTTTTCCTGCCCGGGCTGGCTTTGAACTGTGATTCTCAAATCTCAGCTTCCTGATTAGCTAGGATTACAGGCGTGAGCCACCAGCACCCAGCTTTATTTTTATTTCTTAAAACACATTTCAAAATTGCAGTTTTTGTTTTGATAGTTACTAAAGGGGATATTACAACTGTTTTTTTTTTTTTTGGTAGGTCATGGGGCCTGAACTCTCAAGGTGAGCACTCTACCATTTGAGCCACAGCGCCACTTCTGGTTTTCTAGTGGTTTATTGGAGATAAGAGTATACTATGGCCGGGCGCCGGTGGCTCACGCCTGTAATCCTAGCTACTCAGGAGGCTGAGATCTGAGGATCGCGGTTCAAAGCCAGCCCGGGCAGGAGAGACCATGAGACTCCTATCTCCAATAAACCACCAGAAAACCAGAAGTGGCGCTGTAGCTCAAGTGGTAGAGCGCTCGCCTTGAGCTGAAGAGCTGAGGGACAGCACCCAGGCCCAGAGTTCAAGCCCCACAACTGCCAAAAAAAAAAAAAAAAAAAAAAAAAAGAGTATACTATGGACTTTCCTACCTGGGCTGGCTCTGAACCATGATCTTCAGATCTCAGCCTCCTAAGTAGCTAGGATTACAGGCGCCAGCTAACATGACAACTTTTAAGGAAGTTGAAATGGAATATCCAAGACTTTTTTTTTTTGCCGGTTGTGGGGCCTGAACTCTCAGCATGGGTGCTGTCCCTCAGCTCTGCAGCTCAAGGCTAGTGCTCTGTCACGTGAGCCACAGAGCCACTTCTATCTTTTTCTGCTTATGTGGTGCTGAGGAATCGAACCCAGGGCCTCATTCATGCAAGGCAAGCACTCTACCACTGAGCCACCTTTCTAGCCCAGAAGATCCAAGACTTTAGAATTTAAAATTTAAATTTATTAGCAGCTCTGTGTGTGTGTGTGTGTGTGTGTGTGTGTGTGTGTGTGTGTGTGTGTGTGCATACATACAGTCTCTCTCTCTCTCTCTCTCTCTCTATATATATATATATACAGTCTCCTCTCTCCCCCCCTCTCTCTATAGGTACATATGTGTAATTTATGTTACTGCCCAGCATGTTTGGATTAAGAAGCTAAACAATTTCATGTTAGCAGACCCATATAAGGGAAAGCTTTGACTACAATAGCAAATGAAATTGCATTATACATGTGCTCTAGAAGAATTCAGTAATGCTGGGCGCCGGTTGCTCACACCTGTAATCCTAGCTACTCAGGAGGCTAAGATCTGAGGATCTCGGTTCAAAGCCAGCCAGGGCAGGAAAGTCCATGAGACTCTTATCTCCAATAAACCACTAGAAAACTGGAAGTGGTACTGTGGCTCAAGCGGTAGAGTGCTCGCCTTGAACTGAAGAGCGCAAGGACAGAGCCCAAGCCCAGAGTTCAAGTCCCACAACATATTAAAAAAAAAAGATTCAGTAAGGATCTACAGCTACAGCATAGGGCAGTTAGTGTGCGCCACCTAGTGACTGAAAATAAACTAGACGGGGGTGGGGGGGGAAGGAAGGGATAGTAGGAGAAAAACAAAGGAGGGAGTTAACAATGCTTGACAAGAAATGTACTCATTACCTTACTCATGTCAGTGTAACCCGTCTGTATATCATCTTTACAGTAAAATAAAATTAAAAAAAGAAAATAAACTAGAAACATGCCAAGTATCAAACAACTATAGTTATAATAACAGCTGTCTTTTTATTTTGTACTATTCTTTGTAGAGTTGAGCATTTATGGAATTCTTTTACGTGTTTGTCTGGATTAAAAACATTTAAATGGTTCCTAGACAAAAAATGTTTGTTAGAGCCAGTAAAATATAACAATCCCATGAAATTAAATTTACCATCTACATCTGTGTTTAATATTGGTCTTCTATACTCTTTTGTTTTTCAGAAAATAATCGGTATAGTTATTGGGAAAACAGATGTCAAAGGCTTTCCAGACAGAAAAAGCTGAGTTCTTTTTAACGCTTTGCCTCATTTTTCATCAAGTGTGGCTTATGTCTGTAGCAAAGTGTATTTAACTGATTACATTTCCCATGCCTGCTCAATCTCCTAAGAGCAAAGATCATGTTATTGTGTATGGTAAGACGCATACATGAGGATGAAGATAGATCATAGATCATATTTTTATTGTTTTTGTTTGTTGTGGGGCTTTAACTCTGGGCTTGTGCCTGTACCTGTGCTCTTCAGCTCAAGGTGAGCACTCTACCACTTGAGCCACAGTGCCACTTCCAGTTTTCTAGTGGTTTATTGGAGATAAGAGTCTCAGACTTTTCTGCCTGGGCTGGCTTTGAACTGTGATCCTTAGATCTCTGCCTCCTGAATAGCTAGGATTGCAGGTGTGAGCCACGAGTGCCCGGTTTTGCTTTTTCTTTTTTAAAATTGTTTATTTTTTCCCAGTCTGGGGGCTTGAACTCAGGCAGGGCCTGAGATCTGTCCTGAGTTCGTTTGTGCTCAAGGCTAGTGCTCTACCTCTTGAGCCACAGTGTCACTTCCAGCTTTTTCTGTTTATATAGTACTGAGGAGTTGAACCCAGGACTTCATGCATACTAGGCAAGCACTCTACCAATAAGCCATATTCCCAGCCCTTTTTTAATTTTTATAATTTTTTTCCTGTTCTGGGGTGGAACTCAGGGTCTAGGTGTTGTCCCTGAGCCTCTTTGTGTTCAAAGCTAGCATTCACCACTTGAGCCACAGTTTTACTTCCAACTTTTTTCTGAGTAGTTTATTGGAGATAACAGTCTCATGGACTTTCCTGCCTAGGCTGGCTTTAAACTGCAATCCTCAGATCTCCGCCCCCTGAGTAGCTAAGATTACAGGTGTGAACCACCAGCACCCAGTTTGTTTTCTTTTTTGTCCAGTAGTGGGACTTGAAGTTGGGGCCTCATGCTCTCACTTGGGCTTTTTTGTGTTTTTCTTAAGCTGTTACTCTACCACTGAACCCTGGACAAACATGCAAAAACCTATCTGAAAAATAACTAAAGCCAGAAAGGGCTATGAGTCTGCCTCCAGAGGCAGAGCCCCTGCCTAGCAAGGTGGGGGCCCTGTCCAGTATGGCTGAGACAGAGAATTAGTGACAAAGAGAGAAGGGGGAAGGAGAAGGAGAAAGAGATAATAAAAAATAACACTTTCTGGGGCTGGGAAGGTGGCTCAGTGGTAGTGTTTGCCTTGTATGCCTGACACCCTGGGTTTGATTCTTTAGCACCACATAAGCAGAAAAAGCTGGAATTGGCACTGTGGCTCAAGTGGTAGAGCACTATCCTTGAGCTGAAGAGCTGAGGAACAGCACCCAGGCCCAGAGTTCAGGCCTCATGACCACACCCCCCCCCCCAAAAAAAAGAGAAAGAAATAGCACTTTCTGCTATGCATTTAACTTTTTATAATCATAATGATCATCAAAAATCATGTGATTAAACAAATCATTGGTCTTCCCTTAGATATTGGATCCGAAAGATACACTTTCAGTTTCACCATTCGTGATTCACCAGCCTGTTTTGTAAATGCAGCATGCTGGGGTAAAGAAGAGTACATCAGGCCACTTTCTGACAGTTTTAGGGTGGGTGACTGTGGTAAGTTAATGTTGATTCTTTATTTTTTTTTTATTTCAAGATACTTTATTTTCAAAACAAGTCCCAACACTAAGCTTCTTTATTTTGACCTGCCCTTCAATTGCTTTCTCCTCACTTCTAGAATTAATGTTTAATTACATCGCTCTGCTTCAGACTAGCATTGACTCTTTTTTGTTGTTGTTGGTTGTGGGGCCTGAACTCTGGGCCTGGGCACTGTCCTTCAGCTCTTCAGTTCAAAGCTAGTGCTCTACCACTTGAGCCACATCACCACTTTCAACTTTTTCTGCTTATGTGGTGCTGAGGAATTGAACCTAGGGCCTCATGCTTGTAAGGCAAACACTCTACCACTGAGCCACCTTCCCAGCCCCAACACTGATTCTTAAACGGTTTCAGCTGCAGTATTTTTCCTGTGGTATATTTATGATAGCTATATTGAAGCACTCACAATGAAATAAAACATAGCTCACAGGTCTCCAGAATCTTTTTTTTTTTTTTTTTTTTTTTTGGTCGGTAGTGGGACTTGAACTCTGGGCCTGGGCGCTGTCCCTCAGCTCTTCAGCTCAAGGCGAGCGCTCTACCACTTGAGCTACAGCGCCACTTCCGGTTTTCTTGTGGTTTATTGGAGATAGGAGTCTCACAGTCTCTCCTGCCCGGGCTGGCTTTGAACCGCGATCCTCAGATCTCAGCCTCCTGAGTAGCTAGGATTACAGGCGTGAGCCACCAGCGCCCGGCAGGTCTCCAGAATCTTATCAGAACAAAAGCCAAATATGAAGAGCATTAATGTGACATATGGCATATGACTTGAAACATAGAAATGTGATTAGTCATAGTTTTACTAGCATTTCACAATTCAGTTTGCATTAATTCCTATCATTATTACAGTCATTTACCTTTGTAAACACATGATAGGGCCACTGAATAAATTTTGATAAAAATTGATATTTGGGGCTGAGAATGTTGCTCAGTGGTATAGTGCTTACCTAGCATGCATGAAGCCCTGGGTTCAATTCCTCGGTACCACATAAACGAGAAGCTAGAAGTGGTGCTGTGGCTCAAGTGGTAAAGTGCTAGCCTTGAGCAAAAAAAGCTCAGGGATAATGCTCAGGTCCTGAATTCAAGCCCCAGGACTGGCAAAAAAAATTGATATTTGAGGGCTGGGAAGGTGGCTCAGTGGTAGAGCGCTTGCCTTGCATGCCTGAGGCCCTGGGTTCGATTCCTCAGCACCACATAAGCCAAAAGAAAAAAGCCAGAAGTGGTGCTGTGGCTCAAGTGGTAGTGTGCTAGCCTTGAGCTGAAGAGCTGAGGGACAGTGCCCAGGCCCAGAGTTCAGGCCCCACGACTGGACCCAAAAAAAAAAGGTCCAAAAATTGATATTTGAATTTTAAGGAACTTTGTTTTAGTTGAAATAGTTTTCTTTCTTTCTTTTTTTGGTTAGTTGTTGGGCCTAGAATCAGGACCTGGGTGCTGTTCCTGAGCCTCTTTGTGCTCAAGGCTAGTGTTCTACCACTTTAAGCCACAGCACCACTTCTGGTTTTTTGAGTGGCTAATTGGAGATAAGAGTCTCACAGGGACTTTTCTGACTAATCTGGCTTCAAACTGCCCACCTCAGATCTCAGACTCGTGAGTAATTAGGATTACAGGTGTGAGCCACTGGCACCTGGCGGAATACCATTTCTTTTGCACATTCCCTTCTCCATAGTATCTTTATGACTATGGGAAGAACAAGGATTCTGAAAACATCTATATGGGTTCAAATCCAAGTTTCCACATTTATTTACCTTGTGCATTTGAGAACATTTTTTTTTTGGGGGGGGGGTCCGGTCGTAGGGCCTGAACTCTGGGCCTGGGCACTGTCCCTCAGCTCTTCAGCTCAAGGCTAGCGCTCTACCACTTGAGCCACAGTGCCACTTCCAGCTTTTTCCTTTTTGCTTATGTGGTGCTGAGGAATCAAACCCAGGGCCTCAGGCATGCAAGGCAAGTGCTATACCACTGAGCCACCTTCCCAGCCCTTGAGAACATTTCTTAATCTTATTGTTCTCAGCTGTGAAACGATACCTGATTATGTTTGGGGTAATGTTTAATGACCCCTTACAAAGTGTAAACTTAGTTACTTGATAGATGACAGCTCTAGCTTATACAAGAAACAAGAAGCTGGGCACTTGTGGCTCATACCTGAAAATGTTAGCTTCTCAAGAAGCTGAGATCTGAGGATAACATTTCAAAGCCAGCCAGGGTAGGAAAGTCCATGACACTCTTATCTCGAATTAACCACCAGAAAAGCAGAAGTAAACACATGGCTCAAAGGGCTAGAGCTCTCTCGTGGGCTGGGAAGGTGGCTCAGTGGCAGAGAGCTTGCCTTACATGCATGAGGCCCTGGATTCGATTCCTCAGCACCACATAAGCAAAAAAAAAAAAAAAAAGCCAGAAGTGGCACTGTGACTCAAGTGGTAGAGCACTAGCCTTGAGCTGAAGAGCGAGGGACAGTGCCCAGGCCCAGAGTTCAACCCCACGACCGGACCCCCCCATCCCCCCTCAAAAAAAAAGGGGGGGGCTAGAGCTCTCACCTGGAGCAAAAGAGCTCAGGGACAGAGCCTGGGCCCTGAGTTCAAGCCCTGAGACCAGCACCAAAAAAAAAAAGGTGGAATTTGAGGTATGGGGAAATTGAAGCCCTAACATTTTGAATTCACAAAGCCTGTAAGTAGCTGAGGTTACATCTTAGTGAGCTTTTCTGAGTTTAGCTTTGCTCTCTAAGTAGTGTTTTATTGAATGGTATGTTGTAACCCAATCAGTGTCAAGTAAAACTGAATCAATGGAGTAACACTAGTATGAGTCACTTGCTGGGACTAAAACACAAAGCAAAACTCTTCAAACTAATGGCTGCACCTCCACGTTTCCATTCATTATAGTGATGTGGGATGAAGACTGGAGGACGCATACCTCTCCTGCCAGCTCAGAAGTTAGAATCAAAGTACAGCTCATTGTTAGCCACACTCGGTTTTCATTTAATCCTGTTACAGTTTTGTGAGGCCACCACAATTTGACCTCTCTTTTAGTGATAATAGAAAATCCCCTGATCCAAAGAAAGGAATTAGAAAGAGAAGAAAAGTTCAGCCCAGGAACTCCGAGGTAAATATAAAGCCCCTTTCTTTCTTTCTTTCTTTCTCTCTTTCTTTCTTTCTCTCTTTCTTTCTTTCTCTCTTTCTTTCTTTCTCTCTTTCTTTCTTTCTTTCTTTCTTTCTTTGTTTCTTTCTTTCTTTCTTTCTTTCTCTTTCTTTCTTTCTCTTTCTTTCTTTCTTTCTTTCTTTCTCTTTCTTTCTTTCTTTATCTCTCTCTCTCTCTCTCTCTCTCTCTCTCTCTCTCTCTCTCTCTCTCTCTCTCCCCTCCCTCCCTCCCTCCTTTCCTTCCTTCCTTCCCCTCTTTTTTTTTTGTCTGTTGTGGGACTGGACCTAGGTGCTGTCCCTCAGCCTCTTTGTGCTCAAGGCTTAGTGCTCTACCACTTGAGCCATAGCACCACTTCTGGTTTTGGGGTGGTTAATCGGAAATAAGTCTTATGGGGACTTTGCTGCCCAGGCTGGCTTCGAACTGTGATCCTCAAATCTCAGCCTCCTGAGTACCCAGGATTACAGGCTTGAGCCACAGACACCTGGCTTGCTTGCCCACCCTCCTTCCCTCCTTCCTTCCCTCCCTCCCTTCCTTCCCTCCTTTTCCTCCTTTCCTCCTTCCTTCCTTCTCTCCTTCCCTCCTTCCTTCCCTCCCTTCTTCCCTCCCTCCTTCCTTCCCTCCTTCCCTCCTTTTTGTCCTCCTTCTCTCCTTCCCTCCCTCCTTCCCTCCTTCCTTCCTTCCTTTTCCCTTTTTCCCTCCTTCCCTCCCTCCCTCCTTCCTTCCTTTTCCCTCTTTCTCTCCTTCCCTTCCTTCCTTCCCTCCCTTCCTCCCTCCCTTCCTCCCTCCCTCCCTCCCTCCCTTCCTTCCTTCCTTCCTTCCTTCCTTCCTTCCTTCCTTCCTTCCTTCCTTCCTTCCTTCTTCCTTCTTTCCTGCCCTCCTTCTCTCCCTTCTTCCCTTCTTGTACCTTCTTGTACTCAAGGCCTCATGCTCTTGCTCAGATTTATTGCTCACACCCCTCATGGACTTTCTTGTCTCAGCTAGCTTATAGCCATATTTCTCTAAAAAAAAAAAAACAAGTGGGCTGGGAAGGTGGCTCAGTGGTAGAGCACTGCCTTGCATGCCTGAGGCCCTGGGTTCAATTCCTCAGCACCACATAAGCAAAAAGAAAAAAAAGCCGGAAGTGGCGCTGTGGCTCAAGTGGTAGAGTGCTAGCCTTGAGCTGAAGAGCTGAGGGACAGCGCCCAGGCCCAGAGTTCAGGCACCATGACCGGACCCCCCCCAAAAAAAAAGGAATTGACTTTTGAATCTGGAAGCAGTTTTTTATTAAACATCATTTATATTAACTTTTTAAATGTGTTTTTGGAATTTAGCAACTATAAACTATTGCTCAGTGAGAATCACTCCGTGGTGAAAGTTTGTTCCAGTTATGAAGTGGACACCAAGTTACTTTCTTTGATACACTTACCTGTTAAAGAGTCTAGTGACTACTATTCATTGGGTGATGTCATTGCAAACGGACCCAGCCTTGATGGGAGGATTATTAATGTGCTGGCAGCTGTGCGATGGGTAAGTCAGATCCAAATGCAATGTGACAGACTGCTCTGTTGCCCAACTTAACTTTGGAATCAATGGTCAGGACCAGTGGGAGCAATTTTTCCTATCACAGTAGTAAGTCATATTATGAAAATAGTAACTTTTCTCATTAAAGGGAATAAGATAGCATTTTTCCTGTTGAATAACCAGCAAAATAAAAATCATATTGCTAAATGTAGCATTTTACCATTTATAAATAATGCAGTATTTGACAGCATTCATACTTGGGTTAAAGAAACATATAAATAGAAAGGATAAGCTTATTGACTTGAAAAGCCAATGTGGTTGAATGAGTCAAGCAATCATTTGGTACCTGTGTTCTCAGAGCTGTGCAGAGAGGGAGGAGGAAGGAAAAATACTCATTGTACTGGGTAGGACTGCTGAGAAGGGCCCTGAGCAGCAGGTAAGGACAGCACTCCAGGGGCCCCAAGAACATCAGAATCCATCTCAGTGACTACTGAGGAAAGTTCTGAGCTGAGTAAGGACTGTCTGCATAACAGACAAAGGCACTGTACAAAGATTTAGAGGTGGACCTCAAAAGGAAATCTTCACAGGTCCTGCAGCTCAGTGCTACAGCTCTTGCTGACTATGTGCAAGACCCTGAGTTGAATCCCTACCACCCCCCAACTAAGACTAAAGCCTCACAAAATAAAGTGTACGCAGACTTTTTTTTTTTTTTTTTTTTTTGGGTCCGGTCGTGGGGCCTGAACTCTGGGCCTGGGCGCTGTCCCTCAGCTCTTCAACTCAAGGCTAGCGCTCTACCACTTAAGCCACAGCACCACTTCCGGCTTTGTTCTTTTTGCTTATGTGGTGCTGAGAAATAGAACCCAGGGCCTCATACATGCAAGGCAAGCGCTCTACCACTGAGCCACCTTCCCAGCCCAATACTCAGAAAATTTAAAGGGACACAATTTCTCAAACATGTGGAAGAAGGATAATCAGGAGACACATTGACTTATGCCCCTCTTGTAGCCAGTGTTGTAACTAAACACTAGTTGCATTTTAAGATTGAATCCTGCCTGGGGGGTGTTCACTCTGCAGATGGCAAGTTAGTGGATACACATGCCTCATCTGTTTTGTTTTCTATCCTAGCCCCACCTGGCCCTGTGGAGCACAATATGTTAGACTAGAGGAATCACAGGCTATATAGCAATCTTGAAGCATAGGAGAAATCACTTTAAGTCTCCTCCTCTCCTCCTCCTCCTCCTCCTCTTCCTCTCCTCCTCTCTTCCTCCTCCTCCTCCTCCTCCTCCTCCTCCTCCTCTCCTCCTCCTCTTCTCCTCTCCTCCTCCTCCTCTGTTGTTGTTAATTGTTTCTCCCTTGTGCTGTTTCCCCATAGTCCTTAATGCCATTACATTATTAATGTCATAAGACCTGTCTCTAAGGCTTGTAAAATCCTGCAACAGCTCCGCCCCCACCAGCCTGACGCCCTCTGCCATGTGTCACATCACTGCTTTTCATGCCTTTCATCTTCCCTTTTATTTCAATCCTTTTCATTTTTTTCTTCCAATTTTTATTTAACCTGTTCTTCTCCCTCCTCACCTCCACTGTGTTTCCACTTCTCAGCTCCTTTTACCATAACATTCTTCCCCCACCCAATACAGTATGGCTGACCACTCTCATCCTTTGGCTCTTCTTTCCTCTGACTTTTTCTTATAGAGCCTGGCTTTTGATACCTTTGCATCTTTCTTTAGCCTGTTCCCATGGGACTCAGTTCTGCCCATAGGTGCCCTGGTGAATGTGGCGCAGGGTAGCCAGCCACTGTCCTGGATCTCTGCTGTGAAGACTGCAGATGCACCTGCTGAGAACCCTCTAGTCAGACAAAGGCCTTGGGCTTACCTCCTCTCCTCTGTCCTTTCTCCCTGCATTGTAGGCAGAATGCTTTGTGTTGAAGTACTTCCCTCTACCATTCCCTTCTGGAGGACACAGTGAAGGCATCGCTGCTTGGGGCTAGGCCTAGAAAGCTCCAGTGCATTCAATCACATGAACTCCATGCCAGCCTCAGGACACAGATGTAGATAACCATGTCCTGCTGCCAAGGATTCCACGTCGATGCCACCAGGGGCCTGTGGTGACACATTTGTCCTGGCATGTGAAAAAGACTCAGGTTTATCTTTAAGGCATATATCTGTGGTTCTCTTCAAAGTGTATGTATTCAGCCAAATATACTTAGTTTACACAAAAGGTACTTTCAAATCATGAAACACAAACGTGCAGTTCTTCCCATTGACATTTCTAGTTATGTCTGAGTATTATTCCATGAGCAGCACTTGCCTCTGCGTCTATAGCGGAGGGATAATGGTTTTCTTCACTTTCTAAGGTTGGAGAGCCTAAACACTTTACAACTTCAGACCGAAGAAGAGGCCAGAGGTGTGAAATTAAACTCTATGATGAAACAGAGCCTGCTTTTACAATGATCTGGTAATCTCCCACATCTCTTCCAAGCTGTAATATCTGCTGTTATCACTGGGTAATCATAGGAGATAAACTGCCTTAAAACTGTAGAGTGCTGAGTTGTTATAGATTCCAGCTTAAAATCAGGTCCTTGTTAGCACAGTGAACATGTGCTTCCTAACAGAGTGGGTTTTTTTAGGTCCAACCTATAGGAAACAAGCCAAAATGTTGGAGGTTTTTCACCAAGTTGGGGCTAAGCTAAAGCACCACCCCTTGCTCAGGCTGGATCCCACATGGAAAGTGGCCTCTACCTATCGAGGCTACTAAGCAGTTTAACCACTGTGGGGGCCCTGCTTTAATGGTCAGAAGTTTGAAGTTCTAAGACTGTCATTCACTTCTAGTTAGCCTGGAGTAATGAAGTGCTGCAAAAATAAACAATTAGTAGAGTAGAGGTTGTTAGAAGACTGTTGAAAGAAGAATTGCACTGTGTAGATGTTAAATACTCTGTCTTCTGTTTGTTTGTTTGTTTTTTTGGGGGTGGGTGGGTGGGTGTTTTATGCTAGTCCTAGTGCTTGCACTCAGGTCCTGGTCACTGTCTCTGAACTTTTTTTGCTCAAGGCCAGCATTTTACCACTTGAGCCACAGCTCTACCTCTAGCTTTTGGGTGATTAATTGCAGACATGAGTCCCACGGACTTTCCTACCCAGGCTGGCTTGGACGTGTGATCCTCAGATCTCAGTCTCCTTAGTATCTAGGATCACAGGCGTGAGGGCACAGGTGCTTGGCCCTTTAACTTCTGTTTTTGACCATGTGGGAAGTTGCAAATACCAGACACTGAGGCAGGGTTTCATTTTATTCTTTCCTTTTTTGGTGAATAATGTGTTGTGATGGACTTTCCCAATGTACTCACTTTGTATCATTTCTTCTTAAACAAATGCAGTTGGGATAATGAATCCATTCTGCTTGCACAGAGCTGGGTGCCACAAGAAACAGGTATCATGGTTCAGGGACTGTTTACAATGCTTGTCAGTTTTTTTTTAAAATTTTATTTTATTGTAAAGATGCTGTACAGAGGGGTTACAGTTACATGAGTAAGGTAATGAGTACATTTCTTGTCGAGCATTGTTACCCCCTCCTTTATTTTTTTCTACTGTCCCTTCCCTCCCCACCTTCCCCAAATGCTTGTCATTTTTAATCACCAGTATATTAATTTTAAAAGGATTTTTCCCAAACAGTAATATTTGCCTCAGATGTAAGAATAACTTTTGACAAATTTCGAGACTGCATGACAGCAACTGTAATCTCAAAAACCATTATTACGACTAATCCAGGTAAAAAAGCGTGTGGACTATATAAAAAGTAAATATAGTTCACCATATCAAAGTAACTTTTACTGCTAGAATGTTGAAAAATATGTACATATATGTAGTCCATCATTTGATCCTAGCTTATGAACTGACGTTTGTATCACCCAGGACCTCCTGCAGTGCTTGCTAAAGGAGTGGGCTTTCTAAGTCAGACCTGGGGAAGTCAGAGACTTACTGCCCCGAGCTGTCAGGGTGCTCTGGGTTCAGGCAGGGTCAGCTGAGCACTGCCCAGGAGTGCAGATGTGGAATAACACAAGCTCAAGCAGGGAGAAATACAGCACTATGTCATTTTAACGTAAGGTCATGTCTATAAAACAGCTCTACCAGTGACTAAGAATTATAAAGCACGTTTACGTTTTAAGAAAATGATTATAGGTTTACTCCTTTGCAGACAGGGACTCACTATGCATTCCAGGCTGGTCTCAAACATGTGATTATATGTAGCCGAGGCTGAGCTCAGCCTCCACAGTGCTGGAATCACAGAAATGTAGCACCATGCCTACTTAAGTTCCATGCCAGCTGCTGTATTGAAACTCGGTGGAGTCATACACATGGTCTCTTCTTAACCAACACTTAGGATAGCAATGCTACCTTTGTTTCCCTTTCCATTGTTAGAGGGGGTTACAATGGTTTATTATTTTAAGTATCTTTTTTGTACCTGGGCTCAAATTCAGGGTCTCATACTCTTGCTCAGCTTGCTTGTTCATGGCTGGTGCTCTACTACATGAGCCATGCCTCCAATCTGGCATTTTGCTGGTTAATTTGGAGACAGAGTCTCAGGCCTGGTTTTGAACTTCTACAGGTCTCAGTTTCCTGAGTAGTTAGGATTATTTCTGGCTTATTTTATCTTTCAATGATAGAAAATCTCTTCCTTGTTATTGGTTAATTCTAGAGTTATTCTAGAGTTCTCATCCTGTTAGTGGTTGATTTTAGAGTTATTCTAGAGTTTTCATCACCTTATTAGCAGTTGAAGAGTATGTATGACTTCACATTTTACTGTTAAAGTAATTTTGGAGCCTTTGCTTTCTTGCAATTTAAGATACTCCAGAAGCTAACATCCTACTGAATTATATAAGAGAAAATAAAGAAACGAATGTTCTGGCTGATGAAATTGACAGTGTTTTTAAAGAACCTGTAAATTGTAAGTAACCCTTTAAATATCTTTCTTTTTTTTTTTTTTTTTTTTTTTTTTTGTCAGTCCTAGGGCTTGAACTCTGGGCTTGGGCACTATCCCAAGCTCTTCAGCTTAAGGTGAGTGCTCTACTGCTTGAGTCACAGTGCCACTTCCGTTTTTTCAATTATTTATTGGAGATTAGAATCTCAAGGACTTTCCTGCCAGGGCTGGCTTTGAACTATGATCCTCAGATCTTAGCCTCCTGAGAGTAGCTAGGATTACAGACCTGAGCCACTGGTGCCCAGCATTTAAATATCTTCTGATTAAAAAAAAATTGCAATGCTGGGATCAAATCCTGGCCTCATGTATGCTAGGAAAGAACTCTACTGTCAGACACTGGGGCTCACCCCTGTAATCCATCTACTCAAGAAGCTGAGAACTGAGGATCACTGTTCAAAGCCGGCTGAGGCAGAAAAGTCCTGGTGAGACTCTTATGACCACTCAAAAACAGGAAGTAAAGCTGTGATTGAGCAAAAAAGAGCTGAGGGACAGAGCCCAGGCCCTGAGTTCAAGCCCATGACCAATTAAAAAAAAATCATGCCATTGAGCTATATCCCTCTGGAACATCTGGAGGGTTCTTTTTCTTGGTTCTGAGGATTGTTCCCGGCCCCATGAACATGACATTGGGTGCCAGATTCTATGTGTTGGCATAGACCTCTTTTTTAATTTTTCTTTTCTTTTTTTTGGTGCTACTAGGTTTTGAATCAGGGCCTCATGCTTGCTAAGCAGGCATTTTGCCACTCGAGCCATTCTTCCAGCTCCTTTTTATGTTGGTTATTTTTATTTATTTTTATTTTTGGGTCCGGTCGTGGGGCCTGAACTCTGGGCCTGGGCGCTGTCCCTCAGCTCTTCCGCTCAAGGCTAGCACTCTACCACTTGAGTCACAGCGCCACTTCCGGCTTTTTACTTTTTGCTTATGTGGTGCTGAGGAATCGAACCCAGGGCCTCCGGCATGCAAGGCAAGCGCTCTACCACTGAGCCACCTTCCCAGCCCTATGTTGGTTATTTTTAAAATAGATCATGTTTCATACCTGGGGTTGCCTGCACTGTGGTCCTCCTATTTGCAGCTGGGATAGCAGGCGAGGGTCACTTCACCCAGTCCTTGCCCCTCCCAGTAGCGTGGGATAGCAGGCACATGTCACAGCACTTGCTCCCTCATTGCAATGGAGTCTTTGCAACTTTGCTGCCTGGACTGGTGGTGAGCCGAGGGCCCCTGATGTGATGTGCATCTCCCAAGTAGGCAGCGTGACCACAGGCTTGAACATCCACACCTGGCTCTTTGGATTTTTATTATTTATTTATTTATTTAATTTTGTGAACATACTATACAGAGCGGTTACAATTACATGGGCAGGATAATGCATATATTTCTTATCAAGCATTGCAGCCTCCTCCTTTGTTTACCCTTCACATCCCTCTTTGGATTTTTAAAAAGTGCCTTAAGCCTAAACTTTTGGTTTGACATTGTAAAAGATACAGTATTCCTATTCTGTGGCTACTATATTTCTACTTTTAGAAAACTAATTTAAAACTTTGGGGGACTATATTATGGCTAGCCAATCTGATGAAAGCTAATGAACAATCCTTACTATCAAGAAAAAGAAACTCCAGCTGGGCACCAGTGGCCATGCCTGTCATCCTAGCTACTCAGGAGGCTGAGATCTGAGGATCGTGGTTCAAAGCCAGCCTGGGCAGGAAAGTCCATGAGACTCTTATCTCCAATAAACCACTCAGAAAATCGAAAGTGGTGCAGTGGCTCAAGTGGTAGAGCACTAGCCTTGAGCTGAAGAGCTGAGGGACAATGTTCAGGACCAGAATTCAAGCCCCATGACCAACAAAAACAATAAACTTCAAGAAAAACTGGAAATGGCGCTGTGGCTCAAGTGGTAGAGAGCTAGCCTTGAGCTGAAGAGCTCAGGGACAGTGCTCAGGCTCAGAGTTCAAGCCCCACGACCAACAACAACAACAAAAAAAAGTGAAAGAAAAAGAAAAATTCCAAATATTCCAAATGACTCTTTTTATCTCCCAGTGGACTGCTAGCAAGTTTTTACTCCATTGCTTGTCTGCATTGCTTTATGGCTCAAGGCTGGTGTTTTCTGGTGGATAATTGGAGATAAAAGTTTACAGACTTTCCTGCCTGGGCTGGCTTTGAACCATGGTCCTCAGATCTCAGGGTAGCTATATTATAACCGTGAGCTATGAGTGCCTGGCTCTTTCTTACCTTTTAATGGTGTCTTTTTTTTTTTTTTTTTGTTGGTCCTGGGCTTGAACTCTGGGCCTGGGCGTTGTCCCTCAGCTCTTCAGCTTAAGGTGAGCACTCTACCACTTAAGCCACAATGCCACTTGTGGTTTTCTGGTGGTTAATTAAAGAGTCTCATGGACTTTCCTGCCTGGGCTGGCTTTGAACTGCAATCTGCAGATCTCAGCCTCCTGAGTAGCTAGGATTACAGCTGTGAGCCACCCAGTGCCTGGCTAATGGAGTCTTTTGATGAACAGAAATTCCTCCTTTAATGAAGAGTAATTTCTTATATTTCCCCCTTTTTAAAAGCTTATTTTGTGGCTTTTATATCTATCTATCTATCTATCTATTTATCTATCTATCTATCTATCTATCTATCCATCTATCTATCTATATTTATTTATTTATTTTTCGGTTATGGGGCTTGAACTCTGGGCCTAGTGCTGTCCCTGCGCTCTTCAGCTCAAGGCGAGTGCTCTACCACTTGAGCCACAGAGGCACTTCTGGTTTTCTGGTGGTTTATTGAAGATACAAGTCTCAAGGACTTTCCTGCCTGGACTGGTTTTGCACTGAGATCTTCAGATCTCAGCCTCCTGAATAGCTAGGATTACAAGGGTAAACCACTGGCGCCCGGTTGTATAATGTTTTAGTACAGCATTTTTTTTTCTGTTACTTAAGATACTAAATGTTCTTTTTTTGAACTTTATACCTTTTCTATTTGGATACAATCCTCTGTAGGTCTTAGAATATATATGCAACTGTAATGTTTCTTTTTACATTTAGTGAATTCAATAGTGGATGTCTATACGGTAAAACAACTAAAAGAAAAAGCTTCAAAGAATGAAGGGAAAGCAGACCCTTTCTATGGCATCCTTTACGCTTTCATTTCTACCCTCAGCATTGATGATGGAACTACAAGAGTAGTTCGAAATAGATGGTAATTAATTTTATAAGAAATAATCATGAATAAATTTTAAGCTTTATGTAAGTTACAGCTATTATTTGACATATGGTGATTAAGTATTTGAGAGAAATGTATAAGTAAATAAAGGATAAAAGTTTTCATAGGGGCTGGGAAGGTGGCTCTGTGGGTAGAGCGCTTGCCTTGCATGCATGAGGCCCTGGGTTCGATTCCTCAGCACCACATAAGCAAAAAGAAAACCCGGAAGTGGCACTGTGGCTCAAGTGGTAGAGTGCTAGCCTTGAGCTGAAGAGCTGAGGGACAGCGCCCAGGCCCAGAGTTCAGGCCCCACGACTGGACCAAGAAAATAAAAAAAAAGTTTTCATAGGCTAGGAGCATGGTGTAAGTGAAAGAGCGCTAGCCTAGCAAGTGTGAGGTCCTGAGTTCAGTGCCACCAAAAAAAAAATTGGTAAGTTTTCCTGAAGTTTGGCATGGAGGCACAGGCCGTGATACCACTCAGGAGCTAGAGGCTGGAGGGTCAGGAGCTTGAGGCTAGCCTGGACAGCCTTCTCCTGAGCAGCTGGGATCACAGGAATATGCCACCACATGCTAGGCAAGCGTGGCTCAGTCTAGCGTGCTTGCCTAGCACGTATGAAGCCCTAAAATGCAATTCTTCAGTACCACATACACAGAAAAGGCCAGAAATGGCACTGTGGCTCAAGTGGTAGAGTGCTAACCTTGAGCAAAAGAAACTCAGGGATAGTGCCTAAGCCCCCTGAGTTTAAGACCCAGGACTGGCAAAAAAAAAAAAAAAAGAAAGAAAAATACAAAAGAAAACTCTTGGTTGTCATATCTTACAGTAATATAGTGACAGTAATCTAAAAATGTACTTTGAACTGCATTATGCATATGATCTCCAATCTCACCAAGGTCGTGGTTAATATTGCCTCACAGAAAGTAAACCACAGCAGATTTTAATAATCTTAGTTGAACTAGTTTGCAAAAAGCATCTCAAATATTACTGTGTGGATTAGTGTTATAGCTCAAATGGTAGAGCATCTGGTTGGCAAGCACAAGGCCCAGAATTTAAATCTCAGTACCGCCCCAAAACATTAGGAAATGTTATTTTGAAAATCTCCCTATGGATTTTTGTTTATTTGTTTGTTTTTGTCAGTTGTGGGGCTTGAACTCTGGGGTTGGGCCTGTCCCTGCGCTCTTCAGCTCAAGGCATGAGCTCTACCACGTGAGCCACAGTGCTACTTCTGATTTTCTAGTGGTTTATTGGAGGTAAGAGTCTCACAGCCTTTTCTGCCCCAGCTGGCTTTGAACCGTGATGCTCAGATCTCAGTCTCCTGAGTAGCTAGGATTACAGGCATGAGCCACTGGCACCTGGCTCCCTATGGATTTTTATAGCTAAAAATTTCTCTTTTTTTGTTTTTGTTTTTTGGGTCTGGTCATGGGCCTGAACTCTGGGCCTGGGCGCTGTCCCTCAGCTCTTCAGCTCAAGGCTAGTGCTCTACCACTTGAGCCACAGCGCCACTTCCGGCTTTTTTTTTCTGCTTATGTGGTGCTGAGGAATGGAACCCAGGGCCTCATGCATGCAAGGCAAGCACTCTACCACTGAGCCACCTTCCCAGCCCATATAGCTAAAAATTTCTGTGTATGTGCCAGTACTGGGGCTTGAACTTAGGGCCTCGCACTCTGCGATCTGTAGCTACACAGGAGAGAAACTATGGTCTCAGATGTTTCTTCTGCTTGAGAAATTTGAATGAGTCTTCCTCGTTCCAAATTGCGGGGTTAAAGCCTGCCTCAGAACTACAAAGTATGAGCTGAGTGCCGGTGGCTCACGCCTGTAATCGTAATCCTAGCTACTCAGGAGGCTGAGATCTGAACATCGTGGTTCAAAGCTAGCCTAGTGAAGAAAGCTGTGACATTCTTATCTCCAATGAAGCACAAAAAAAAACCCCAAAAAACTGGATGTGGAGGTGTGGCCCAAGTGGTGGAGCACTAGCCTTGAGTAAAAAAACGCTTAAGGACAGTGCCTAGGCCCCAAGGTCAAACCCCAAGATAGGAATCTTTGCAGCTGAGGGGTTTTCCGTATGGGTACAGGAGACTGATTACTCGGCCCAGGTCAGCACAGTTCCCGCCCTCCCAGCTCCCAGTCGGGAGATGGGCCTGCCCACCTGGAGAGTAGATGTGGCCACAAACATCACTGCAGCCTAAGCTCTGCAGCTGTTCCAGAAAAGAAGGGGCCGTGGCAGGGGTGTAGGAAAGGGGGCCTACAGAGAAAGGAAGGCCACTGGACCGTAGGGACTAGGCAGCGACCATGCCCAGGGAAGCAGGGCGCTCTGAGAAAGGACGGCATCCCCGGCTCCAGAGGGTCACAGATGCTGGGGTGAGGCCGCTGTGCACAGCGCCCGTGGGCTGCTTGCCGTGTGCTCCGCTTCACACTGAACACTCAGGGAGCGGGCATTCTACATGCTTAGATTTTTTTTTTTTTTTTTTCTGAGAAAGGGCCTTGTTCTGTAGCACGGCCTCAGACTCTTCTACCCCAGGCTCCCAGGTGCTGGATTACAGCCATGTACTACCATGCCTCACTTTGATATTTACTAGAGATCACAGTTGTCACTTGGGATCATCCCATTTTTCTTTGTTTCTTTTCAGTTCCAACTGCGGTTATATTGTAAATGAAACATCCAACACTTGCTTAACTTGCAACAAAGGTTCTTTTCAGTTAAGGCCTGTTTCTCTCAGCTTTGACATGCTGGTTGATATCACTGACCACACGGGAACCCTCCCTTCCTGTAGTCTCTCCGGAAGTGTTGCTGAGGATACTTTGGGCTGCACGGTAAATGGAAAATAAAAGGGCTAGAAATATTTTCAAACTGAATATTTTGTCTTAAAATTGCTATGTCTGCCATCGAGAGAATTGAGCTACAATTATTCTGAGTAAAATTCTGTGTTTAGTGAGCAAGTTTGTTTTACAATTTAGTCAAAATTAGTTATCCATGTCTGTTTCAAAAATATTTGATTTTTTTAAAAACTAGGCACATCAATTTCTTGCAATGACTGATGAACAGAAAACAGCACTGAAGTGGCAATTTCTTTTGGAAAGAAGCAAAATTTATGTAAAAGTTAGTACTCTCGCTATTTTACAGATTCAAATAATTTTATAAATATATAATTAAGGAAATTTTTGCTGGGTGCCAGTGGCTTGCACCTGTAATCCTAGCTATGCAGGAGGCTGAGATCTGAGGATGGAGGTTTGAAGCCAACCCAGGGCAGGAAAGTCTGTGAGGCCCTTATTCCAATAAACTGCTCCCTGCCTCTCCCAAAAAAGCCAGAAGTGGTTCTGTGGCTAGCCTTGAGCAAAAGAATCTCAAGGACAGCACCCCGGCCCTGAGTTCAAGTGCCAGGACTGGCACAAAGAAGAAATAAATTTAAATAAGGAAGTTTTTGGCAGTGCTGAGATTCAAACCAGGGCCTTACGCATACTAAACAAGGGTTCCACCCTCCAGCCCAGGAATTAATTTTGGTGTTTGACACAAGGTCTTGCTGTGTAGCAGAGGCTGGTCTGGAGCTTGTAAACCCTTGTCTCTGCCTCCTGAGTACTGAGATTACAGGTGTGCCACACCTCATCCAGCAGGAATCAATTTTGAAAATAATGAGCAATGTGCAGAAGGACCTGGCTATGTTAAAAACGATGGAAATAGTCAGGGTTTTCTGCCCATGTAGTATAAAGGGAGTCACAAGTGACAGCACATAGACCAATGGAGAAGACCTTAAATGCTAACTGCAAGACAAAGCAAGAGAGGAAACTGGGCTGTTCCCAGACCTGCCTGCCCACCGGGCGCTGTGCCTTCCTCGGGGGGGGTGTGTGTGTGGGGGAATGTAGCCAAGCGCCTTGCTTTTGGAGCGAGATGGAATGGGTCTGCATCTCAGTTCTACCACTCAGCCAGCGTGACTTGCGCTACTTCAGGGACTGAGGATTGCTTGAGTCCTGCAGTTTGACTGCACCCTAGCAATATAGCAAGAGCCGCTCTCAAAGACAGAAATCAGATGTGCCTGGAATCCTAGCTATCTGGGAGGCACCAACTGGGGAGGTTGTGGTTCAAGACCACAACCAGGCTCAAGCCTTCAGGGCGATGTCTGCCCCAGACGGCACCTGGAAGCACATGTCATCAAGCTCCTTCTCTCCCGTGCATCGATGACATTTATGTTTACTTTTTTCTTTTTTGTCAGCGTGGAGGCTTGAATTGTGGCCTGGGCACTGTCCTGGAGCTTTTTTGCTCAATGATAGCGCTCTACTACTTTGAGCAGTGCACCACTTTTGGTTTTCTAGTGGTTGATTGGAGATAAGAGTCTCACAGATTTTCCTGCTCAAGCTGCCTTTGAACTGCAATCCTCAGATCTCAGCCTCCTGAGTAGCTAGGATTACAGGTGTGAGCCACCAGCGCCCAGCTAAAGCCGGCCTCTGTCTTCCTTTCTCTCCCTCAGTTTGTTCTATCGAGCAGAGCCAGGGGTGGGCTGAGAGTCAGCGTTCTGTCCTGTAAGCGCTCGGACCCTGTGGAGGCGAGCAGGGGCATGCCTCAGGAAGCACAGCCTTGACCCCATTTGACCACACAAGGCTGGCCTGCAGACGAGGAGCGAGATGAGCTGTTCCAGCTGCGAGCTCCTTCCTTCTCGGGGCCTGTTGTTCTGTCTCCTTACAGGTGGGAGATGTTTGCACTCAAGAATAAATAAGATTAATCTTCCTCACAAGAGTGAATGAGTGCTTTCTTTCTTCCTTTCTCCTTCCTTTCTTCTTTCTGGTGGTGGAGCTTGAACTCAGGGCCTGGATACTGTCCTTTAGCTCTTTGTGCTCAAGGCTAATGCTCTACCACTTTGAGCCACAGCACCATTCCAGTTTTTGAGTGGTTCCTTGGAGTCTCACTGGGACTTTCTTGCCCAGGTTGCTTCCAATCATGTTTCTCAGATCTCAGCCTCCTGAGCAGCTAGAGTTACAGTGTAAGCCAAGCATCTGGATTGAATGACCTCTTTCTTAAGCCTTCTGCAGTGCCACTCAAGCTGCCAGGGCATGGGAAGACGCACCATTCAAGCTGGTGTTTATGAGCTGCAGAGGCTGCGTGAGCGATCCCTGAGCCGCAGGGCTCCAAGCCTGCTCTGAGCCAGCAACCACCTTTCATCCATCTTGGTCTCCTCCATAGTGACTCCAGCTCACTGCACAGCTCCGCTCCAGTGGGAGCTACTTCTGGCACAGTCCCTCTGGAGATCCATGGTGAGATCAGCACAAGACAGAGAAGCTTGGGGTTGGTTTGGCCGGTCAGACAGTGACATATGATCCAGTGGGCACTAAATGAAGAAAGCAGACGTGAGTATGGCCTAGGTTGGCCATCATGTTTTCTCTAGCTTTTCTTGTCTGCATGTGGGAGGAGGGGTCATGTGACCCTGGGTGCATCCAAAGTGAGCTAATTGAGGAGGCCACGAAGGACTTGACCTCATTGTGTGAAATGGTGGTCAAGGACTGACTTTCCGCATTGTTCTTTGGGGAGAAGACATGAAGACCTCATTGTGTGAAATGGTGGTCAAGGACTGACTTTCCGCATTGTTCTTTGGGGAGAAGACATGGGAGTGAAGCAAGATGAGTCAGGAAGGGAGCAGAATGGAGGGGCAAAGAGAGCGAGGGGAGGGAGGGGCTGAGCGCCTTTTGCCAGCACCGTTGGTTACACAAGAGCAGCCAAGGTGCCTGAGTTGGGTGGTGTTTTGTAACAAAATACAAAAAAAAAAAAAAAAAAAATCAACATAAAGGGGCGGGGGAGGTGGCTCAGTGGTAGAGCACTTGCCTTGCATGCATGAGGACCTGGGTTCGATTCCTCAGCACCACATAAGCAGAAAAAAAAAGCCAGAAGTGGCGCTGTGGCTCAAGTGGTAGAGCGCTAGCCTTGAGCTGAAGAGCTGAGGGACAGCGCCCAGACCCAGAGTTCAGGCCCCATAACCAAATCCCCCCCCCAAAAAAAAAGTCAACCTAAGGAGGAAGGAGTTATTTGGCTGATGGTCCCAGTCCCCTGGCCTGAGGAGAGGCCTGAGCAGAGGCCCAGGTGTCCATGGAAGCATGTGGCCGAGCAATGTTGGCCACCTCACAGTGCCTGGGAGAGGGTGTGAGGCTGGGGCTGGGGACACGGTCCAGTCCTCACGGCCCAGGCTTCAGCTAGGACTCTCCTCCCCTCCCCTGCCTCAGCCTGCCAAGACCACAATTACAGGGACCACAGTCATGTGCTAGCATGCCCACTCCATCTCCTTAATTAATTAATTAATTTTTGGTCTTGGTTGGTTGGTTGGTTGGTTGTGGTGGTGCTGGCTTTTGAACTCAGAGCTCAGTCTTGCCAAGCGCGTGCTCTGTCACTTGAGTCTACTCAGCCCTGCTTTGCTTTAGTTTTCAGGTAGGCCCTGTCTTTGCCTAGGACCCGCTTCAGATGGTGGTTCTCCTGCCTAAGCCTCAGGAGTAGCTGGGACCCTCGTGTGCGCTTGGCTGCTTCGTTACAGTAGAGTCTCGGTGATCTTTTCCCCAGGCTAGTGTTGAACCTCCATCTTCCCAGTGTCCACCTCCTAAATTTCTGTTAACGGCCAGCAATCTATCATAGGATGAGCCTAGTATTGGATTAATCCATTGGTGTGATCACAGCCTTACTGGTCCAACCACTTCCAGAAGCCCATCAGCTAGCTGCCAAGCTAGCACGCAGACTCTGGGTAACATCTTAAATCCAAATGTAACAGATCTCTGCCCCAAATTGGGCCCCACATCCAGAGCTCAGGAGAGAGGGACTGGGGCTGCCCAGGTGTGTTGGGCTGCTCTGCCAGGGCCTACTGTCCTGGCCTCCAGCAGCAGGTTCAAAACCACTAGTCCTGGACTGCGAAGGTGGCTCCATAGTAGAGCGCTTGCCTCATATGCATGAGCCCCTGGGTTCCATTCCTCAGCACCACATATGCAGAAAAAGCCAGAATTGGTGCTGTGGCTCAAGCGGCCAAGCGCTAGCTTTGAGCTGAGGGACAGTGCCCAGGCCCAGAGTTCAAGCCTCACGACTGACAAAAACAAAACAAAACAAAGCAAAACAACAAGGAAACACCACCAGGCCTGAGGGTGTTTGCTTCTCCAGCTGTCTCCCCGTGATTCCAACACAGGCACGCTGGGAGCAGTCCCCGTTCCCAGCCACCGCTGAGCCCTAGTATGGCCAGCAGAGGGTGCAAGATGACTGCATTCTCACCTGCCTGAACCATCACATAGGGGAAAGCCCTTTGCTGTTTCTACCTGGTGACAGCTAGGTGTCAGGCTAGGTGTCACACCGAATCAAAGATGTACTACGGGTTAATGTATACAGTTATGAATGAAGTTACAAAATACCTGAAATTCAGTTGCAGATTAGCCTCAATCCAGGCTGTCAAGGAAGTAAATATGCATCCTCTACATTAGCACGAAATACATACCCGGTAGTGTATTTTACTATGCCATTATTTGACTAGAGTGTTTTACTGTATACACAGGAGGCTGTGGGCAGGAGAATCACTGTCTTGAAGCAGGTCTAAGGCAGACACAGGAAAGCTTCCCTAAAACATAAATAGTATCACCCTATATCCTCCAGGAGCTACTCTTTTAGTATTACCACCTGCTGGTTCAGAGCTTTCCTGATCTTTTTGGTTAATAGCTGCGTGATTATATGATTTTTCTGAGTCTTCTAGTGGTTCATTCAATAAGCTTCTCCTTTCCAAATTCTTTCTTGGTGGGTTCATTGATTCAGTACTCTGCACGTGACAGAAACAGTATATTTGTCTGTTACTTATCTTAAGGAATCCTGGGGTTGCTTTTGCTTTCTTTCATTCTCTCTGTTTGTGTGTGTATGTGTGCCAGTTCTAGGGCTTGAACTGAGTGCTTAGTCACTGTCCCTGAGCTGTTTGTGCTCAAGGTCAGTGGCTCTAGAGCCACACATCTCTGCTTCCTTTATTTTTTTGGCTGGGGGGGGGAGGGCAGTTAATATAATTTGAGATAAAAGTCTCATGGACTTTCCTTCTCAGGCTAGCTTCTTTCCCAGACTGGTTTTGAACTGCAATCCTTAGATCTCAGCCTTCCTGAGTAGGTAGGATTACAGGCATGAGCCACCTGGCCATATTAAAAAAAAAAATCAGACGCCAAGCCATATATATTCTACACAAACTTAACATATTACAGAACTAATTTTTAGGAATGATTAGCAATGGCAGTTATTGAATTCACTGATAGGTACCTGGAGATCCTGGGATGGATTTTTCACTCTTTTCATAGCTACATGAGAAGGAACCTTTTGAGTGCTAGGAACTTCATAACTTCAGGAATTGTGGGAATTGGCTTCTCAGCTTTTGACTCTTGCCTGCAAGGACTCTGTGTGCTACAGCTGGAATGCTGTATGTTTGAGGCAAGCTCATTCATTGCTGGTGGACGTTGACCCAGGGCACTGTCTGCCCTGGGTGCTGGCTTGTGCCATCCCTGGAGCTACACGTGAGCAGTTTCAGCTTCAGCCTTCAGCTTATTTTATTGGTCTATGGTCTTGGTGGCTAGATCTCAGCTGAACCTTGTACTTGCTAGCTAGACTAATAGTACATGTTCAATGGGAGCACGCCCCTTCACCCATCCCTTCCACTTGTGGAAACCTAGCCAAAGGAATTCACAAATGTGCTGATTCCACCAGCAAGCAATCGTACAAGCCCACTGTCCACGAGTGGAGGCATGGGCTCGGGGTGTCGGAACGTGCATGGAGACTGTGCTGTGGACTGTGTTGACTGAGTGGAAGGACAGTCACGACAGCGTAAAAAGCAGGTTAGGAGCTGTATGGCATCTGGACACTCATGGCTCACAGTTGTTTTCCCAAGCTCCTCAAGAGGCTGAGATCTCAGGACCATGGTTCAAACTCAGCCCCAGCAGGAAAGTCCATGAGACTCTTAGCTCCAATTAACCTCCAAGAAGCCAGGAATGCAGCTGTGGCTCAAGTAGGACAGTGCCAATCCTGAATGGAAAAAGCCAGGAGAGAGCACAAGGCCCGAGTTCCAGGCCCGTTACCGGCATATACATAAGTAACAATAAAGTACAGCTTAAACATGGTGACCATAGACTACCTAATTTGTTTAGGGAGAGGTTGATTTTTTTGGTCGGTTCTAGGGCTTGAACTCTGGGCCTGGGTGCTGTCCCTCGGCTCTTTACCGCTTGAGCCACAGCGCCACTTCCGGTTTTCTGGTGGTTTATTGGAGAGAAGAGTCTCACGGACTTTCCTGCCCGGGCTGGCTTTGAACCACGATCCTCAGATCTCAGCCTCCTGAGTAGCTAGGATGACAGGCGTGAGTCACTAGTGCCGGGCTAGGGAGAGGTTTTGAGCCAAGGACTCTGTAGTACAGGCTGCCTCAAACTCTTCCTCAGCCTCCTGAATTCTGAGATTATAAATACTTATCCAGCAACAGCAGCCCTTGGGCCGCAGCCTCTGTGGAGAGGTGGAGGCGCTGGCTAGCTCGGTCGCTAGGTTAGAGCACTGCAGAGCAGGTCCAAGGCCAGAGACCAAGGTGTGAGTACCCGCAGGTGGGACTCACCCCCAGAAAGCAAGAAAGCAAGAAAGCACGCGCGCGGACCCCTACAGCCCTGTGTTTATTTGCAGAATAAAGGCATCTCTGCACACAGAATCTACAGACCAGGACAGCCGCCCAGGCGCCCACGAGCAGGGGGCCCCACTTCTCCGGGGTGGTGGCTGCCCCTGCGGGTCAGGGCGCGCGGCGGGCCGTCAGTGTGCGGACCTCTCCACCTTCACCCGCATGCCGACCACGCCCTCGATGCCCGCCTCCATCTCGTCGCCGTGCGCCACCGGCCCCACGCCGCTCGGCGTCCCCGTCAGGATGAGGTCGCCCTCCTCCAGCGTGATGATCCTGGAGATGTAGCTGATGAGGAAGGGCACGGAGAAGATCATGGCGGCCGTCTCCCCCTGCTGCCGGAGCTCGCCGTTGACGCGGAGCCACAGCCGCAGGGCGTGCGGGTCGGGCACGCGCTCGCGGGGCACGAAGGCGCTGACGGGGCAGGAGCCCGAGAAGCCCTTGGCCAGCGTCCAGGGCAGGCCCTGCTCGCGGCAGGCGTCCTGCACGTCGCGGGCGGTCATGTCGAGGCCCAGGGCGTAGCCGGCCACGCAGCGCATGGCGGCGGCCTCGGGGACGGCGCGCGCGCGGCGGCCCAGCACGACGCCCAGCTCCAGCTCGTGGTGCAGGCAGCGGCAGTAGGCGGGCAGGCGCGCCGGCGAGCCCGGGGGCGCGTACGCCGAGGACGGCTTCAGGAAGAGCAGCGGCTCGCGGGGCGGCGCGCCGCGCATCTCCCGGACGTGGTCCGCGTAGTTCCTCCCGACGCAGACGATGTTCTTTCCCCACTCCCAGAAGCGGGACAGCGGCCCGGGGCCCGCCATGGCGCCGCGCCGGTCACGTGCCGCCGGCCCCGGCGCCTACGGCAGCCCGGAGAGGAGGCCTCGCCGCGCGGGACGCGCTGCCTGCCAGCGACGCTCACGTACGCCGGAGCCGCGGCCGCCAGCCGCCCGGCTCACTGGAGCCGCGGGCACTCGGCGGCGTCCCGCGACCCCGCCGACTCCGCCTTCCAGGCTCCGCCTCCGGCCTCGCTGATTGGCCGGGGCGGGCCGGGCGGGCAGGGCCGGGACTGATTGGCTGCGATCGGCACAGGGTGGGCACTAGCTGGTGGGGGACGCGCGGCGCAGGGCGGGCCCTGGCTTGTCGGGGGCGGGGCGGGGCGGGGCGCGGCGGGCGCTGATTGGCTGCGGCCGCCGACGCGGTGTTCCGGCCCCCGACGCCGGTGTTGCGGTTCTGCGCCCGGGCAGTGCTGCCCGGCGGGTCATGGTGCTGGGCCGCGGGCCGCTCTGCTGCCGGAGACTCGCGGCGCTGGGACTGTCCTGCGCGCGCCGCGGCCTGGGTAGGTGCGCCGGGCGCGGACGGGCGCGGCTCGGCGCCGACGGGCAGGGCGTCGGTTGGGCGCGCCGGCGTCGTCCCTCGGCTCAGGTGCCTGGACGCCCGCGGGCCGGCCGGGAGGGCAGCGCCGACGCGGGGCCGCGGGCGGAGGGGCGGGAGGGCGGCGGCGGCCCAGCCAGGCTCTCCATCTCGGACCCTCCGCCCCGTCCAGCCCGAGCTAACGTGGCCGCGGCCGGCGCCCAGTGCGTGGGGGCTCCCGGGTCGGGCCGGGGACGAGCGGGGCCTCCTCGCCGCTCCCCGTCCCGCCAGCCCGCGGCCGGGGCTCTGACGTCGGGCCGCCCGTCCGACCTGGGCCCCGACGCGGCGCCCCCCCCGCGGCCCGGGCCAGTGCCCTCCTCGGGGACCTCCGCCCTCCCGGGCACGGGGGGGGGGGGTCACCGGAGGGGTCCTCGCGGCGAGGAAGCGGCGTTTCTAGGAAATACACGTTAAGTCGGTGCTGGGACTCGAACTTGGGCTTCAGGGGCGCCAGGCGGGGGCTCTGCGGGCTGGAGCCGGTGCCGGGCCCCGGATGTGCCCCGTTTATGCCTCGCTGTGCACCTGTGAGCCTGGCGGCCGGTTGCGGTGGGGTCTCGTGGACGTTATTTACGTTGTCCGGTCTCCAGCCTCGGTCCTCCCAAGGGTGCCTGGCGTCCAAGGACACTTCATGAAGGGCCCCCCCCCCCAGGTCCTCATCCCCCGCGGGTGAGGGGGGCCGGAGGGGATGCAGAGTATGGCAGAAACTGCATTCGACCAAGAGGTTTTGTTGAGCATTAGAAGGATCTGGAAAACCCAGGACAGGAGATGTGTCGAAAAAGAGACCTGGGAACTCAGGTGGTAAGGTTTGTGCAGCCTGCTTCCAGGCCCTGGGTTGGAGCCGCTGCGGCGGTCTGCGCCCGCGCAGTGCAGGGTTTGCTGGCTGTGGCGGATGAAGGTGGGCCCGAGGCATTTATCCTGTCCCCTGCGGGGTCGTCCACCCCTTGGACAGGAACACTGAACCGTGCTGTTGGGGCCTCAAGCATTTTAGATGGAATCGTCTCGTGGCTCTGAGTACCTTGGTGTCTGTGCACTGGTGCTCACCGCCGGCTGGGCTCTGGGGAGGCCTGGGGCTCACCGCTGGCCTTTCTGCATCCGTCATACTTGAGGCCTGCGCAGCCTGTCGGGGCTGCGAGGTGCGTTATCCACTCTCGGATGTCTGTCATTCAGTAGCAAATGCCGTTTCGTCAGAGGCGTTGTGAAACAGGCCGGGCACAGAGGCTGCCTGCTACCCGCCGCGCCGCGGGGCAGGCAGGCCTGCACCCACCCCGGGCCGGCAGGTCTGTCCTTCAGAGCCTTGAGAGGAAAGCATCCTCATTCTGAGCTGAGAGCATGGCTCCGCTGAAGCACACACTGACTTGCGCAAAGCCCCCGGCTCTGCCCCCAGCTCAGGGAGACGAGAACCCCACCTCTGAGACCGTGCCGGCATGAGTCGTTTGCTGCACTTTTCTCATGGATGTGGTTCTTCTGTCGGAGGAAATTAGGAAACCCGGAGCGCCGAGCCTCGTGTGCACATGGGGAGCTGGTCTGAGGTCTGCGACCTGAGGCTGCACCCCGCACCTTCAGGCCCGGCCCTGCTGGGAGTCTTCTGCTATCACCCGGATTTGAGGAAGGGTCTGACTGTGGAGCAGGGCGCCATGAAGGTGGAGCTGCTGCCCGCCCTGACCGACAACTACATGTACCTGCTCATCGACGAGGCCACGCGGGAGGCTGCCATTGTGGACCCCGTGCAGCCCCAGAAGGTACGTGGCTGTCTGCACGGTGCCTGAGCCCGACACCCTGCCCACCCTCATCCCTGGGACCCAGTGCCATGACCCCACAGCTTGGCAGAAGCCCGGGGGGATCAGTCCTTTTGACTTGGGAAGAACTCAGCATCTAGCACCCCGAGAAGTGTAGGGAGGGCGGGGCCAGCAGGCCCCCGTGGCAGCAGCTCACGTGCGGCACGCTAAGCCTTGCAGTGTTGAGGCCATGGAGCCTGGCACTGCCTGTGTGTGTGTAAGAGAGAGAGAGAGGAGTGGGGAGAGAAAGGGGGAGGGAGAGACAGACAGACAGACAAACCTTGGAGTCAGAATGGCTTGGAGAGGTCTGAGGGGAGCTGAGGGCTGCCCCCGCGGGGCAGGACCGGGCTGGGCACTGGTCTCTGGCAGGGGAGAGGGGTATGACCGCACCTGTCGCACCGTGTGGTTGCAGGTTGTAGAAACGGTGAAGAAGCACGGGGTGAAGCTGACCACAGTGCTCACCACCCACCACCACTGGTAAGTGCGGGCCGGGCCGGCCCTGGAGGGGCCGGGTGCCCTGGACACGGGCAGCCCTCCCCTCCCCCACAGGAATCTGTCCTCCTGCCCTGGGGCCACTGGGGCACCGTGCCTGGCACTGCCCGCGTGGTGGGACTGGTGGCAGAGTGCAGGGCCGCCTTTCTGGCCACAAGAGGACCCGGAGACTTTTGTCTAGATCGTGGGCTGATGAACAGAACAATGGCCGCCATGAGTTTTTTTCAAAGTAGCTATGTTTCAAGAGATATTTTTAATTTTTGTTCTCCAGTTAACTACTGAAAGGCCAGAAGCAGAACTGTGGTTAAGTGGCAGACCTCTAGCCCTGAGCAAAAAGCCCAGGGACAGTGCTCAGGGACTTTTTTGTTTTTGCCAATCCTGGGGCTTGAACTCAGGGCCTGGGCGCTGTCCCTGAGCTTCCCGTGCTCAAGGCTAGCGTTCACTTGAGCCACAGCACCACTTCTGGCTGTTTCTGTGTGTGTGGTACTGAGGAATGGAACCCAGGGCTTCATTACTGCTAGGCAAGCACTCTACCACTGAGTCACCTCCCAGCCCCAAAAGGATTCTTTTTGGATTTTTGATGCGCCTGAAGTTCTTGTACAGTAGAAATACCTGTTTGCCTCTTAGTTTTAGACCACACAAGGCCCCCAGGCTGCCTCCCCCCCCCCATTCTCCCTAGGCATCTCTGCTCAGGAACTCCTGGAGCCGCAGCTGTCATTAGCAAAGCCACTTGGGTGCTGGTCAGCTGTGCAGGGGTCAGGCCCAGACTCCAAGCCACAGCCGCACCGGGGCGGGAGGCTGGTGTCCCCTGCCTTGGTCTGGGTCGGGCTTAGAGGCTGCCTGTTGTGGCCGCAGGTCCCGGCCCTCCCCGATGCCTGCTCAGCGCTGGGCACTGGCGGGCACTGTCACACCCGCAGGGGCCGCTGAGGCTCCTTCCGACACGGCTGCGTGCACGCACACGGGTTCAGCACCCTGTCATGTTTATGTCACAAACCAGGGCAGGCTCCAGGGTTCTTTATCAGTGTCAGCATTTTGTATGATTCCTCTTTGTCTTGTGTCATCTCTTGCTGGGGAGAGGCCTTAGGCCTTGGCTGCACTCCAGGCCTCTCCTGGTCCCTTCCCTGGGGCTCAGATCACAGGGTCCCTAGGGAAACCTGGAGCCCTGATGGGGCTTCCAGGACGGGTGCCGCAGCCTGGAGCAGAACAGTGGCCACCGGAGGAGTGAGGGAGGGCCCCCACCCACCTGGAACTTACCCGGCCCTGTCACAGTTCAAAGCCAGCCTGGGGGCTGGGAAGGCGGCTCAGTGGTCGAGTGCTTGCCTAGCATGCATGAAGGCCTGGGTTCAATTTCTCAGTACCACATACACAGAAAAAGCCAAAAGTGGCACTATGGCTCAAGTGGTAGAGTGCTGGCTTCGAGCAAAAGAAGCTCAGGGACAGTGCCCAGGCCCTGAGTTCAAGCCCCAGGACTGAAAAAAAAAAAGCCTGCCTGGGCTGAGTGGAGACTGAGAGCAGCGGCAGGCGTGGAGGGCTCAGCGGGCGCGGCGGGCATGGTGGCTGTGGCGGGCTCAGCGGGTGCGGTGGGCATGGCGGGCGCGGGGACCTCGCTGTGGCACCAGGCATGGGGCTGAAGGACGCACCAGAAACCCCGCTAGTACTGGAGGATGAATGCAGGGGTCGGCCCCTTTGCCCATCTGACTTGCAGGGACCATGCTGGCGGGAACGAGAAGCTGGTCAAGATGGAGCCTGGGCTGAAGGTGTACGGCGGCGACGACCGGATCGGAGCTCTGACGCACAAGGTCACACACCTGACCACGCTGCAGGTGAGGGGCCGCAGGGCGCCCCGCCGGCCCTGCCTGGAACGGGGCCCGGAGAACCACAGCCCCCAGCTTCCACTCGAGGGAGGGGTTCTCAGGGTGACCCCGACAGTCCTCTGGGGAGAGGCCCAAGAAAGCCGACTAACATGACGGCTCCGAGGGGTGGGCGCCGGGGACGGGGCCGGTGTCTTGGGGTGCAGTGGGGGCTGCCTTTGCAGCACCCAGCCCAGGGGTGGGGCGGGCTGGCTGCCTGCCGAGGGGGAAGGTGCGAGAACGGGGGGTGGACTCTGGTAAGAGCTGCTGGGTGCTGGCCATTCATTTGGCCCAATTTTGAAGGAGAAAACATGAGCTCCTGAGCTTTGGCCAAAAGCAAGCAGAGTGGCCTGGGGCGGCCCTGTCTCCAGGGGCGGGGGCGGGGCCCGGGTGCCCACGGGTGGGGGTGGGGTGGGGCTGGGGTGGAGCCGGCACTCACACCCGCGTTTGTCCCAGGTGGGGTCTCTCCACGTCAAATGCCTGGCCACGCCGTGTCACACCTCGGGGCACATCTGTTACTTCGTGAGCAAGCCGGGGGTGGCGGGGCCCCCTGCGGTGTTCACTGGTGAGTGAGCGCCCCGCTTGCCCGTCCCGGGGTCCTTGCTTAGTGTTTCTCCTCAAGCTGGCGCTCTACCACTTGAGCCAGACTTCCATTTGTGCTTTCTTTGGTAGACAACTGGAGATCAGCGTACCCCAGACTTTTGTTTTCCTGATGGGCTTTAAACTGTGATTCTGGGATCTCAGCCTGCTAAGGAGCTAGGCCCACAGGTGTGAGCGCCAGTGCGTGCTCCTGCATTTATTCTGAACATCTCCACCACAGAGTTCCCACTTCTTCAACTCTGGCCTGGGCCAGGCCTCTGGCCCGCCCTGGCGCCCCAGGGTGTCCCACGTGGCTGGCGCTGGTCACCCGTGTGGCCCTGGGTGATGAGGCGCGGCTGCGGCGGCTCCCGGCTCAGGGCTGGCTCCATGAGGGGTGTCGGGGCTGCGTGAAGCCCCCGGTGATGAGCCGTGCTGCTCGGGTGCTGAGAGGCAGGGGGTGCTTGCTGAGGGAGGCTGCGGCGGGGGGTGGGGGTGGGGGGAGGGAGGGCCGGGTGTCTGGCAGCTGCAGAGGGGGTAATGCCTGTGGACTCCGAGACGGGGTGCCTGTGGGAGGCCGGGCAGAGGCGGTGGCCAGGCCCGCAGGTGGGGCACGGGAGCAGGCACCCACGATGCCATTACTATTGTTTTAGAGCAAGTACTGGGGCTCGAACTTAGGGCCTTGCAGGTTCTCCCCTGGCTTTTTCACTCATGGCTGGTATCTACCATGTGAGCCATGTCTCCACGTCTGGCTTTTTGTTGGTGACTGAGAGGCGAGGGTCTCTGGTGAGATCGGAGGACTGAGGTTCAAGGCTGGGCCAGGCAGCGAAGTCCTGGAGATGTGCTCCGGCAGTGGAGGATGCGTGGGGCCCAGGGACCGTGGGGTGGGTGCGCCTGAGCCGCTTCGGTGGCTTTGCTGCCACTTGAGTCTGGGGGCATAACGTGGGGGCTGGGAGGGCGGGGTGGGGAGGCCACGGGCATCCGGGTAACAGGCCGGGGCGCTGCAGCTGCACCCCCGGGGGCAGGAGGCCAGTCGGGCTCCTCCAAGGCCTTGCGGGCTGGCGCCGCGCCTCACGGCCACCCGTGCTCCAGGTGACACCCTGTTTGTGGCTGGCTGCGGGAAGTTCTACGAAGGGACCGCCGACGAGATGTGTAAGGCGCTGCTGGAAGTCCTGGGCCGGCTGCCTCCAGACACGGTAGGCCCCGCCTCCTGCCCGGCCCCCCTCCGCCCTGCCCCGCGCCCCTCAGCCGCCCCCCCCTCCCCCCCCCCCCCGCCCTGGGCCGCTGCTGGGGAATGGAGCCCGCGCCTGTGCGGCCTCACTGAGCTGGGTGCGCGGTGGGCGGCAGCCCCGGAAGCCCTGCCTTGGCGTTTGGCGTGTGCGGGTGGCCAGCCCAGGGTGGCCGCTGGCGTCCACGAGCCACGCGTCCGCTGGGGGCCGGGCGGGGAGGAGAGCGCTCTGTCCGCTTTCCCTAGAAAGTCTACTGTGGCCACGAGTACACCATCAACAACCTCAAGTTCGCGCGCCACGTGGAGCCCAGCAACGCGGCTGTCCAGGAGAAGCTGGCTTGGGCCAAGGCGAGTGGGCACGCGGTCCCATGGGGCCAGGCACGGCGCCTGACTCGGGGTTCAGACTCCATGTTTGTAACCCGGCTGCAGGCTCTGGCCCTGCCCCCGACAGGGTGCGGTGTGTCAGCGGGGCCGGTGCGGCATTGCACACGCACACACACGCACACGCACAGCCGCCTCCCAGCTTCACACACCCACTCACGTCGCACCCCTCCTGTCGTCCCGTTAGACTGCTTTCCTTGCTCCGAGCCAGCATTTGGGCGGCTCCCTCCACCCCGCCGGTCCTCAGCTTCTGTGAGACCAGAGGCTTTTGCGTGGCTGTGCGTTCTCAACCCTGGGTCCCCGGCCGTCCCCGCCCTCCACACAGCCCCCCAGTTAGGATGGTGCCAGGACGGGCGGGCGGGGCGCGGCGGGGCCTAGGCCCCGAGTGACGCTGTCCTCCCCTGCAGGAGAAGTATGCAATCGGGGAGCCCACGGTGCCGTCCACCCTCGCGGAGGAGTTCACCTACAATCCCTTCATGAGAGTCAGGTGGGGGGGGGCCCGGGCCGGGGGAGGGGCCGCACCCCACGCTCGGGTCGCTCCTCCCCATGGGCAGTGTCCGACTTGGCCGCCTGGCCGGGCTCCCTCCTTCCCTGGGCGCCTGCAGGGTGCGAGGCTGTGCATAGAGCCGAGCCGTCCCTCTCCCATGCCGGCAGGGAGAAGACGGTGCAGCAGCACGTGGGGGAGACAGACCCCGTGACCACCATGAAGGCCCTCCGCAGGGAGAAGGACCAGTTCAAGGTGCCCCGGGACTGAGGGCCGCCCGGCGGGGCGGGGGCTGGGCACCCACTGTCCCGCGGATCCCCCCGGAAACCCAGTATTCATTTTAAATTGAAATTAACTTCAGAGCTGGAGCGTGTGCGATCACACGCACTCTAATGCGTATTTATCAGAGAAAAAATTTAAAGTATTTATTCCCATAACCTCTGCTTCCAGACTCTGCATCATCTGCCGCCCTCCACACACGTCTCCCCGGGGTTGGTGAGCTCCCCCACCACCTGGGCTCAGCAGGGCTCACACGTGACACCCGGATCACTGGCCTCACAGGAGACAGCCGTGCACTGGCTTCACTCCTGAGAGACAGTCACTTTCAAAGGCACTATTTAGGGCTGGGGGCTGGCTCGAGTGGGAGAGCACCAGCCTCCCCCCGAAGAAGGCACTGAACTCAAACAGAAGCACTGCCAGACAAAAGCCCAAACAAACAAGCCACGGACTTGGGAAAGTCATCTGTAACACAGTCTCCAGTGCGTTACAGCTTCCTAAGTCACTTATAAGAATATGGACAGGGCTGGGAAGGTGGCTCAGTGGTAGAGTGCTTGCCTTGCATGCATGAGGCCCTGGGTTCAATTCCTCAGCAACACATAAGCAGAAAAAGCCGGAAGTGGCGCTGTGGCTCAAGTGGTAGAGTGCTAGCCTTGAGCTGAAGAGCTTAGGGACAGCGCCCAGGCCCAGAGTTCAGGCCCCACGACCAACCACCAACAAAAAGAATATGGACGAAGTTGGCAAAGACTTATACACACTGCTTCAGCAATGACAGATGTCCGCCCCTCAGAATAGATAAGCACCACGCTACAAAGTAGAAACCCCGCCGTGTGTGCGTGCGGGGAGGAGCAGGGCCATGTTCACATTAGAAGAGGGCTTTTTTGGTCGGTTGTGGGGCTTGAACTCGGCTGGGCACCGTCTCAGTGTAGAAGAGGTTTACGACCCAGCAGGAACAGTGGCCAACAGCAGTTCCACTTGGGAGAATCGGCCCTAGGCACAAAGGGGCCTCGCGTTCCCGCCAGGACCGTGTGCACACCGGCAGGTGCGCCAACAGGCAGAGGCGCACGGGCTGTGGCTGGAACAGTCACCGCCGCGGTGGCCCCTCCAGGACAAGGCCACCCCGAGGGGAAGCTTTGCTCCGGACGCAGGGCGCCCAGGCCCAGCACCTGCTGGGACCCCGGCTTGCGCACCGCAGGAGGGCTGTGTGGCCCCTCACCCGCCACGCTCACACAAACCCACCCCAGCCCGGACAGAGACACAGGCCAGCAGGGAAGCAGCACAGCTGCCTTGGTAGAGGTTTAGCAAAAGTCTTAAAAGAGCCAGCAAACGGGGTGCTGCAGGCTCATGCTTGTCCACGCCAGCCACGTAGCTAGCATGAGGACCGTGGTTCAAAGCCAGCCTGTGACCACCCAATGAACCAAGCAGCTGGCCCTGACCAGCTATGAGAAAAAAGCCGAGTGCACGCAAAGCCCCGAGTTCAAGACTGGGGTACTGGCACACATGTCTGCACCCCTCCGTCAGCCTCATGCTTTCTGCCTGGGGCGCCGGGACCCCTAGCCGTGCCTCTCTCATGGCTCCCGTTACAGCCACCGTGTTCTCTGAGGTGCATTCTTACTGTTGTCCAGACTGGTCTCATACCTCCTGCTTTTCACTAGGGACTACAGGTACGAGTTACAGTACCCAGCCCTTTAAAAGTAGGAATCAGAGGCTGGGAAGGTGGCTCAGTGGTAGAGCGCTTGCCTCGCATGCATGGGGCCCTGGGTTCGATTCCTCAGCACCACATAAGCAGAAAAAGCCTGAAGTGGCGCTGTGGCTCAAGTGGTAGAGCGCTAGCTTGAACCGAAGAGCTGAGGGATGGCGCCCAGACCCAGAGTTCAGGCCCCATGACTGACAAAAAAAAAATAAATAAAAATAGGAATCAGATCCATACTCAACCAGCCTGTGATGGGCTGCGTCCCCAGAGATGGGGTAAGAAACGAGGAGGCCCCAACAGGCAAAACAGCCGTAACACAGGAGCGTGGGTGCACACCCCCCGAATGTGGCCTGCCCCGCAGACGCACACGTGCACACAGGCCACGCCGCGGTCCCGGCCCACGGTGGCACTGATGGAAAAGGCCTGTGGGAAGAGCCACGCGACCAGCCACAGGTGGGGCGAGGATGAGGCCGATCTGGGCTGGTGCACCCTCTGTTGTGGGTGCCCAGAATGTGGCCGGCCCAGCCCAGGCCAACCTAGCTCAGCAGGGAGGCACTGCCAGGGAACCGAGGGGCAGCAGGGCGCTGGGCAAGCTTCGAGCCTGATGCCAGTCTAACACAGCTGCCCAGCCCTGCCCTCCTGCAGGTGAGCGGCATGGGTTCCCTCCCCCCCCCCCCCCCGTTCCAAGAAGAGGCCGGGCTGCTGGCCCGCGGCCTGCTGAGGCGGCACTTTCCGCTGTGTAAACTGCTCTGTGGGCTCCGGGCGTGGACTTTCTCCCTCCAGATCTATAATTTCTCAGAAGAGGCTGAGGAGTGACCTGGAAAATATCCCCCGACCTACCTCCTCCTCTGCCTCCCCTGCATTGGGCTCGAGTCCACCGGACCCCAGAGACTGCCCGTCTTCAGACACGATTCTTCCCCGTGTCCCTCCGATGCCCGCCCGCGCACGTCTCCACAGACCCGGCCAGGACCAAAGGGCAGGGCCAGAGAAGGCTCCAGGGCGATGGGGGGGACCCACACCGCACCCACTCAGCCCTGCAGGAGGCAGAAGTGTGGTTCGGCGAAGGCCGAGGGGCGCCAGGGCCCCCTTTTCCGGCCCTCCAGCCAGCGCCAGGCCTGCGCCGCCGTGGCCTCAGACGGCAGCAGGGGGGCACGACCCGCGGCCTTCCCGCCTCTCCTGGGACTGGCCCAGGAAAGGCAAATACGAGGTGCAGAGGCGCTGCCAGGTGTTCCTAGAAGAGGCTGGGGGGGGGGGGCAGCCGCCCCGGGGCCCAGGCAGGCTGCTGGGAACCCCAGCTTGGGCAGCCTGCCAGGCAGATGGGCAGGGCTTTGGGGGTACAGGGTCACTGGCAGATGGGAGGGGCGGTGGGAATCAGAGTGGCAGCGGGCAGACAGGTGGGCGGCATTGGCAATGCAGGCCAGTTAGCCCGACACTGCTTTCTGACATGTGGGGTTCAGTGGGGAGATCTCCCCAACCCCAGGCTGCCTGTGGCCACTAGGACCCCCTCACCAGACACTCCAGGGGACCTCTGAGCGCCCCGGAGCTGCGCCCCGCCCAGCCTGGGCCCCTCCCACCTCCCCTGCACAATCATCACCTAAGGGACTTGCAGCCAGCCAGCAGGAAGGGGTTAAGGAGCCGGGTCGGGGAGGGCTGGCCAGCAGGCTGTCCCAGCGGAGGGGAACTCAGAGGGCAGGAGACACCGGCCTGCAGACGCCAGCACCCACGGCTGGCTGCGGTCCGCGCTGCACGGGAGATGGCGCTGCGGAGAGGTGAGGGCGCTGGGTGGCCGTGGGTGGCGGGCACTGGGCTGGCACAGGGCAGGACTTAGATGTTCCTCAGGACCACACTGCAAGGGGGGCACCGCGGGCTGCACTGGGCACTGGGGACAAGCCCACCGTGCCAGGCTTGAGACCCCTGCTAGCTGAGTGGCCAGTGAAGAATGGCGGCTGGAGTCTGGCTGAGGCCCTGGCTGCCCCGCACCCAGCACAGGTGGAGGGCGCTGCTGGCTGGGTCGCTGGGTCGCTGCCTGCTGAGAGAGAGGCCTGTGTCCCGCTCTGCAGTAACCTACAGCCTTAAGGGGCAGGGTATCTGGCTCACTGGCTGCCATAATAACGCTGGGTTAATGCTAGAATGTTCTGGAAATGACTAGCTCTTGGCTGCCGGCTTGGTCCCCCGATTTCCCAGGCTGCTGTGGCAGCCCGGCATGGCTGGCGTGCATACTGGAGACGACACTCGGCCCCCGAGCCTCACAGGCAGGGCCCGGGCCCCCTGGTGCCTGGCCCCCCGCGTCTGCCGCAGGGTGGCTCCGTGGGGCGGGAAGGGGCAGCCAGCCTCTGCGCCCCGGGCCCGGCCGGCCTCGGCCACCGCCTGCAACCTAATTAGGGCGCCAGGCCTTCCTGCGAGCACCCCGAAGGCCACGGCGCCCCTCACCGAGCCTCTCCCCACAGGACTGGAGGCCCTCCTGGCCCTGCTGCTCTCCTGGGCGGCGCTGGGCCCCTGTGGCCTGGAGGGGGCAGAGCCGGGCGCCCCGGAGGACCCGCGGTGCCCGGCCGCCTGCGCCTGCGGCCTGGACGACTACACGGGCGAGCTCAGCGTCTTCTGCAGCGCCAGGAACCTCACCCGGCTGCCCGACGGCATCCCGGAGAGCGCCAAGGCCCTGTGGCTGGACGGCAACAACCTGTCCTCCATCCCCCCCGCGGCCTTCCGGAACCTGTCCGGCCTGGACTTCCTCAACCTGCAGGGCAGCCAGCTGAGCCGCCTGGAGCCGCAGGCGCTGCTGGGCCTGCGCAGCCTGTACCACCTGCACCTGGAGAGGAACCGGCTGCGGACCCTGGCCGCCGGGGTGTTCGCACACACGCCCAGCCTGGCCTCCCTCAGCCTCGGCAACAACCTCCTGGCCCGGCTGGACGAGGGCCTCTTCCGGGGCCTGGCCCAGCTCTGGGACCTGCACCTGGGCTGGAACAGCCTGGTGGTGCTGCCCGACGCCGTGTTCCAGGGCCTGGGCAACCTGCACGAGCTGGTGCTGGCGGGTAACAGGCTGGCCTACCTGCAGCCGGCGCTCTTCTGCGGCCTGGCCGAGCTGCGCGAGCTGGACCTGAGCAGGAACGCGCTGCGCAGTGTCAAGGCCAACGTCTTCGTGCAGCTCCCGCGGCTCCAGAAGCTCTACCTGGACCGCAACCTCATCGCCGCCGTGGCCCCCGGGGCCTTCCTGGGCCTGAAGGCCCTGCGCTGGCTGGACCTCTCCCACAACCGGCTGGCCGGCCCGCTGGAGGACGCCTTCCCGGGCCTGCTGGGCCTGCACGTCCTGCGCCTGGCGCACAACGCCATCGCCGGCCTCCAGCCCCGCACCTTCCAGGACCTGCACTTCCTGGAGGAGCTGCGGCTCGGCCACAACCGCATCCGCCACCTGGCGGAGAAGACGTTTGAGGGCCTGGGGCAGCTGGAGGTGCTGGCGCTCAACGACAACCAGATCCAGGAGGTGAAGGTGGGCGCGTTCCTGGGCCTGGTCAACGTGGCCGTCATGAACCTCTCGGGCAACTGTCTGCGTGGCCTCCCAGAGCAGGTGTTCCGGGGCCTGGGCCGGCTGCACAGCCTGCACCTGGAGAGCAGCTGCCTGGGCCGCGTCCGCCAGCACACCTTCTCAGGCCTGCGCGGGCTGCGCCGGCTCTTCCTCAGGGACAATGGCATCTCCAGCATCCACGAGCAGAGCCTGGCCGCGCTGCCAGAGCTCCTGGAGCTGGACCTCACGTCCAACCAGCTCACGCACCTGCCCCCTCGCCTCTTCCAGGGCCTCGGCCAGCTGGAGTACCTGCTGCTCTCCCACAACCGGCTGGCCTCGCTGGCCCCGGGCCTCCTGAGCCCCCTGCAGCGGGCCTTCTGGCTGGATCTCTCGCACAACCGCCTGGAGGCGCTGGCCGAGGGCGCCCTCTCCCCGCTGGGGCGCCTGAGCTACCTCAGCCTGAGGAACAACTCCCTGCACACGTTCGTGCCGCAGCCGCGCGGCCTGGAGCGCCTCTGGCTGGAGGGCAACCCCTGGGAGTGCGGCTGCCCCCTCAGGGCGCTGCGGGACCTCGCCCTGAGCAAGCCGGGCGTGGTGCCCCGCTCCGTGCAGGCCAGGTGCGAGGGGGACGACTGCCAGCCCGCGTACACCCACAACAACATCACCTGCGCCGGCCCCGCGGGCGTGGCGGGCCTGGACCTGCGGGACGTCCCCCGGGAGCACTTCGCACACTGCTGACCCATCCCCAGAAGCACGAGCTCCTCACTCACGGGACAGACGGTCCCGGCAGCATGGCAGCTGGGCTCAGCAGTGGGCAGGGGACACGGTGTGGGCACAGGGCAGGGCGTGGGCAGCTGCCCAGAGCTTGGCCAGAGGGTGGGGGCTCCGCGGGGAAACATTAAAGCGTACAAGAACCACGGCATGTGACAGCCAGCCACACTGAGGGGGGTCACCTGGTCCCCCGTCCATCCCCCTTCTCGTCTTGGCTCTGCCTCAGCGTGGAGCCTGAGCCTCGATGGTACCGGGAGTGCTCCCCCGCCCTAGCACACCTTGCGCCCCAACACCGTGAGGTCCTCATGCTGCCACACCCCCTTCCCCGCCCGCACCGCTGGAGCCGTGGCACTCACCCGAAACCCCAGCTTCGCGCCCTCTTCAGAGCCAGTGCTGGAAACGGGCAGTGTCCTCACAGGTCTGGCCGGGGCTCGAGGGGACTGCCATGATGGTGGGGGATAGGCCGGCTTCCACAGAGCACCACCGGGGCCCATGTGGCCCATGCGGCCCGCCGGCCGGCAGCACACACTGGAAGACCCACAGGCCACAAGGCCTGTCCAGAGGCCCGCCAGCTGTCCCTCAAGGGACGGGAGAGGGTGGCATGGGGCTGCAGGCAGGTTTTTTTTTTTGGGTCTGGTCATGGGGCCTGAACTCTGGGCCTGGGCGCTGTCCCTCAGCTCTTCAGCTCAAGGCTAGCGCTCTACTACTTGAGCCACAGCGCCACTTCCGGCTTTTTTCTGCTTATGTGGTGCTGAGGAATTGAACGCAAGGCCTCACGCATGCAAGGCAAGCACCCTACCACGGAGCCGGCTTCCCAGCCCGACGCAGGCAGGTCTGGGGGAGGCCTGGGACCTGCTGCCGCGCTCCGAGGTGCCCTGTGGGCTGGCTGTGCTTCAGGCCTCCTGTGTGGCATGAGGGGCAGACACTGAGGTGTCTGACGCACAGAACCGCACCAACGCGCTGAGACCACGGCATCTGCCTGAGCCTCAGGGGCCTGAACACCAGAGTTTGCTGTAGCCCCAGGGCAGCAGAAAGCAAAAGCCACGGTACGCAGGGCACTGTCTGGGGATGCCACTGCCACTGCCGCTGCCGCGGCGTGATAGCTTTAATGGCAGGTCCTGGGTGGTTACAACACTCTGGACTGCTTACTACACTCTGCTCCATCAGCAGAGCCCTCCACATTTGCCCCAGGGTCTTGTAACTTGCAGACAGCGGGGACACTGGCTTTCAGGAGCAACCTGTCTTGTCTCGGCCAAGGCTCACAGGAGCTGGTGGAGAGCCTGGTATCATCCTAAGGTACCCGGACTCAAGCTGTCCTAGCCACAGGCCATCAGAACGGAGCTCCCGCCAGCAAGCTCTGCCAAGATGCTACGAAAACATGACGCGAGGGCTGGGCTGGCCGGGGAGGCCTCGGACTAGCCTCTGCAGGTCCCAGGAACCACACCGAGGACTCTGTCCCGTAGGTTTTTGGAAGCTGCAAGCCCAGCACTCAGATGTGCCGGGGGGGGGGGGGGGGGGATGGCCATGGGGTCGTGTCAGGAGAGCAGAGTGGGTGTCCTGTCCAGAATTTTCTGGGTTATGGAGATAAGTGCAGAAAACGCAGGACTCTTGGGGAATTCCTGGATGAAGTCCCGGCCCTCCTCCAGACTCCTGGTGAGTTCAGGGTCCAGGGGCACAGAGCCTGCGAGATAGAGGGGCGGCATCTGGGCACCCGTGCTGCCAAGAGCCCGGGCTGCTGCGTCCAGGCTGAGTCCTGCCTCTCACGGTCACCCGGGACCCTCGGTATCCGCCATCAGGGACACAGTGAGCGGCCAGGCACCCGCGGGCCCCTCCCTTCCTGGAACTCACACCCGTCTAGTCCAGGGACCAGGAGTAGGGAGCTGAGACCTTGGCCAGCCTGGCCCCATGTTTACCTAAGAAAGGGACTCCGGTGAGCAGGGCCAGCTGCTCCCCGCCGCCCCTGGAGAAGACGTTGGTGCACTCCTAGGAGACGAACCGTGAAAGGCAAGCTTGCAGACTTGCCCTCCACGTGGCGCCAGCATCCTCTGGCGCTGTGCAGTTACTGCCCTGCCCTGCGGGGTCACCCGGCTCCTCAGAGCCCTGCCCCTCCATAACCTCCAGCCTGGTGCCCCTACCAGCCCACCCCACGTCACGCCCACCCAGGACCTACAGCACAGTGCGGACAGGCAAAGCCGCTCATGTTCTCCACGACCCCTAGCACCTGCAGCCCCGTCTTCCTGCAGAAGGTCAGCTCCCGCCTCACGTCCCCCACAGACACGGCCTAGAGAGGGAGAGTCCAGACGGGCTGGGCAGCTGCGCACTTAGCCAAGAAAGGAGTAACAGGCGGGGAGGACGGTGGGGACAGCCCAACAAGCAGGCCACGCGTGTAAGGGGCCTACCTGAGGCGTGGTGACCAGCAGGGCCCCCAGCGGCCTGCAGGGGCGCAGGGCTTCTACTGCAGCCATGTGCTCATCAGAGGTCCCCGGCGGGGTGTCCACAACCAGGTAGTCCAGCTCCCCCCAGGCCACATCAGACACAAACTGCTTTATCAGGGCTGCAAAGGCCCAAGATGCCCATTGCTCATGAGCGAGGGGCTGGGCTGGTCAAATGGGAGCTTCGTCTCATGCAGGAGCATCCATCCTTCCCCCCAGCACCCCCTGCTCCCCAGTGCTTGCAAACTCAGCATCCCCAACCTGTGGGGACTGGCAGCTCCTCCTAACACACAGGCCAGAAGGGAGCCTTGGCATTTGTAGCAGGGCCTGTTGCCCAAGTCCCAGGAAGATGCCCTGCAAGGAACTCCGGAGCTCCTCAACAGCACACCCAGGAGCAACTGACTCCTGTGCTTGCTGGCGCCCACCTGCGGGAGCCCCCTCCCCAGGCAGCCACTAGCTCTGGCCCCCCAACCCCCCCCAGGCACCCCACTAGCTCTGGCCCCCCAACCCCCCCCAGGCACGCCACTAGCTCTGGCCCCCCAACCCCCCCCAGGCACCCCACTAGCTCTGGCCCCCCTACCGCCCCCCAGGCACGCCACTAGCTCTGGCCCCCAAACAAGGTCATTACCGTTCTTCTTGGGGCCTCGCCAGACTACAGCCTCATCAGGCTTCTCCAGCAAGAAGCCCACAGACATGAGGGAGATGCTCTGCTCCTGATCCACAAACACGGGCACCCAGCCACCACTGCACTGGTGCACGGCCCGCCCCTGGGCGTGCAGCATGCGCGGGATGCTGGGGCCACACAGATCCACGTCGAGGATCCCCACCTGCCAAGCGGGTGAGGCTCAGCGGCCCTCGCGTGGGGAGAAGCCTGGGGTGGGGGGGGACCCGGCGGCCATCGCTTCGCTCGCCCCGGGCTGAGCCCCGCCCGGGCACAGGCCTCACCTTCTTGCCCCTGTGGCGTAGCGCCAGGGCCAGCTCGGTGGCGATGGTGCTTTTCCCGACGCCCCCTTTTCCGGAGAGGACCAGGATGATGTGCCGGACGCCTGCCAGGTTCCCCAGCTCTGCGGGAGGGACGCGGGCGGGCGAGGCTGCAGGGGTCCGGGCCGGACGCGAGGCCCGGCCGGGCCCGGGGCGGCGCGCGAGCGCGGGGAGAGCGCCGAGGCCACGGCCGGACGCGCCCCGAGCCAACGCGACACCGGGCCGGCCCAAGACGCGGGCGCCGCCGCCCGGCCCCGCTCCGCGACCCGCACCTCTCCCGGGTCAGCACCGACTGCAGGCCCGCCAAAGCACCCCCGGCCCCGCGAGCTCACCAGCGGACGCCGCCATGCCGCCCGCGGCGCTCGGCGCTCCGAGCCCGAATGAAGAGCCGTTGGGCCAATGGGCGGAACAAGCCCGCCCCCGTCCCCTTGTGATAGGTGCAGGCCCTCTCCCCTCAGCCAATTAGGTCTCCCGAGGAGTTCCTGTAGCCCTCAGGTTCCGGCGCGTAGGACGAACGGAGTCGGCCGACTTCCGTATCCGCGCCCAATAGGCGTGCGAAGCTCGCCCCGGACCGCTCGAGCGACGACCAATGGGAGAGGTCCATTCAGGATTGGCGGGTCCTGCAACCTCTCGACAATAGCCTCTACTTCAGAGACCCGCCCCGCCGGCCGGGCGCTCCCGCCTCCCAGCCAATGCGGCGCGGGGGGCGGGGATTGTTTACGTCCCGGCCGGAGCGGAAAGTGGGTCACGGCCGGCGGAGCGCGGCGGCGGCGGCGGCGGCGGCAGGTGAGCGGCGCCCGCCCGGCCCGGCCCCGGCCCCGGCGCGTTGACCTTGCGCGCGGTCGGGCCCCCGCCCTTTGTTTTCCTGGGGCGGTGCGCGGGAAGCCGGGCGGGCGCCGCGGGATCCATCGCTGCCGGCAGCGTCGCCCGGAGCCGAGGTCGGCGACCCGGGGCGTGGGGAGCCCCTGCGGCCCTGCCGGCCGCGCCCCGGGGCCGCCGCCGCCCGCCCGCCCGCCCGCGGGCTCCGGCGACCCTGTGCGTTCCGCGGCGGCGGCGGCGGCGCGGGCCCGGGGCCGGGGGGGGCGGCGCGCGGGCGGCCGGGGCCGGAAGCGGGGCCCGGAGCGGGCGCGGAGGACCCGCACGGCGGCGCGGGCGGGCGGGCGGGGCGGGAGGGGGCGGCTCCGCGCCCGGCACGAGGAAGTGGAGGCCGGGATGCCACCCGCCCCCCGCGCGGCGGCGCGGCCAGTCAGGCGAGGGACCCGCGCGGCGCGCCGCCCGCAGCCATGCGCGTCTGGGTGCGCATCTGCACCGGCTCCCTGGGGCTGGTCCAGGTGCTCCGGCTCTGGAGCCAGGTAGGGGCCGCCGAAGAGCCCCTCGGCCGGTGCGGGGCCGGGAACCTCTTGGCGCGGGTCTAGCCGCGGAGCTCCAGGGGAGGCTCGTCTCCCAGGCTCAGAACTCGTCCTTTCCCAGGTCCTCGTCACCATGGCCAGACGGCCCCGGAGCGGCCGAGCCTGGCGTCTGGTCCTGAGCGCAGCCCGCCGCGAGGCCGACGCGCGCGCCGTGGCGCTGACAGGCACCACCAACTGGGGCTATGACTCTGATGGCCAGGTAGGTCTGCAGGGGAGGTGAGCCCGGCTGGTGTGAGGACCGGAGGTCGGGGAGCTGGGGAATGGGGCCGCCTCCCCGGGACGCCCCGCGCAGAGGCTTCTTCGGTCTGGTAGAGGAGCCCGGGCACGTAGGACAGAGGGACGCAGGACAGGCCTTCCACCCAGCCTGGCCTGTGACAAGCACAGTGTGGAGAGGCTGCCGCTGTTCAGACGCGCCGCAGATCCCCCTGGCCTTTGCGTTTCCAGAGGTCCTGCCGTACGCGTGGTCTGCCCTCGGAGATGCTTGTACCATAGCAACGTGTGGGTCACCTCACACTCAGTACCTGTGTATAAGAGCTTGTGACCCCTGAGGACCCGATTCCCGCCGGACCCCCGGCTCTCTGAGACCGTTAGGGAGTGAGCAGTTCTGTGCTGACGTCTGTGGGTTAGGCTGTGCGTTCTCTCGGGATGCTGCTTCTCCACTGGCTTCCTGAGGCGTCTCAGGCCGAGTCTGGCTCTGCTCTGTACTCTCACCTCGTCAGGCGTCTTGGTAGAAGTGGTCTCTCAGAGAGCTTTGTGGACCACCAAGCCAGAGTGGACAGCTGGGAGCCACTGGCTCACTGACCTGGTGGGCAGCGTCCCAGCCTCCCTGGAGCCTCTGGAGCCGGAGAGTGGCCTGCATTCCTGTCATGCCACATGTTCTTCCTGTCCGGACTGTCTGGCCCAGAGCAGCCTGTTTACCTGTGTCCCTGCCTCACAGGCTCACGGCTGTGCGATGCGGTGTGTCTGGGTTGGGCGGTGACACACACATGCTGCTTGCACGCTGTCACCTAATGGGCCTGTGATGTCCTGTGTGGACAGGTGGTGAGCAATCACCCCGTGTGGACAGGTGGTGATCTGACCCTGTGGTACAGTGTGCACAGGTAATGAGTGGTCACCTGGGCACTGTTGGACTGAACAATACCCTCTTCTGTCCCCAAACTCGGCCAGAAGCAAAGCCAGTTTGCCTTTTCCATGGGTAGTACGGTCTTGCGTGGCCCTGTGTTGTCTCTTCTAGCTTTGGGGTAGCCCTTCTATGCAGTCATGAAGGAGCAGGACATGAGCCCATGTTCCCTTGGGGATGCCCCCTGGGGACAGCTACACCCTGGGCAGCAGACAGGAAGCCCAGGCTCCCTTCTACAACCTGCTGCCAGCCACTGCCTGGTCACTTTACCTGTGGCCCCCACCCACCCACCCACAGGGGCTTTCAGCCGAGAGGGAGGGCAGGGAACCAGACAGCAGAGACCCCAGAGAAGTGGTGGAATTGAGGGAATGTACCTTGCAGCCCAGCACCTCCACCCAGGAAGGTGAAGTGAGTGCCACGGCACCACCCCAGGGAGCTGGATGGCTGGACACGGTCAGGGCTGGCGGCATAGAGGGGGCTGGGGGGGACACGAGTGGTGGACCTGGCTGGAGACGTTACCCTGCCAGGCGGCAGAGGAAGCAGGTCTGGTAAGGTCAAAGGTCTTTGGGTCATTTTGTAGCGACAGGGCAGAGACCAGATCCTTCTGGGCTGCTTAGGTCGGTTGTGTCTTCCTGGCCCTGGGCAGGCTGGTCCAGGATGCAGAGTGTTTGCACGTACTGGATGGTGGGGACGCTCTCCCAGAGGAGGCAGCTGGAGCGTGCACCACTGTCTTTATTAGGGTCACATCAGACCTGGTCGGCAGAGCCAGGCCTGGAGATGATCTGAGATTCAGAAGCTGCTGGAAAAGGCTGGAGGGCGGAGCTGATGGCTCCACCAAGGCTGAGGGCCGTCTGGCTGCAGAGACGTTGGGCTGTGAAGGGAGCACGGCGCACCTGAGACTCTGGAATGTCGGGGCGGGCCAGGGGCACTCGGGCTCTGTGTAGAGGAGGGGCAGCTCACAGCCGGGCACACCTGCCTTCCCTCCAGCACAGTGACTCGGATTCTGACCCTGAGTGCTCGTCCCTGCCAGCATCCATCCCCAGCGCCGTGCCGGTGACAGGAGAGTCCTTCTGTGACTGCCAGGGCCAGCGCGAGGCCTCCCTGTGCGGCAGCCTGCGCCCGGCCCACCGCAGCAAGGACTGCCGCTGCGGGGAGGAAGACGAGTGTGAGCGGGGGAGGGGACGGGGCGCGGCCGGCGGGCGGGCGGACGGACGGTCGGTCGGTCCACGGGCTGGCAGACTGGCACTCAGCACGGCCCTCCCTTCGCTCAGCAGATTTCGACTGGGTCTGGGATGACGCGAGCAGGTCCTCAGCCACCTTGCTGAGCTGCGACAAACGCAAGGTGAGCTTCCACATGGAGTACAGCTGCGGGACCGCCGCCATCCGAGGCGCCAAGGAGCTGGGCGAAGGCCAGCACTTCTGGGAGATCAAGATGACCTCGCCCGTCTACGGCACTGACATGGTAAGTGGCGCCGGCAGAGGGTGGGTGTGGAGGGGCCTGGGACCAGGCCCCTCTGCCAGCCCCGCTGTTCCCAGATGGTGGGCATCGGGACATCGGACGTGGACCTGGACAAATACCACCACACTTTCTGCAGCCTTCTGGGCAGGGATGAGGACAGCTGGGGCCTCTCCTACACTGGTACGTGGGGCTGGGGTGTGGGCGGGCCGGCCGGGCCCGGGCGGCTCCTGGCCCACCTCACCGTGCCGGGTGTCCCCAGGGCTGCTCCACCACAAAGGCGACAAGACCAGCTTCTCCTCGCGCTTTGGCCAGGGCTCTATCATCGGCGTGCACCTGGACACCTGGCACGGGACGCTGACCTTCTTCAAGAACAGGAAGTGCATAGGTAAGAGCGCCCGCCGCAGGGCCCAGGGAGGCCTGAGGCCATTGTCCCAGGCAGGGCCAGGCCGATGGGAGGCGGGCACCCTGGCTCACAGGGGTGTGTGGCAGCCCGGGCGCCTTGGCCGGGGGCCCCCCCAGACCCAGCCATGCCTCCCGCGTAGGCGTGGCGGCCACCCAGCTGCAGAACAAACGCTTCTACCCGATGGTGTGCTCCACGGCGGCCAAGAGCAGCATGAAGGTGATCCGCTCCTGCGCCAGCACCACCTCCCTGCAGTACCTGTGCTGCTACCGCCTGCGACAGCTGCGGCCAGACTCGGGCGACACCCTGGAGGGCCTGCCCCTGCCCCCCGGCCTCAAGCAGGTGCTGCACAACAAGCTGGGCTGGGTCTTGAGCATGAGTTGCAGCCACCGCCAGCCCCCCGCGCCCTCGCTCCCCGCCGACGCGCCGAGCCCCTGTCCCGACACCAGGCCCTGCCAGAGGAAGCGCTGCCGACGGACCTGACTGGCGCAGACCCAGCCCGGCGCGCGCTGCCTTCTCGGGCTTGGACTGCCCTCCTTCCCTCCAGGCTCTGCCGGGGCAGCAGGAGGTGGGAGAGCGGGCTGAGGGCTCCCGGGCTTGTCCCCTCTTGGGCTGAAGCCAGGACAGTTCTTTCTCCAGGACCTCCATAGGCACAACGCCAGTGTCCGTGGCCAGCCTCCTGCCGTGTGGCGGGGAGCAGCACCTGTCCTCTGCCCGGGCTGCTGCGGGACCCCGCCTGTGAGCAGGGAGGTGGCGGCCCGGGAGGGCCGTGGGGCTCAGCTCTTCCTGCCTCACAGGCCTCCTGCCCCTTGGGCCTCGGTTTCTCTGACTTGCCTTGCATGTTGCCGCTGCCCTCAGCGGAGGCTCCCAACAACTGCTGACCGCAGGCGGCCACCTCTCACGCTGTACAATTAAAGAGCCCTGCGAAGCCTGACCTCCCGGCACCGCGCTTTCGTCTGGGGGTCAGCCTGGGAGGGGCTGGCTTCTCCCTCGAGGTTCCTACTGCTTCCCAGGCCGCCCGTCCCAAGCCTCGGAGGGGTTGTGCATTTGGGCACTGCCCTGAGTCTGACTGCCCATCCGGGCACGCAGCCCTTCACCAGCCTTCCCCGGCCGGCGGGGAACACGTGCTTCTGTGCACCCCAGGGCTCCCGCCATCCCTCACCACCTCTGCAGCTCACATCTGACCACCAGGGACAGTTCACGGCAGCCTACAGAAGTGTGCGGGGCCTCACCTGCCTCACAGGGTCTGCTCTCTGCTCAGTCTCGCTGGTCCATCCCAGAGGCTGGGGTGTGTGAGAACACGTGTGTTGTGTGGTGCGTGTGTGTACATGTGCCGTGTTGTTCTGCATGCTGCAGGGACCCACCCGCAGGCAAGGTCAGCATCCCAGATCCAACAGGAGGTCGGGGTTGGTGGTGCTGAGGAAGAGGCAGATGCGGCGGGAGAGGTCCGGGCCCACCCTGCGGGGTCGCCCGCCCTGGACATTCACAGGGAGGTCGGCCAAGAGGCCTCGGCGCTCTTGCTCCGTGCTGCAGGCAGAGAGGGCCTGTGGCAGGCACAGAAATGAACGGGGTAGGCCTCGGTCTCTACACCGGGGAGGGGTGGGGAACAAGGACTCACCTCCTGCAGAAGGCGGGGGGAGGGGAAGGCAGCAACTATGGCCTCGGCCACAGCCGGGCTGACGCGATTAAACTGCTTGATTTGCCTCCACCACACTCCCCGGAGCCCTGAGCCATCTCTGGCCACTGGTTGGCCAGAGGCCCAGCGCCCTGCTGTGCAGAAGGCAAAGGTGTGGGTGTCCCGGTGCTGCCTAAAACGAGGTGAGCAGGCCTTTTAGAACCTCCCCTGCGGCGGGCGGGGCAGAGCCCCCCCCACCCCCGTCCAGCCCCTTACTTGCAGGGGCGCTGGGCCAGGGCCTTTGTGAAGGCGCACACGTGCTGACTCAGCTCCTGCCACGAGTCCACCAGCAGCACGTCTATGTCGGCCAGAAGTTGGAGGAGCACGAGGGCCTGGGGAGGGTAGGTAGAAGGGGGGCTGGAGGCGGGAGCCCTAGTTCTACCTAACTGTTCTCCAAGCCTTACCTGTCCCTGCCAAGACCAAGGCCAGCCAGCTCTCCCAGGTCAGGCTGGCGCTCACCTCTTCCACCTTGGGCCAGCCGGTGGCTGCTTCCTGCTGGGCCTCCCGTGGATCCTCCGGCTGGGTGCTTGGATGCTGAGACCTAGGCGAAAGTGACCTTCCAGACCCCCACACCCCCAAGCCTCGGGTCGGGAGCCGTCCTAGAGCCCCTCTGCCCAGCTGTGGTGTGAGTGTGTGGGGGGATGGGCTGCGGCAGCGCAGACCCTGGGGTGCCCTTGCCCCTGCCAGGTGTGTTAGGGTCACTGGTACCACAGGTAGGCGTCCAGGCCGATGACAGCCAGGTGGGGGCGGCTGGGGCTCTCAGGAGAAATCCAGGGCACGGAGGAAGGGAGGCCTGAGGCCTGGGGGGTGGGGGGAGAGCATGGTGTGTGCCCCAGGGCCCTGGCAGCATGCCACCGCTCTGCCCAGCCGCCAGATGACTTGTCTTCCCCCCCAGCTAGCTCTGAAGAAAACTAACTCTGCCCCCCCCCACTAGGCCAAGGGGGCTTTAGTAGTGCCAACCACACCCCAGATCCGGAAAAAAGGAGTGTGCTCCCTTGTTCCTAGACTGCTGTCCCTGGGCCTGATCCTTGACTGATTCCTAAGTAGATGGTCAGCAAATGCTGGCCCGCAGACCCTGGGTGTGCTGTCTCTCCACTGCTCAAGTCTACCGAGCGTTAAGCAACGACCCGCCCCCCAGCCCAAGCCCCAGACCTCTCTCCCCGGCTCAGCTCTCCAGGGCCGGTGATGAGCTCTGTGCCTGAGCCAGCCCAGGGCAAGGGAGAGCTGTGTTCTCTCCAGTACCTGTGTCAGCTGGGCAGCGCCCCGCAGGAACTCGTGGGGCTCCAGCAGCAGCAGCAGCAGGTCCGGCCCGTCCTCGGCTGGCAGCTCAGAAGGCACCTGGGGGACACGGGGCGCTGCGGTCCGCCGCTCGGCTCGGGGCGCGGGGCCGCGCGCGGCCGCACCCCGGGGCAGCGCCTCCCCGCCCGGCCGGCGACACTCACGGCTCGGGGGCCGGGGGCCCCGCGCCTCCACTGCAGGCTGCGGGCCGGGCGCTGCGGCTCGATGCGGCACTCGCAGCCCAGCGCGCCCAGGGCCGCCAGCAGGACGTCGGCGCCGGCGTCTTCCAGGACGGCTGCGCGCGGGGACGGACGGCGCGGTCAGGGCCGGGGCCGGCGGCGGGCGTCCCCGCTCCCGCCCGGGCCCCGCGCGCCCCGCGCCCGCACCTGGGTCCACGCACACCACCAGGCTCCCAAGGACTCGTTCGGGACGTGGGACCCGGGCGGCGGCCCTGCGCGCTCCCGCCGGGGCCTCCGCGGCCTCGCCGTCCGAGTCCGAGATCTCCCAGGTGGGGGCCCGCCGCGAGCCCGGCCCCCGGCCCCGGCCCCGGCCCCGGCCCCGGCGCGAGCCCGCGGCCCCCGGGGGCCGCACCTCCGCCACGGCCCCGCCTCCCGCGGCACCCGCTTCCGGCCGGGGCGGGCCTGGGGAGCGCGACTTCCGGCCGGGCTGGGACGCGGACGCGGCCATGGCGCGGAAGCCCCGGCCGCGGCTGATCGCCGAGCTGGCCCGCCGCGTGCGCGCCCTGCGCGAGCAGCGCGACCGGCCGCGCGACTCGCAGCGCTACGCCCTGGACTACGGGTCGCTGACGCGGCCGCTCTCGGGCCGCCGGCTGCCGGCGCGCGCCGGGGCCGACGTGCGCCGCGAGAGCCGCCTGCTGCAGCTGCTCGCCCGCCTCCCGGCCTTCGGCCTGGGCCGCCTGGTGACGCGCAAGTCCTGGCTGTGGCAGCACGACGAGCCGTGCTACTGGCGCCTCACGCGCGTGCGGCCCGACCCCGCGGCCCAGGTGCGCCCCCCCCCCCCCCCGCGTCGGCCACGGGCCCGTCCCGGGGCCGGGGGCTTTTCTGAGTCGAGCCCCTTTCTCTCCGCAGAACTTGGACCACGGCAAGGCTTGGGGCGTCCTGACCTTCAAGGGTGAGGCCGGCGCCGGCGCGCGGTGAGGGGGGCGGGCGGGGGGCGCAGCGCGGGCCGTTCACGCGGCCGTTCGCCGTCCGCAGGGCGCACGGAGGGCGAGGCCCGGGAGATCGAGCAGGTCATGTACCACGACTGGCGGCTGGTGCCCAAGCACGAGGAGGCGGCCTTCACCGCGCCCGCGCCCGCGCCCGCGGACGCCCCGCCGCCGGTGCCCTACCCGCCGCTCCTGCGGGCCATGATCCTGGCCGAGAGACAGAAAAACGGGGACCCCAGCGTCGAGGAGCCGCTGCTGAGCCTCGCGAGGGCGCGCGCGGAGCCCTGGGACTACCCCGCCCGGCTGGAGCCCCGCGCCCCGCGGCGGACGGCGGACGGCTGACGGGCCGCGGCGCCCGCCGCCTGCGGCTCGGAGGCCCTGGACCTTGGGGGAGCCGGGGAGCCTGGCCGACGCCCCGCCCCGCCCCGCCCTCAGTGAACGGCAATAAACGCACGCAGTGGCCCGGGCTGTGTTTCTTTGCGTGGGGAGGGCGAGCCCGGGCCCGGCTCCGGGGTGCGGTGGGGCGATCGGCGCCTGCGCGTCCCTTTAAGGGCGGCCCCGCCCCGCCCCGCCCCGCCCCGCCGCCATGATCTGCCTGGTGCTGACCATCTTCGCCAACCTCTTCCCGGCGGGTGAGCGCGGGGGGCGCGGGGCGCCGCGGGGGGGGGGCGGCCGGCGCGGGGCCTGACGCCGAGTCCCCGCAGCCCCGGGCGCCGCGCAGGAGCGCACGTTCGTGGCCGTGAAGCCGGACGGCGTGCAGCGGCGGCTGGTGGGCGAGGTCGTGCGGCGCTTCGAGAGGAAGGGCTTCAAACTGGTGGCCCTGAAGCTGGTGCAGGTGGGGCGGGACGGGGACGGGGACGCGGCCGGGTCGGAGCTGTGATCGGGGCTGTGATCGGGGGCGGGGCCGGGGCCGGGGGCGGGTCGGGGCGCTGGCGCAGGCGGCCTCCACCCCCAGGCCTCCGAGGAGCTGCTGCGCGAGCACTACGCCGAGCTGCGCGGGCGCCCCTTCTTCGGCCGCCTGCTGGACTACATGCGCTCGGGCCCCGTGGTGGCCATGGTGAGTCCGGGCGGGCGGGGGGCGGGCGGCCCGGGCCTCCCCGCTGACCCGCGCGCCCGCAGGTGTGGCGGGGGCCCGACGTGGTGCGCGCCTCGAGGGCGCTCATTGGGGCCACGGACCCGGCGGACGCCCGGCCCGGCACCATCCGCGGGGACTTCTGCGTGGAGGTCGGCAAGTGAGTGCGTGGCCCGCCCCCCCCCCCCAGCCCCGCGGCTCACCGCGTCCGCCCCCCCCAGCCCCAGCCCCGCGGCTCACCGCGTCCGCCCCCCCCAGCCCCAGCCCCGCGGCTCACCGCGTCCGCCCCCGCCCCCAGCCCCAGCCCCGCGGCTCACCGCGCCCGTCCCCCCCCACCCCCAGCCCCGCGGCTCACCGTGCCCGTCCCCCCCCCAGCCCCGCGGCTCACCGCGCCCGTCCCCCCCCCAGCCCCGCGGCTCACCGCGCCCGTCCCCCCCCCAGCCCCGCGGCTCACCGTGCCCCTCCCCCCCAGCCCCGCGGCTCACCGCGCCCCCCCCAGCCCCGCGCCCGTCCCCCCCCCAGCCCCGCGGCTCACCGCGCCCGTCCCCCGCCAGCCCCAGCCCCGCGGCTCACCGCGCCCGCCCCGCCCCCCGCCCCGCAGGAACCTGGTCCACGGCAGCGACTCTCCGGAGAGCGCCCGCCGGGAGATCGCGCTGTGGTTCGGCGCGGACGAGCTGCTGTGCGCGGGGGACGGCGCCGCGCGCTGGCTGCACGAGTAGCCCAGTAGCCGGCGCGGAAGCGCGCACCTGCCACCCGGGCCCCTCTCCCCCGCTCCTTTCATAATAAACTGCCGGGCCGGGCTCGGGACGTGGAGGTGCGGTGTTCAGACGTTTATTACATACAGGGCAGATATGTGGTTCACTTGCAGGGCCAAAGCCTGAGGAGAATTGCGCCCGGCCCCTTCCTCCAGCCGCACCCACCCAGCTAGCCCCAGTCACTTCATGCTCCTGTAGGAACAGACAGAGGACATACATCACAGTGGAGAGGTGGCAGGGCAGTGGGGAGGAGCCTGCAGCCTGCCGTGGCCAGCTGGGCGCAGGGGACAGCTCCCCGAGATCTGTGCTTCTCTGGTGGGAGGGGTGGCAGGGCCTCTAGAGCAGGAATAAGGCCTGGGCGGAAGGTGGAGGCCAGCAACCCATGTGACGCCCGCCGTCAGCGGGGCCGCCCGGCCCACCCTCGGCCCTGGCCTCTGCCTCTCCTCAGTTGCTCTCCGGGGGAGCAGGCCACAGAGGGCAACCCTAGGCACTTAGTACGTGTCTGGGAGCTGGACGCCATGGAGCCCTGTGTAGGAGGCAGGCCCCAGGAGCACTCCACCCCCCACCAACCTGAGGCTGAGCCTGCATCCTAGGCCTGACCCAGGGGAGGCCGGGCCTTCCCTTCTTCCTGAGGCCTGCGCCTGCCACGGCAGCCTGAGAATTCCACCCAAGGGGCTTCTGGGAGGGGCAGTGCAGCAGGGGTTTGCTCCTTGGCGGTGGGGCTTGTGCCCAGGGAGAGCCTGGGGACGTGGGGAATGAAGGGCCAACAGCCTCAGGCTCCAGTAGGATATGGAGTGTCCGGTTCATCTTCTGAAGCAGCTGCCCCTGCCCGAGCTTCCATGCCAGATTGTGGGCGCAGCCCAGGTCGGGGTGAAGGGAATGGGCTTGGGGTGGAAGGCCAGAGAAGATGGGCTGGGGTCCAGGTACCTGAGCAGTCCGAGCCCCCTCTCTGTGGGCAGAGGATGGTGGCTGGGCCCGGCTCCTCTGTGGAACAAGGGTCTGAGAGCCATGGCCCCAGCCCAGGGACAGCATGCAGAGCACTAGGATGCCGGAAGAGGGGCCTCCTCCCGCAGTGGGGAGGGGGCCGGGCCTCCGCAGGGCTGGCTCCAGGGCGCCCCTGGGCTCCGGGGAGCTGGGCGGGGCAGTGGTCGGGAGCTGCTGGGGAGGAGGTGCGGAGGGCCTTCCCCCCCCTCACCAGGAGTGACACCCACACCCGCCCTCCAGCGACGGCATCACCTCCCTGCCCGCGGGGCCCAGGGCTCAGGTGAAAGCTGCACGTTGAGAGGTTAGAGGGGTGGATGGGTGTCTGGCTGCCCCAGGGGGCCAGGCGGGAGCAGGCGGGCAGGGGTCCTATGTACAGGTTGGCATCAGGCAGGGCAGGGCCTCACTCCGGGGTGTAGGACACCTGCCACACAATGATGTGGCTGCGCTCAGCCTTGGACAGCCCGGGCTTCGCCTGGCTCACGTCCCCGGTGCCTTCCTCCGTCTCGTCGTCCTCTCCGTCCCCTGGAGCGGAGCGGAGCGATTGCAGCTGTGAGCGCAGCTCTCCACCGCCGCTGCCAGCCAGGCCCGCCCCGCCAGCACCCACTCACCGATGCGGAAGTCGATGTAGCCTTCCCCGCCGCTGAGCACCAGTGCGTTGCGCAGCTTCTGGCCCTCGGCCTCCACGGCAGGCATGGAGGGCCCCGGGCCCTCGGTCGGGCTGTCCAGCACGCTGCCGTTGAGCGTGGCCAGCACGTTCCCTGTGGTGGGCAGGGGACTCAAGACCGCAGCCTCCCGAAGGGGCGAGGGCCACACGCTGTGGGGCCGCGGGCAGAGCAGATGCGCGCTGCACCTCACTCACCTGGCACCGAGACAAAGAACTTGACGGCATCGCGGTGCCCGTGGAAGCAGAGCTGGGCTTGGGCCATGGAGCAGTACGGGATGAAGCTGCTGGCAGACCTGTCGCTACCGTCGTCCCCATACACGTGGATGACGCCCCCTGGGCGGGTCCCCTCCCCAGATGTGGGGGAGGTCTTGTTGGCTAGAGACAGAGGAGGAGGAGGGCAGGGCCACCCCATTTCTAGTGAGGGGGGAAGGATGGAGCAGAGGCACGCTGGAGGACTTACCTCGGAGCCCCAGGAGCTGGCCTCGGTGGAGGACCACGGCTGAGAAAGAGGCAGGGAGGCTGGTTAGTTCCCGGCGTGTCCGGGAGCACCACCCCCCGGGCCCGCCCGGTAAGCAGAGCGGAGGGGCACTCACTCTCGGTCAGGGGGATGGAGATGACGACCCCGTTGCCGGTGCCCACCCAGAGGCGGCTGCCTGCAATGAGCAGGGCGGTGATGCGCACGAAGGAGAAGCCCAGCTTGCCGGTCCCTGGGGGCGCGGGAGAAGGTCAGCGTGGCTCACCCGAGCTGGGGCCCCGCGTCCCCGCACCCCACGGTCCCTCACCCAGCATCTTGCTGACATAGGGCTCGATGTCCACATCCTGCAGGTGCTGGTGGGTGTGGGCGTGGTAGAGCCGCAGGGTGGAGTCCAGGCGGATCGACACCCACACCCCGTCGCCAATCCATGCCAGCTGCCGCACTTGGCTCTCCCGCCTCGGGTGGGCATCAAATGACTTCTGTGGGGGACACGGCCGCCCATCAACAGGGCGGGGCATGCGGGAAAGGGAGACTGGAACTCACTACCACGTCTTGTGTCCCATGTCCGTGTAGCCCCTCTGGTCTCAACCCTGCACCTGCCTTCCTCTGGGGTCCATGAGGGAGGGCCCAGTGGAGGGGGAGGGTGCATCCCCGAGGCGGACACACAGCTGAGGGCAGGCTCCAGGCACACGGCGGGATATGTGCCCGTAGCTGTTTGCCCGTGACCGTCAACAACACGGACCCGAGTGGGTGGCTCCTCATGGACTCTGCTGGGAAGCCGGAGCCCATCTCCCCCGGGTCTGGGCTGCGGCACTTGCCTCAATCTGCATCGTCTTGGGCTGGATGACGTGCACCTTGTTCTTGTAGCCACACCAGACGCGGTCGTACACCACGGCCATGCAGCGGATGGAGTGGTGCGGATGGCCCAAGTCCATCAGGTGGTAGTTGCTCAGGTCCCACTGGCCATCTGGAGAGAGCCCAGGACCGCTCAGGCCTGGTCGGGGCCAGGCCCACCTCCCGTCTATGGAGCCGCTGTGACCTGTTTCAGGGCTTACCTTCGCCACGGTGGAAGATGGCCAGGGTCCCATCCGCCAGAGCCACCAGCACGCGGCCTTTCACGTGCCTGGAACGGAGACAGCACGCTAGGTCGAGGCCAAGAGGCCACGCCAGGCCCCTCCCGAGACGCAGCCCTATGCTGGGTCACATACACCAAGCTCAGCACGGAGTCCTTCAGCTTGATGGAATGCAGACACTTCTTCCAGGTAGCCACGGCTGAATGCACGTAGAGCCTGTGGGCGGAGGGGGGTGAGCGGGGCTCACTCCAGGGCCCCTCCCACCCCTGCCCTGGCCCGGCCTACCAGCCATTCTGGGCTCCCAGCCACATGGTGGGTGCCGCACTGCTGATGGATGCCGAGGGCTCCGCGCTGGGCTCGAGCGGCGGCTGCTCCCTGCTGACACCTGGCTCCGGCCTGTCCTCGCTACAGACGGGACGTGGCAGCTCCAGGGAGGCGCAGAGGCCTGCCCCCGTGCAGGTGCTGATCCCTCCCACCTGGGGCCGCCTGCCCTCCACTCCCCTCTCCCTGGCCTGCGGAGCCCACCTGGCAGGTTGGGTGCTGGACGGTGGGGCGGGTGCCGGGTCAGTGAACACATGCTCTGTAAGGGGCCCAGGCCGAGCAGCAGTGGCCTCCGGCTGGCTGGGTCCAGGGTCTGGCACCTCTGTGGCTTCCGTGGCTTCCTCCGTGGACTGGGACGGGTTGACCTTCGTGCTGGCCGCGGCTGCCACCTCCCCTATGGAAGGAGGGGTGAGCTGGGCCGCGTCGAAGTGGAGGACAGGCGGTGGGGGGGAGAAGGCGGCTGCCTGGGGCTCACCCTGCCCCTTATCCAGCACGGGGGTGTCCCCCCGGGAGGAGCAGTTGCTCCGTGGCACGTTGCAGCGGGTGGCACACCCCACCAGGGTGATGCCAGCTAGCACGCCGTCGGCGCTGGAGTCCTCGGGGTTCACATCGCGGTCCAGGAACATCTCCCCCGGGGGGTAGTCGCTGTCGCTGGCCGCTGCGGGAGGAGGCGCAGACGCCAGGTTAGTCTAACGCCCAACAGGCCCTCCATGGCCCAATCACAGAGACAGCAGAGGGGCAGCCAGCCGAGCTCCACACGGCGCCCGTAGGACCAGTACCTGGAGTCCAGCAAGCTGGCTCCCTACTTGGGCCCCTGGGCTGGGGGAGCTGAGAGTCAGGTCCTCAGCATAAATGGCTGATCACGTGACAGTGGTGGCTCTAGGAAGCTTAGGGTGTCTCAGCTCAGGGGCAAGGTTTCACAGCAGACACCTACAGCCTTCATCACCTGGTCCCCAGCACGGTGCGGAGGCTGAGGCTATGAAATCATGGGATGGCCAGTGCCCTGGGCATGCCCCCAGAGCCGCCTCTGGTCAGCTAGTGTCCACTTACTCCTGGCACCCAGGCCTTTCACACATGCTTGCCAGTTGTCCCAGCCAGCCTTCCCCCAAGTGCCAACTTCAAAGGGCAGTGCCCAGGCTCACCGGGGATGCTGGAGATGCACAGGACGTGAGCGTTGCAGACTGTGAACTGGTCCACGACCGTGCCGGGCTGGTTGGCGTCAATGATCACCACCTTGCTGGTGGTTGGGGTGCTGGTGAGGATCCACACCCGACTGGAGGTGGCATCGGTCTCCGGCACCTCCTTGACCTGTGGCGGAGATGAGGGAGTCCAAGGCTGGCTCCTGACCTTGAGGCCACCCCAGCAGCAGTGTGTTACCGAGTCTCCTTGGGTATTATAGGATGTAGTCTTTTTTTTTTTTTTTTTTTTTGGTGGGTCGTGGGTCTTGAACTCTGGGCCTGGGTGCTGTTCCTCAGCTCTTCAGCTCAAGGTGAGCGCTCTACCACGTGAGCTACAGCACCACTTCTGGCTTTCTGGTAGCTAATTAGAGATAACACTCGCACAGACTTTCCTTCCTGGGCTGGCTTTGAAGCATGATGTTCAGGTCTCGGCCTCCTGAGTAGCTAGGCTGACAGGTGTGAGCCACCGGCTCAGCCTCCTGAGTAGCTAGGCTGACAGGCGTGAGCCACCGGCACCCAGCTTAGAATATAGTCTTGGCCCCAGCTCCAGACTAGCTGACCTCCCCAGGCTTTGACAAGAACTCAGAACCACATCGAGGGATGGCTTCCAGGAGGAAGACCATGAGCTGAGAGGTTAGGTGCTACCCTAGGTCAAGCTGGGTGCACGTCTACGTCCTGGGCTCCACCCCCAAAAGTTTTATCTTCTTCTTGTGTGCGGCGGCCATGCTTCATGGCACAGACCCTGGGACTACACTCTTGACTCTGGTTCCTGAGGACCAAGCAGCAGCTGGCCTGCACGGGCAGCACCTGCCTCCTGCCTACCCAGCACAGCACCCGGGGTCCCTCCCTCTGCAAGTGCCGAGAGGGACGGGACCACGGCATCGTCACCACACCGACCTTCTTCTTCTCAGGGGACGCATGGTCGCCCTTGGGCTCGCCCTCCACTTCCCGGTCACAGGTCAGAGGGTCACGGCCGGGAATCGGCTTGACTCCATTGCCAGAGTCCTCTTCACTTGGCCTCCACCCGCTCAGGTTGACACCAGCGGCACACCACAGCTGTAAGGACAGGGCTGTGGGCCGGGGCACGGCTCCCCGCCGGCTCCGAGGGCCGCTGCCCAGGCCCGCGCAGGCGGGGTGCGGGCCTCTGGGCTCACCTTCATGGTGGAGTCCTTCTCTACCAGGGGGCGGCAGTACACGGGCACAGGGACGTTCTTCATCCGCGTGTCCTCCTGGCCCCCGCTGGGGCTCAGCTGCAACAGGGCAGGGAGAGGCTGTGGGTCTGGGCCAGGAGCAGGCACACCGTCCTCCAGAAACCCGACTCGCAGCATACTTCTTGGCTTTTTTGCAGCACAAACTGGGTAGGGGCCTGCCTCTTCGGAGCCTGGCAGAAGGCCAGACCGTCCGCCTGTAGGCGGGTCCCAGCGCCACACCGGCCCTCCCTGCCCGGCCCGCGCACCTGCTTGTATTTGGCAGGCAGGCTCCAGCCGCAGGCCTGCAGCCTGCCATCGTCATTGCGCACGTGCTCTCGAACCTGGCGGTACTGCTCACGCTTCTGCTCACGCCGGGCGGAAGATGTGCAGTCACTGATCGGGAGGACATGGAGGTTCCATGTGTTCTCAAGTCCGGGCTTGTCCCGGGCTGCACAGCCCTCTCCCCCTCATATGATCTGAGGGACAGCAAAGGCTGGACACTCACTCGTCTGGGAAGAACTCCAGAGGCCGGCTGCCGGCTGAGATCGGGCACATGGCGTGGCTGCGGCGCTGGCTGAAGCCGGCAGTGGTGGGGGATTTGTAGTGGATGTTCACTGACGGGTAGGAGCGCTTGGCGGGAGGCGGGCTGGAGGAGGAACTGAAGAGGCGGCTGAAGCTGTGGGTGGAGACACAGGGGTCAGAGGGCGTGCACCTGGGTCCTGGGGCCACCCTCCCCCCGGTGCCCACTCACAACTGCCAGATGGTGGACTTCTTCTTCTCCTGAACAGACGGGTGCTCTCGCGATGCCCTGAAGTGGAGGCAAGGAGGAACTGGCTGAGACTACTACCTGGGACCCCCGGCTGCCACCAGAGACCTCCCCCTCTTCTCCCCCACTTCTCCCCCGCTCCCCCCGCCCACATCCGTCTATCCTTTGCAGAGGAGGGGAGGGGAGGTGGGGGAGGTTGGCCTGCTCTTTGTGTTCAGTGACCACAGTCCGAACTGGAGAGGTGAGCTCAGCGCCGGGACCCACCTGATCATCTCGGTCCACCTCACGGCCTCCTGCAGCTCCATGAGCCGCTCCTTGTACTGGTTGCGCTCCATGAGCACCCGTGCCATCTCCACCCGAGTGAAGCGGCGGCGCTGGGCCATGGGTATCTTGTCCTGCGGAGGGGACGGGCAGTTTCGCTCAGGCCAGTGAGGGCAAGCAATTCTCACGGCTCGTCTCCTGCCACCTGGGTGGGGCTGGCCTCCAGGTGGGCGCGGCTGTGTACGGATATCCGGTAGCCCACGCACCCGTGGTGGTGACAGAGTTGTGGGCTAGGAGGATGTGAGTGGAAAGCGCACCCGCCCACCAGGGCCGGCTCTCTCCAGAACATCACGGCCGACTCTGAGGGCATGGCACAAGGGAGCCGGGATGACAGGCGCATGCCACAGCTTTTCATAGTTGAGACGGGTCTCATCACTTTCCCAACAGTGATCTTCCCTCCTCATCTCCATCTCTCCAGGAGGTGGATTATAGGAGTGAGCCACGGTAGCCCAGCAAGCAAAGCTTATTAAATGTGGCCACCTTTTAATAGAAACCAACTGTTAAAAAAAAAAAAAAAGACTTGATGGGATTCTGGACCTGTTAATAAGGAGGATGGGCTTTTCAGGAAAAATGTGATCTGGAAGAGCTGAGACAGAAATGGGAACAACCAAAATAAAAGGTGTGACACTTCCCCAGGGGGAGAGTCCATCGCGGGCAGGAGCGGCTGTGCGTGGCCCGCCCCCACTTTTCCAGGTGTCCTGCTGTGTAGCCTAGTCCGGCCTTGAACACTCACCGTACCCTCACTGCACCCCGGTGTGAAGGAGCAGATGAAGGGTGAGGCCTGGGCTGGGGGCCTGCGCTCCGGGGCCTGTCCTGGGGGAAGATGGGGGCTCTCAGGGAGGCCCCGAGCTCAGGCTGAAGAGGGTTCTCCTCAGCACCACCAGGGTGCGCGGGGCCTGGAGAGGCACTGAGGGACAGGAGCTGCTTCTGCAGCCACCCTTGGGGGCAGGGAGACCTGCTTGTAACTGGGGACGGCGCCCACCAGGACAGGGACTGAGACGGGACTAAAGTGGCAGAGCATATGCCTAGCAAGCTCGAGCCACTGAGTTCAAACCCTAGACCACCAAAACATAATTTCAAAGAGGAATCTATATATTGTTTCTTGGCCTTTTAGCTAAGACCATGTGTAGGATGAGGACTGGGATCACTCTGGGCAGGACCTGCTGAAGGAGTGTGACACTGGGAAATAAGTCACGGGTAAACGGAAAGCCAGGAAGGGAGGTTCAGGGTCCTGTGGGAGGGGGAAGCCCAGGAAGCCTGCCCTGTGCCCCTGCCCTCCTCCTCCTCCCCGCTCCCCGGCCCTGTGTGCACAGTTAATAGTAGCATATACCAGTTCTGTACAGAGATAGCTGCTTGTATCCTCCACCTCTTCTCTGGGCTCACGACGGGCAATGACAGCCTCAGACTTCACTCTGTAGACAAGGGAGGAAGCAGGCAGGTGAGCATCCTACCCAGGCCTCAAGACTGCCCAAAACTCAAGGCTGTCCCACAGCAATCCCAACACCTGCTTCACAGGGCCTCAAAGCCCAGATATCTGACTGCTTTCACTAAGGAGGAGGGGGGCAAAGGCTGAAAAAGATTGAAATGAGGGATGGTGGGGCAGGCCAGAGCTGGTCAGACAAGTCCAGAGTAGACCTGATTCCCGGGGCCCCTCCTCCTGAATGAACAGGGTGAGAGCTGAGCTAAGACTGATACCAGAGGGTCACACAGGACAGGATGCTGCACCTGGCCACAGCGTGGCAGGCTCCAGAGGAGACATTGGTTGGATCTGGAGCCAAAGCCGAGAGGAAGTTGAGGTACTCGGGGAAGGGTTTGCAGGTGGAGGCGCCAGCGCCCGGGCCCGCACCGTGAGCTGAGAGCCACTCACCTCTTTAGCTCTTCCTCCAGCTCCTTGACTCGGTTCTCCAGTCTAACCTTGGCCTGCTTGGCAGCCTCCAGCTCCCCTTTCAGTACCTCCTGCTCCCCCGACAGCTGGTCAACCTTGGCAATGAGGTCATTCTTCACCACGTTCAAAGCGTTCCTTCAGAATGCAGAAAGAGGGGCCTTGCCATGAGCCCACATGCACTATGTAACTGGGATGCTGGGGGTCCGAGTGCACCTTCCCATCTCAGAAGGCACACCCGCCTGTCTACCCTCAGCACTGGATTCCAGGGTCCCCCGTCTCAAAGTCCTACTAAAGGAATGAACCGCAGTCCAGTGACAAACCTCCCCCTCCCGGACGAGTTGACAGAAACGGTCCTGTCTGTGTGGACATCCACCCAGGCAGGTGAACCCTGCTGTGTGAGCCAGGGCCCCTCCAGTGGGCCCTGCCCTGGGGCAGGCTGCAGCCGGGCCAAAGGCTGCCCGGCTGTAGCACAGAAGGTCTCTTACTTGGTTTCTAGGAGCTGTGAATTTTCCAACAGCAGGTTTCCCACTTCTTTGCCCATTCCTGAAACGAGAGGTGTGGTTCTCCCTGAGCCTGTGACCACGGTACCTGACTCTGCCCTCGAAAGGAACTTTCCTGTGCTCTGATGACAGGTGAAGGGGTGAGGACGGGGAAACTGAGCCGTGGAGAGGCCCATGCAGCCCTGTGCTCTCCAGCCAGCAGTGCTGGTGGAACTGGCTGCCTGGGACTCACACCGGGGCTTTGGGTGTTTTACTTCTCATAACTTCCCCAGGAGGGGATGTGTTCTATCAAGACCCCAACTGTCCTCTGGGCAGCTGCTTCATGTGCACCCCTCCCCCAGATCTGCAGGTGGCTTTCAGTCCCCACTCCCCGCCAAATGAATGCATGGTGGAGCAGCAGTGCCAGGACAGATGGCAACAGCACAGGACTTGGAAAAGCTGGCCACGTGGTGGGATGACCCATGGCGGGTACAGTCCTTGGGGTTACGAGCAGGGCCTGCTGGTCCTGGATGGGGGGACAGCAGGACGCAGAGGGCGGAGTGGACATGAGGAGGAAGGGATCCGCCCCAAGCAGACCCCCCAGACGGAGCTCCCTGCAGGCATGTCCCGTTAGCCAGGAAGAACACAGCGAGATCCTCAAGACAGCGCCAGCGCCAGGGCCCAGCCCACCCCGACTCCCAAGGCAATGACGTGATGATGCCCGGGGCAAGAGTCGTGCCACTGTCCCTTCTGGCCTTCCACACTGGGAGCATGTGCGGCCTCTCCCTGGGCAGGTACAGCATGGACCCAAGGAGAACAGGCAGGGTCTGGGAGGCTCAGAGCCAACCATCCACAGTTTGTCCTAGAGGGAGTGTCACCTGACCCCAGTCCTACAGTGTTCAGAAAGCCCATGGCCCCCGCTGAGCCCTGCTACCCCCACCATGCAGCACAAAGCGAACGGCTCATGAGGCATGAGATGTTGGGTAGAGAGGAAGCGAGGAAGAGAAGCACACACCGAAGCAGGGCCTTGGCCTTACCAAAAAAATCATCGCGCACTACGGGAGCGTCCCAGTCCCACGGGAGACGGGCAACGGGGCAGGGAGGAGGGAGAGAAAAGAAGCGTTAAGCCGTGGAAGTAGCAGGTGGGTGGTACTTCAGGGCAGGAGGCAGGATAGAGCAGGCTACTCCGTCCAGAAAGCATCCTTGGATGCGCAGCCAACTGCCAAGCCAGAACCACCCATGAGTGCAGTAACATCTCGTCACATGCTGGCTAGAGGGCAGGCGAAGACACCGACGAGGGAGGGGAGCGGCGCCAGGGGCTTGGCTGCTGCTGTGCACACTAGCGGGCGCGCAGGGAGGGCAGGGCAGGGAGCCCGCAAGGCCTCCGGCTGCAGGTCGGCTGTGTAGCCTGGCCGCCTGCCCAGGACAGAGGCCCTGAGCTGTGCGTGGAAGGGCCTCAGGGAGCCCTAGGCTTGTGAGGTGCACGTCATAGGGTACATTAAAAAACATCCTTTGTCCCTAATGGAAGCGGAGATACCTATGGAGGGTCTAGTGACCAGTTGAGCTGACCTAATCATCTTTCAGATAGCCGAAGGCTGTGATCAAAGCCCAGGGCCTGGTGGCCTGGGGCAGCCCTGGGCGATGGACAGCAGGGGCCAGTGTGGACAGCCCTGGGCTTCCATGAACAGTGAGGGTCAGCGTGTATAGCCCTCAGTGATGGACAGCAGGGGTCAGCATGTACAGCCCTTGGTGGTAAAGAGTGGGGTTCAGTGTGGACAGCCCTGGGAGATGGACAGCAGGGGTCAACGTGTACATCCTGGGGGGGGGACAGCGCAGGGGAGCATCCGTGTGTGCGCCCTGCTCCAGCTGCCCCCCACAGTGAGAAGAGGGGACACGCGGAGACAGAGGAGATACACACCTGAGAACTCCCCTGGGTGGCGTCCAGCGAAGCAGAGACGGGGAAGGAAGCGACAAAGGTCAATTGGTGACTGGAACCAACAAATAAAGAAACTCTTATTAAAGAAAAAGCAACCACGGTTCAGCCATTCCCATGTTGGAGGGCATGAAAAACAACACAACATACTTTAGCAGGTCCAGGGTAACAAATCCTATGGGGGCAGAAGCCATAAAGGCAGAGAAAGGCCGGAATGGACACCCCTCAGCACCCAAGAGGCCCTGGGAGGTTCCATGCACCATGGCCATTGCTGGTTCCTGTTCTTCCCACCACCTGCTCAGCAGGTGGCCGGCCTCCAATGAGGGAGGCCTGCAAAGGGAGGCCCATGGACTGGAGGCAAAGCTCAAGAGGCAGAATGCATGCACAGCACACAAGAGGCTCTGAGTTCAAACCCAAGCATCACCAAGAAGAGGAAGAGGGGGGAGGTATGTATGCATGACTGGGAGCAGCAGTATGCCAAGGGGTCTCGCTAGGTGAGCAGGGAGGATAATCAAAGTAAAACAGGGCATGGTGGGAAAACACATCTTTCGACAGAGATTTGATGAAACAACTTTGTTTTACTGGGTACATTTTGCAAGTCAGGAAATCATTAAAAATCTCTTGAGCCACAAGCTGGTAGCTCATGTCTGTAATACTAGCTACTCAGGAGGCTGAGATCTAAGGATCAAGGTGTGAAGCCAGCCTGTGTAGACAAATCTGAGAATCCTGTCTCCAATTAACTGGCAAAAAGCTGAAGTGGAGATGTGGTTCAAGCGATAAAGTGCCCAGCCTTGAATGGAAAGAAGAATTAAGATTATAAAACTCAGTTCAAGCCCCAGCACTGGCACCAAAAAGAAAACAAAAATAGAATTTTAAAATCCGCTTGATTTAAACAATAAAATACATCAGTGGTTGGATGATGCAAATGGAGCAGTGTCCCCTCTCACTCAGCCTCACTGGCGGCAGCGATCGATGCCCTCCTCATACCTGCAGCACACCCAGGGCCTGCTTCCGCCGGCCCCGGCAGGCAGGGCCAGCTCTGTCGGCTTCATTCTCTTCATGCCTGCCAATCTTTACAGAAAAACAGCTCTATCTTCTTTTTCCTTTATTTTTTTCTTTTTCCTTTATTAATCTTAAAGTTAAGCAGGTTTTTTTTCCCTCACATTTGTGGGTATTGTCTGGCTTTTTTTTCTCTGCTAATTTTTATTTCATGATTTAGTTGAATGACCTTTGGAGTTTTAGAGTTGCTTTTTTGAATTCCCAGCCCCATATACACTAAATTAATTATCTGGTACTTTTTTTCCTTTAAGAAAGTTATCTTTGGGCTGGGAAGGTGGCTCAGTGGTAGATCGCTTGCCTTGCATGCCTGAGGCCCTGGGTTCGATTCCTCAGCACCACATAAGCAAAAAGAAAAAAAAAAGCCGGAAGTGGCGCTGTGGCTCAAGTGGTAGAGCACTAGCCTTGAGCTGAAGAGCTGAAGGACAGCGCCCAGGCCCAGAGTTCAGGCCCCACGACTGGACCAAAAAAAAAAAAAAAAAAGAAAATTATCTTTAAGTAGTTATACTTAAATACATATTTAATATATATATATTTCATATATTTGTAATTTTCATACAGTCACAGCTGTCATTTTCCTTGATGTCATAATCAAGCAGAGGCCGAGATTATGAAAATATTCTCCAGAGCCAGGTGCTGGTGGCTCATGCCTGTAATTCTAGCTACTCAGGAGGCTGAGATTGGAGGATTGTGGGTCAAAGCCAGCCTGGGCAGCAAAGTCTATGAAACTTTTACCTCCAATTAACCACCAGGAAACTGGAAGAAGAGCTATGGCTCAAAGTGGTAGAGTGCTAGCCTTCAGCAAAAGAGCTCAGGGATAGCACCCAGGCCCTGAGTTCAAGTCCCATAACCGAAAAAAAAAAAAAAATCTAATGCCCTTTCCCTGGTTATTTTTATTTTTACATCTTTGACAGACAGATCTAGAAATTACTTGTTCCATGGCATGGCACTGGATAAGATTTGCACCGTATTTCAGCAAAGTGCACTACTTCACTTTGGTTGGAGCAGCAACAGACCCCACTTTCCCTGAGGCAGGCCTGCTTGTGGGCTCCCAGGCCCATGGCAGACCTTGGCCTCAGGGAGGGTGATCCTTCCAGTTTGCTCCTGCACAGCCTCTGCCCGGCTCTGCTCTCTCGCACAGGCACTGCTGGTTGAGAAGCTTCAGAGAACCCAGCAGCAGGCTGGCCTGTGATGTTGCTTGTCAGAGTGAGGACTCAGCTACTGGGCCTGGGAGCGGTACTGCTCCCCTTCGTACTGACAGCTTCTGTGGTGATTTCTGTACTGGAGCTTGAATTCAGGGCCTCTTGCTCTCAACTCAGCTTTTTGATTCATGGCTGCTGGCGCTCCACCCCTTGAGCCGCACGTCCACTTCCAAGTTAGGTTTTCTGGCTTTCTTTATGTGGTGTCCATTTCTAGACGTCCAGGGCTGGGACGTCGTGGAAGGCGTGAGCCTGACGCGTGCACAGCGACGGGGCATGAGCTGGTCAGCTGATAGAACGCAGATCTGAGGAAGCGCTGCAGAGCAAGCTGCTTGCCTTCGGAACTTGGTGTTTGTAAATCTGAAAGGTTAGCTCCTTCAGGTGCACGTGTATGAAATTCCCACCAGACCACACACGTGGGGTCAGGAATAGCACAGCAGTGGCTTGTTACACTCCAATTCTGAAATGTGTGTTTTCCTCATTTCTACATTTATAAAACTGCAGGTATCTTAACCACTGGTATGCTTCAGTTTTAATCAGAAGCAAATTGTTTCCTCTCAGGAATCCCTGAGCCTGGGCTGGGAAGGTGGCTCAGTGGTAGAGTGCTTGTCTTGCATGCATGAGGCCCTGGGTTCGATTCCTCAGCACCACATAAGCAAAAAGAAAAAAGCCGGATGTGGCACTGTGGCTCAAGTGGTAGAGCGCTAGCCTTGAGCTAAAGAGCTGAGGGACAGCGCCCAGGCCCAGAGTTCAGGCCCCACGACCGGACCCTGAGCCTGCTGGGCAGCGGGTCTGATGGAGACAGCACGTGGTAGGTTGGGTCCTCGTCCTTGCTCCACTGTGAAATGTGCAGCCCTCACCAGTCCTCAGGGCTATGGGACACCTCCCAGCACTACCAACGACATGCAGCAGCGTTTCTCCAGTGCTGTGCATGGGCTCCAGTGCTCCTTAGATTCCAGGACTTGTTTGCTGTGAAGCACTCTCAGGCTGACGAGGCTGCAAGGCAGCACCACTGTGTGCTGTCCTGTGCAGCCTGGAAAACACCAGTGCTGTAGGAATGGGTGGGGGCTGGCTTAAGGCAGATACCAGGGCAGCCCTCGGGATGGAGACACACAGACCCAGCTCACTCCTCCAGTGGTAGCCACAGCCAGCAGGCTTCTGACTCAGCATCCCAGCAGCGCCGCACATGGAGGCCTCGGGCACTTTCATATTTGACTCAAATGCAGGTTTCATGGAAACCCAAGGTAGGTGGCATCGAATGGCCACTGCCCCGCAGAGCAGGACAGTACAGGTACTACTGCACATCGCATGTGATATTTGTTAACGGTAGAAAACAGGAGCCAATGTCCCATTCCTTGGAACAAAGACATCAGTACCCTATCAGGACTCCTTGATTACCCAGGTAAGGCAGGCGGCCCACCGGGCTTCCAGGAGCGACAGGGTCTTTAGCTAAGCCTCCCTGACACACTGCTTCCAGTTCTCTGCTTCCCCCTTGCTACTCCTAGAGATTCTTGTATGGAGGTAATATTTGGGGCAAAGGTAGCTGCCTGAATCAGGAGGCAGCAGGGACCACAGGGGCATCGTACTGCCCTGGAGCTCCCTGTCAGGTAAGGAGGGGCAGACAGGGACAGAGCTGGCTGGTGGCCAGTGTTTGCACAGGCAGGCATGGCAGGAGGGACGGTGTGGCAGCTGGGGCGCTGATGAGTAGGGGGACACCCTCTACAGGCCCACGCCAAGGCCGGAACGAGCGTGACAGCAAGTGCCGGGTACACAGAGCCTGGCCGTGCACAGGACAGACAGAGCGCTCAGCCGGAAGGACGCAGCCATACCACGCACGCACGCACGCACGCATGCACGCGCACACACACACACACGGAGCTGTGCGTGACAGCAAGTGCCGGGTACACAGAGCCTGGCCATCCACAGGACAGAGCGCTCAGCCGGAAGGACGCAGCCATACCACACACGCACGCACACACGGAGCCCACTGGCAGGTCATGCTGAATTCTCTCTACAGTGCGGATCTCCGCAGGGCCACACCCAGTCCACAGGAACAACTGCCTCACCGCACAGCGCATGCCTCAGCGTGGAAGAAGACCAGAAACAGACAGCAGGAAGCCAGGCATAGCAAGAGCCCCACATCTCCCCCGATGATCCTCCTAGAAATCTGCCCTCTAACACTGCTCTTTGAGGGGGCTCTGCCCCACAGGCCAAGTTAAGCAAGCCTAGAACAAGAGCATGCTACGTCACGTAGGCCAGGCTGGCCCTCTGCTACACTCAAAGCCAGGTGTCTGAGGCTAGAAGGCCTCCTGCTGCCAGGGGACACCAGTGGGAGAGGACAGGGCAGAGAGAGTGGCAAGGCAAACTTTAAGATGTAGGACACTTTGTGTGGGCAGGTGACGCCAGGACCACGTTCTGGGAGCACTCAAGTCCCGAGCTGCCTGTGTGTGGGGTGGCTGTCTGGCCAGGGCTGGTTCTGCGCAGCGGTGAAAAGGAAGTAGCTGCCGAAACCAAAGAACGAGGCCCCGCTACCCGGCACGCGGGCACGGCCAGTCCACAAGCCACCCTGGTGGGGCTGCTGAGGGCAAGAGGGACTCCAGTACAGCCCGAGACTGAGCGCTAGCCCAGAGCTGGGCTGTGGGCAGCAAGGTTGGGCTCAAGGCTCCAGGGGCAAGGCTGAGGACTCGGGGCCCGGTGGCCCAGGCTTTGCTGTGTTCAGAGGCCCTGGGAAGATGGACTCCACACAAACAGAAGGGTCCAGGAACTGCAAGGACTCTGCCTACTCTTTCAAGGAGAGGCTCTGGTGAAGTGCTGCTCTCCTGAGAGCTCCCTGAGCAGACTGCTCAGGTGGAGTGAATTTGGGGGCCAAGTGGCTTCTAAGATGAGGCCGTACTTATAACTTAGTGCTGATGGTTGCAAGACTGGAGACCTTGAGGAGATGAAGCTGAGTTATGAGACTCCCCCTCAAACAAACTATTAAAAAATAAAGATCTAGGCAGGGAGACGTGTCTGCCCTCTACCACAAACCAAGCGGTGAGCTGAGCGCTTACTGCCACAGAACCACGTGGGGAGGACGCTTGTGTTTACCTAGCAGGTCGGCCCCTTCGTCCACATCCCCGATGGCCTCGGACCCCGCCGTGGACAGCTCGTGGTACAGGGAGTCAGTGTTGATGCCGAAAGCCTTGTTCACAATGCCCTGGGTGGGGCTGTGGAGACAGGAGGAAAGCGCCGTCGCGTGCGGCATCCCGGCCTGAGGTGCCCTGGGAGGTGGTACGGCTTTTAGGGTGTGAGGCGTCCTGTAGGAAGTGAGCTCCTTGGGAGTGCTTTTGAGGGGCAGTGGGGCCGCAGCCTCCTAGCCCCGGCCTGCAGGAGGTAAGCCGCCTCCTCTGCCATATGCTTCCCCGGGTGATGTGCTGTGCTGCCACAGGCCAAAGGTTCAGGGTCAACGACTGACTTTTGAACGTGTGACCCTGAGCCCACTTCAACCTGCATTATCCCAGCGATGCTGTCACAGCTGACAGACAGCTGACCACGGCCCCACGCTGCGGGAGCAGGCATGAGCGTGAGGCAGCAGCTCACCAAAGGGAGCAGCTCAGACGGCTAGCAGCCCAGCCCAGGGCCCGCCTGAGGAAGTACCTGCTTCCGGTGCGGTCCAGGCGGGCCTCAGGACACATATCCAGCTCTGGGGTGGAGTCAATAATGTCCTGAACATCAGACCACTCGTCACTGCTGCCCATGCCTGGTGGAGCAGAGAAGCCGGGGTCAGAGGACAGCCTGCCGACCCCGGCCCTGCCCAGAGCCCCTCTGGACAGGTGTCTGGAGACCCTAGCACTGTGCACAGAGGGCCCAGAACCTGAGACCAGGACTCAGCAGGTCATCACCTTGTGGTTGTATCTGAGGAAACCAAATATGCCTACGTTTTTTTCTCTCATTACAGGAGGATGGGATGTGGCGTCTGAGTCTCCACAAGAGGTAACTGGCAGGTGCTAACCCAACCGGCCTGGGCGCGGCTGGGCCCCGTGAAGATGCGGAAAGAGGCAGCCACCTGCGGGCCTCGCAAGGGGGCTGAGGGGACGGCCACGCCCACACACCGCATGGGATGGGAAGACAAAGCTCCGCTGCTGTCAGCGCGACCTGGCCTGTGGTCTTTGTTGTGGAAGTGTGGGCTCACGGTTCTGGCCTGGGCGAGACAGGCCGGGTGGCGGGCCGGCTGCATACCTATGCTGACGTTGCGCATCTCCTGGGTGACCTGGACCTCCATGTTGCGGCTGTTGCGCTTCTCCCGCGCCCGCTTGTTGTTCTTTGTGCCACCGCCGAACTCCCCCAGCGGCTGCAGGCTCTCGTTGAGCGGTGTGGCTGCAGCAGAGGGTACGGAGGACGTGGGCGTGTTGGACTTGGTGCCTGTGGTGCTGGGTGTGGCAGCGGCTGAGGACTGTCCGGACTCAGACATCTCATCGTTTGGACCCTAGGGCCAGACACGGGGAAGGGGAGGCCTGTCACTGCAGGTCACGGTGCTGAGGCTGGGGGTGGGGGTCAGGTCACGGTGCTGAGGCTGGGGGTGGGGGTCAGGTCACGGTGCTGAGGCTGGGGGTGGGGGGCAGGTCACGGTGCTGGAGGCTGGGGGGGGCAGGTCACGGTGCTGAGGCTGGGGGGGGTGGCCGCACAGGCTGTAGGATGCTGCTGTGGCTCCGCAGCCACAGGCTCGCGGGGGAATGAGCTCCCTCTGCCCCGTGGCAGCTCCTTGTCTTGGCCCAGTCACTTCTGAGTTGTTCTGCTCAAATGGCAGCTGCTTCAAGACTTCCAGAAGCAGCCACCACCTGGCTTCCTGTTTGCATCTTCCACAGGGAAACTGTGAGTGATAGGAGTGATGTGACACAGAGGACACGGAGGACACAGTGGGTGAGTTCACAGGCAGTGGCCGGACAGAAATCAGTGGCACCCTCGGGCAAATGCCTTACCTGGGCACCTTCAGCTAGGAGGCAGCCGGCAGGGCAGGTGGGCTATGCGGCATGCGGGGGTGCTCCCACCCTTCTCCCCCGTGTTCTCTAGGAACTGCCTCCCCAGCTGTGGCTGAAGGCCATGGCGGGACACAGCTACAGCGTCTCACACCTGTGGCTGCCTAACAGATGTGCATGATGCTTCTCTCCATGGCTGAACTGGCCCAAGTTTGGCCCTAACATCAATACAAATTCAAATGGCCTCAACGTCCATTTTGACAAAATAGGACACTACCAACGGTGTGAGGGAGAAAGCTCAGTTTTTTATACACTGTAGTTAGTGCTAAAGAATCTCTTTAGGGGGCTGGGAATGTGGCTCAGTGGTAGAGCGCTTGCCTAGCATGCATGAGGCCCTGGGTTCGATTCCTCAGTACCACATAAACAGAAAAAGCTGGGAGTGGTGCTGTGGCTTATGGGGTAGAGTGCCAGCCTTGACCACAGAGAGGCTTAGGGACAGAGCCCAGGCCCTGAGTTCAAGCCCTAGGACTGGAAAAAAAAAAAAAAAAAAAAAAAAAAGCAGTGTCTATTTGAGGGTATGGAACATGAAACACATTGTTTTCTTATGGTATTTCCTGTTAAAAATTTTGGACAAGCTGGGTGCCGGTAATCCTATGAGGATCATGGTTCAAAGCCAGCCTGGGCAGGAAAGTCTAGTGGTGCTGTGGCTCAAGTGATAGAGCAGTCACCTTGAGCCGAATCGCTCAGGGACAGCGCCCAGGCCCAGAGTTCAAGCCCCATGATTGACAATAAATAAAAAATGAAATAAAATAAAAATAAATATATAAATCTGGACAATATCAACAAAAATTGCCCCTAAACACTCCTCATACTTACTTAAGACATATGGAAGACCACATGACCCTGAGTATTGTCCTGGTCATCTGGGACGCCCAGGCAGAAGATGGCCTTTGTGTCCCCTTGGTCTCTTCTCTGTGCTCCCTCACGGCAGAGGAGAACAGCTGGGGAAACCAAGGAGGCTCCCTGTACTGGTTTCGGGGTCCCCAAAGGAGGGTCGGGGAGTGGAGAGGAAGGTGTATGATCCTCCCTGTCCAGAGCGGGGTGAGGGCGGGGCTTGAACTGAGAAGTGCACTCTGGGGCAGTTGTACAACTGTGGTGGCCTGACTCTCTGCAGGCTCAGGGGCCCCTCAGGGCAAGACATTCACCAGCTTCCTGAGTCTCTACACAAGAAATCTCAAAGTGCCACATACCTTCTACAACAGCCTCTCAAGGGGCGACTGAGATGCAGGGACAGCTTTGCTGTCACCACACAGAACTGGCAGAGGTCAGGGATGCTGCCCCACAGTGCCCACACACCAGCGGTGCCCAGGGAGCAGCCCCTCTGGTGTAGGAGCAGCTTCATGTCTGCATTTTTGGTCTGAGCTGGATGCAGGCTACATTTCATGCCCACCATGAGAAGGAGTGGTAAAGAAGGCGAAGCTGGCTCACACAGGTCCGTCAGGTGCAGCTCGCTAAGAACTTGCACCTGCCCCACATCAGGGGCACCAGGTGCCCACCAGATGCAGGCCTCAGCTACTACCCAGCAAGGGCAAACTAGGGACTCCACTCAGGCTGGGCTAAAGCCAGGGGCATGAGCCAAACACATTTCCAGACCACCTTCCTTAACGGCCGTGTTCCCCTGACTGCAGGCACCCTGTTGGTCACGGTGGGGCTCCTGCCCTCTGGCCAGGCTGCCCCCAGAGCCCCAGCTCTGTTATCCTACAGGACCGCCACTTACCCAGGGGACACTCCCCCTGGCTGACACTTACCTAAGGCAAACCTCTCAACCTCCTAACATCAACGGGAGCAGTGACCTCCAATGTATTGCAAAGACCCCACACTCTTAGCGGTCTTTCCTCACCATGAGTAGTCACAACTGTTTGGTTAAAACACTACAGTACATAAAAACAAAAACAAAAAAAAACAAAACAAAAAAAACAAAACAAAAAATTAAGAAATTAGAAAATCCTTAAAATCTGGAACATGAAATTAAAAGAACGTAAATGTAATTACCTTTTAAAAACAAGATAAACCAAACAAAACACAGAATGAACTAAAACATGAAACACTACGATTTATGGCAAGACTATTCCAGACAAGGTGGTAGGGAGAGAAGACAGTGTGGCCAGGAAAGCTGCTCCAGACAAGGACCCGAGCAGGTGCCCGGAGCAGGACAGGGCAGGTGGGCTCCATCTGGTTTTCAGAGGTTTCTACAGATGCTTACAGGGTAGCCCTACCACAGGCCTGGTGTGAGCAGGTACAGGTGGGCGAGGGCGGCTGGCATAACCGGCTGGCCCATAGGCCTTGCTGCCCTCTTCCCAGGGCACCACCAACAGCAGGACAGTGAAAAGCAGACAGGCATCTCTGTGTCTCAGAGACACGCTCCCCCCAGGAACAAGAGCAGAAGCAGTGGTGTCACCTTCTGACAGAGCTGGCAGCATGCAACAGCCCTCGAAGGCAAGCTGGATACAGGTGGAAGGACAGTCAGCCAAAGGAGCAGCAGGGAGATTTCCAAAGCCTTGGACCCTCACCCGCCTGCCCCCCCAGCCCGGAGTCCCGGGGCCTTGTTGACTCTGTAGGTGTCCCCCAATGCCTCCCTGAATCCACTGGAGCCAAGATCTCTCCTTCTACCCAAGGAAGGCAGGTCTTACCTGGCAGCGTAGCCATGACCCTGTCTGCTATGTCTTTCAGATAGTCTGAGGCATACACCCAACTATGGCAAGGCATCTGGGGCCCTGAATGTGACCTGGCCCTCTCTGGGTGCCACCTTTAAAGTACACTCACTGGTAGGCTGTGCACACCTGGGGTGGAGGAGCGGGGAGATCCTGTTCCTCAACCTGTAGTAAGGAGAGTTACCAGGGACATGTGGAGAAGGGGCTACGAGGGAGCTTGTCCCCTCCTAGCAGAAATCAGACCTGGGACTCTCGTTTCTAAAGGCTCATGAGAGCAGAAGCAACAGGTATCCTAACGGTGTGACAGAAGGCATGTGTTTGGGAGTGTGCTTAGCACAGCATTGCTAAGCTCGGCCCTCATATAGGTATCAGATTGCAGAATGGTCTGAGAGGCAGAGAGTCATAGCCTGGGTTAACAGGTACCAGGACAAGGCCACAAAGAGTAGCTGTGACAGCAAAGGGTCCATCTGAGACCCCACACCTCCCGACACCTGGCTTGGTTTCTCTATCCCTGACTCACATCAGCGGAGGGTGGACTAACTCAGGGAGAGATGCACAGAGTTGTGTCCCCGAGATGGATGTGGGACGCCAGCAGCAGGGGCCCTCACTCCACGCACGGCTACAAAACCTGGTAGCTGGAGCTGGACTGAAGCTGGCCGAGGTCACTCAGGTGCCAGTGGTCCCCCGCAGGCACGAGCTTGCCCCCCATCTGTGCACGTACCATGCCATCAGCCAGGGGGAAGACGTTCAGAGAGGTGGGGCGCTCCTTCCTGCTGGAGTGGGAGGGAGAAGAAGAGAAAGCAGATGGCTAGCTGGAGGCATATAAGGGAGCAGGAGTCTCTCTTAACACACGCACACGGTGGGGTGTGCTGCTTGGGAAGGTAATTGCTATGCGGCCCTGTCTATATCTTTGGGGGCATCTCCACTTATGACCCTATGTAACCTTTCCTCTTCTGTCATGTTGTGATTTCCTATTTCATTTAGTTCACCTTTAAAAAGACACCAATAGCGGGGAAGGTGGCTCAGTGGTAGAGTGCTTGCTGTGTATGCATGAGGCCCTGGGTTCGATTCTTTTTTTTTTTTTTTTTTTTGGGTCCGGTCGTGGGGCCTGAACTCTGGGCCTGGGCGCTGTCCCTCAGCTCTTCAGCTCAAGGCTAGCACTCTACCACTTGAGCCACAGCGCCACTTCCGGCTTTTTTTTTTTATTTTTGCTTATGTGGTGCTGAGGAATCGAACCCAGGGCCTCAGGCATGCAAGGCAAGCACTCTACCACTGAGCCATCTTCCCAGCCCCCTGGGTTCGATTCTTCAGCACCACATAGGCAGAAAAAGCCTTGAGCTGAAGAGCTGAGGGACAAATGCCAGCACTAGCAGTCCCACAGAGCACCTGTAGTGTTTTCTGGAGCCAGGCAGGCAGTAACTGTTCGCTTTGAGTGGTGACTTTTGCCAAGACAAAGCCGAGATCTGCCTCCCTGTCACGGTGGCTGTGAGCCCTGCCTTTGCCTCTTGGGTACACGGCGCAGTCCTGCCCCCAGCCCCTTTGCTTCCCCTCCAGTCTGGAGCTGTAGAAGGCATCGTGCTGAAACAGGACAGGAGGCAGTTGCGCTCCAAGGACCCTTTGCAGAGGACAGGCCTGTGCTGGTTACTGGGCAAGGCCTAAAAGGGTCCTGAAACCCGCGTACAGATGGACGGCTCTGTTCTGCCCAGGTACCAGAACCTCTGTGGCTCAGCTGCACTGAGCAACTGACCATATTCAGCAAGGTCTCTGGGCTACTGAAATGCTACACAGCTCAGGCTGGCGAAGGCCACACCCCTGTCTGCCACCAGGCTTCCAGCCCCCTTGCCCAGACTTTGCATCCTTGAGTTCCCGATTCTGGTCTGGAAAACACCCTGGGGACCAGTCCTGACCCCATTAAGGACTTCTACTCATGACCCTGGGAAGAATACAGGTCCCAAAGCAGGGCCATCCCAGCTGTTACGAGATGCCATGAGGATGAGAGTGGGGGAAGGGACTCCTGCCTCACAAAAAGGGTGACGAACAGACAACAGACCACTCAATTCCAGTGTGGACAGCAGACATGTTCCATGCTCAGCCAGGTTGCTATGTCTACTGGAAGTTTATCTGTAATCAGGGACAGGGTATTTTGCCCTTGCTCTTCCCTACAGAATCTCATTTGGACCTGGTTGCTGAGCCAGGTGAACATCTCTGTGGAGGTGTTGCTGACTGATGGGGCTCACGCAAAGGCCAGCCTTCTTATCCATTTATCGTATCCTCACGGCCCCAGGGGTGGGCAAACGGCCATCTTCTCCAGACTATCACCCTGGGGCGATGCTGCCCACCAGTGCCAATCAAGCCTACTTGGGATGCAGAGCTGCTACGTGATCGTACTGGGCCAGAACCACCTGAGAGTGGCGGGGGCATGATGGCTCCAGTCAGTGCCGGGCAGTGCTTGGCTACATGCTCCTCACTGGTGATTTGGAGTGTGAAAAGGGACCATCAGACCCGTCCTGTGAAGGGATTTTTTTTTTTTTTTTTTTTTTTTTTTTTTTTTTTTTTGCAGTTATGGGGCTTGGACTTGGCCTGAACTCTGGGCCTGGGCGCTGTCCCTCAGCTCTTCAGCTCAAGGCTAGTGCTCTACCACGTGAGCCACAGCACCACTTCCGGTTTTCTGGTGGTTAACTGGAGGTAAAAGTCTCATGGCTTTCCTGTCCGGGCTGGCTTTGAACTGTGATCCTAAGATCTCAGACTCCTGAGGAGCTAGCTTACAGGAGTGAACCACTGGTGCCCAGCTTATGAAGGCATTTGCAAGTACTTTTGATCTGCTGTTCGGGGTATAGAAAATAGGTCTATGCTAATCAAGAAACGTGCTTGTGATGAAAACCAAAAGCTATTCTGGCCCTCCTAAGACTGTCTCAAGTTCCAAGTGGACCCCAGCCCATGGCAGACAACAACCTTCAGGCTTTACCTTTTCCTCCATGACTGGCGAGGACTGAAGGCAGCGACAGACACAATGGCCAGCACACAGCGGCGACAGCACAGAGCGCAGGACAAGGAGATCACATTAGAGACAGAAGGTGAGGGAAAGCGCACAGACAGTGATGGTGAGACTGGGGGCCCGCCCTACACCCCCGCTACACAACTACAGTCACAAACAGATGTCTGCAAGGGCACACATGCCGTGCACAAACCTTGGCTTTGACAAGAGACCTCCAGACAGGGACTGTGTAGCAGGACAGTGTCCAGTGGACACGTGTCCAGTCACGGAAGCACCAGGGACATGTGAGGACTTCGGCACGGGGGTGGGGGGAGAGGGGGTGATGGAGCACACAGATGCACACAGGCTCCTGCTAGTGCCTGTGCATTCTGTGCCTGAGCTAGAGCTCCCAATGAGGTCATTCCAGAGACGTGTCCAGACCCTAACCTCCTGGACATGACCTTTGACACTGTTTCCAGAAGCTGGTGGTACAGCTCTGTCCTGACTCAAGTGGTACGAAGAGTGGGGAAGGAGGGGCCGGGAGTGTGGCTGGTGGCAGAGCGCTTGCCTAGCAGGCATGAAGCCCTGGGTTTGATTTCTCAGCACCACATACACAGAAAAAGCCGGAAGTAGAGCTGTGGCTCAAATGGTAGACTGCTAACTTTGAGCAAAAGAAGCTCAAGGACAGTGCCTAGGCCCTGAGTTCAAAGCCACAGGAAGTGGGGAAGGAGCTGGGCTTTGGCAGCTTCGTCTTGCTGCCAGAGTGAGACCAGCAGCTGAGCTGGGGCCTGGGCCCGGCAGAGTGAGACCAGCAGCTGAGCTGGGGCCTGGGCCTGAGTGAGACCAGCAGCTGAGCTGGGGCCTGGGCCCGGCAGAGTGAGACCAGCAGCTGAGCTGGGGCCTGGGCCCGGCAGAGTGAGACCAGCAGCTGAGCTGGGGCCTGGGCCCGGCAGAGTGAGACCAGCAGCTGAGCTGGGGCCTGGGCCCGGCAGAGTGAGACCAGCAGCGGAGCTGGGGCCTGGGCCCGGCAGAGGGCTGCGATCTTCTGGCACTGTCCTGCCCCACGGAGGGAGGGAGACAGTCTTGCCTGCAAGCCGGCCTGGCCTCCTCCTATCAAGACAGTCAGTGGTAATATGGTCTAGCTTCCTCCAACACAAACTCATGAACACTGAACTACTGCTCTAAGGAGAAATGCTTAAGTATTTCTCAGAGATCCTAGTATTAGAACCACCAAACTCATCCTGGTAGACAAGCTCAGAAGCCTCTGGTGATAGAGTAGCCCCAGCTAACACATTCTGGATCTGGGCTTCTAAGCCAGCTCATTAGGCTGAACGCTGCCCAATTTGGTTTGATCAAGAGCCTGCATGTTTTCTCAAAGCATGACTTGAGACAGTGCAATAAGTATGATTCTGAGGTTTCCCATGCATTTTAGTGAGTGGCAAATTTGTAGACATGGAATCTACAAGCAGTGAGCAATGACAGTGAGCCTGAGAGACAGACTTGACCCCCTGCCACACCCTCCTCCGGCCAGAACTGCGCCCTTAGTGACCTACCTCCGCCCTGGCAGGCTGCCTTCTGTCTGGCTACTGCCCCCAACCTGCTGCATCTTGGATCTCTCGATGTGCTCCACGTAGGTCTGAATCATCTGTCAAGAGGGGTCTGTCATTAGTGCTGCCTGCCGGGCCCCAGTGTTATAGTCCACACTGTGCTCAGACGGAAATAGCCAAGTTCAGAGGAATGGATTTAACCAGACAAAGGCGACACCAGAGAAGGTGCTCCACTGGCAAATGGTAGACGTTAGGCTGCATCAACGCTCACTCCCTTGAACCCTGGGGCGGATGCCATGGTGCCTACCTCTGTGTGCCGCTGGTGCAGGGCATTGTACTCCTTCTTCATCTCCGACTCCCGCTCCTCCAGCCTGGAGACTAGAAGACACAAGCACTGTGGTCAGCTGCGCTGCCCACGGAGGGACTTACTACCTCTGCCCTGGGCCACAGCCAGACTCTAGCACCTGATGTTGACTGGTACAGCTTCCCTGCTCCACAGGAGGCAGGCTGTGACCAGTTTGGGTGACACATAGTATGTGCCACACATATGTGAGAATTCCCCACTCTTAATAATACCAGCAAGGTTCAAATGCATAAACGTGATTTCTCTTCAGAATGGCCAAGAATTCCTGAATCACCACTAAACTCACAAATGGTAGATGAGAAGGGAATGAGCACTTGGGGGCAGGAAGGGGTAGCTCAGTGGCAGACAATTTGCTTAGCAAGGAATTATTAGCACCACAAGAGAAACCGACAAGCTACCGTGAGAAACTCATGAAAAGAATTCAATGGCTGGGAAGGTGGCTCAGCGGTAGAGTGCTTGACTTGCATACATGAGTCCCTGGGTTCGATTCTTCAGCACCACATACACAAAAAAAGCTGGAAGTGGTACTGTGGCTCAAGGGGTAGAGCGCTAGCCTTGAGCTGAGGGATAGCGCCCAGGCCCACCACCGACAAAAAAAAAAAAAAAAAAAAAAGGATTCAATGGAGTAACCTAAGACATATTAGATAGAATATCAAAGTCAACTAAGATGGAGCCAGTCTTACATGTGTACGGGTACTGGCGCCAGGTTGGGAAGGCCGCGTCTGGATGTGCCCCTCCAGGCTGCAGTGAGGCCCCTGTAAAGTGGGGCGCTGGGGAGGGGGGCTTGGGTCCCACAGGTGCCTGCCCAGTGGACTAACTAGCAGCAGTGCCAGTGACCCATTAGTGTGGCCACCAATACAGACAGTGGCCACGCTGCGTGGATGCCTTCCTCAGCCCCTCTATCCAACCTCTGTCCTCAGGCCACCAAGAGGGGAAGGGGACAAAGGCATGTCCTGGGCTCTGGTGGCACAGTGACATGGCCCACTGATTTTGACCTCCCGATGTCTGCTCGGAGAGTGAGGGGCAGGGTGGGATCTGTGCAGGCTCCAGGCTCGGAGGTTTCTCTGTCGTGATCAGCGGGTCCAACACTGGTAACTCGGGCGTCTTCTGCATGGGTGAGCTGCAGCCGACCCCATGTCTCTGGGGACTCGGCAGCCCCTGCTGGGCCGGGCCGGCCGCGGCTTGGGGCATTGCTGCGTGGCCAGTAAAGGTTGGGGGAGGGGTCTTTGTGCTTCTCTGTTCTGAAATTCTTCCTTTTCTTTCTTTTTTGTTTTTTTCCCACCTCCTGTTTTTTTCGGGGTGTTCATCTTTTTTTTTTCCTTTGGTCATGGGTCTGAAGTCTGGGCCTGGGCGCTGTCCCTCAGCTCTTCAGCTCAAGGCTAGCGTTCTACCACTTGAGCCACAGCACCACTTCTGGCTTTTTCTGTGTATGTGGTGCTGAGGAATTGAACCCAGGGCCTCATGCATGGGAGGCAAACACTCTACCACTGAACCACCTTCCCAGCCCCTCAGGGTGTTCATCATTTTGTTGTTGTCAGTCTCTCGGAGAAATTAAGTATTGGAACACGAACTCTCTTTTTGGTTGGAGAAAGCTGTGGCATTTCCCTACTGTCCCATCACCATCTTGGTCCCCCCTCCCAGGGTTATAACAAATTGGAGAGAGACTCAACAAAAGGGACTACCTTAAAATAAAAAGTTTCTGCACAGCTAAAGCTATAGCAACCAAGCTAGAAATTAACTGGGAAAAAATATTTACCAGCAATACATCAGACAAGGGGTTAATATCCAGTATATACAAGGAACTCAAGAAACTAATCCCTCCCAAACCTAACAATCCAATTACTAAATGGACAAGGGAACTAAAGAGACTTCTTAAAAGAAGAGATAAAAATGGCAAAGAAACACATGAGGAAATGTTTACCATCCCTGATTGTGAAGGAAATGCAAATAAAGACAACCCTGAGATACCACCTTACCCCAGTCAGACTTTAGGCCCACAGCCTAAAGTCAAACGACAAATGCTGGAGGGGATGCGGAGAAAGAAAAACCATATTACACTGCTGGTGGGAATGTACACTTATACAACCACTTCGGAAAACAGTATACAAGGACACATGCACCTCCATGTTTATTGCAGCACTGTTCACAATAGCCAGGATATGGAAACAACCCAGATATCCCACCACAGATGAATGGATCCAAAAATTGTGGTATCTAGCCGGGCACTGGTGGCTCACGCCTGTAATCCTAGCTACTCAGGAGTCTGAGATCTGAGGATCACGGTTCAAAGCCAGCCCAGGCAGGAAAGACTGTGAGACTCCTATCTCCAATAAACCACCAGAAAACCGGAAGTGGCTCTGTAACTCAAGTGGTAGAGCGTTGGCCTTGAGCTGAAGAGCTGAGGGACAGCGCTCAGGCCCAGAGTTCAAGCCCCACAACCGACCAAAAAAAAAAAAAAAAATGTGGTATCTATACACAATGGACTATTATGCAGCCATTAGAAAGGACAAAATAATGGCATTTTCAGGGAAATGGATGGAGCTAGAAGAAATCATGTTGAGCAAGGTAAGCCAAATGCAAAGAGACAAATGGCACATGGTCTCCCTGATAAGTGGATGTTTAATCCAAAATGTAAGATAATATGACAAAATTAACAAGACTTAAGAAACAAAGGACTTCCACTCATCTGGTCGAATCACTACTAAATAACCCCATGCTGCTGATCACATGTATGGTATATATGTGTACACCGGAGGGAAACCAGGAGGATGACACAGAACTAGAGAAAATCAGGGAAAAACATACAACAGCGGGACCCATCAGCTGCACTGGACATTGACCAAAATGAACTAAGCAACTCAATGGCAGTGATGGGAGGGAGGGAACAAGTGGGAAAGAGGGAACAGCTGATGCTATGCAAAACAAAAGAAAGGTACATACCACCCAATGTGGAAGAAATAACTGAAGCTCATAGAACTCATAAATGTTATAGACCGTGATAGACAATTTGCTCCAGGAAAGTTAGAATGTGTTCGTTACTTTAACTGAGTATCACTATCCCACAATACTGTGAAATTTGGGAAATTATGTAACCACTTAATCACAATAAAAAATTAGGGAAAAATGAATTTAATGAATGTTGTGTTCCCCGCTTCACTTTGGTCTGCACTTTGCTCTGTGGTCTGGCAGCGTCCTGTGTTCGCGTGGTGTGACTCCTTTGTAGGTGCAGGCTCCTCCGCTCTCCCTCCAAGAGCCCATAGCACTGTGGACCCCAGTAGAAAGGACACCAGTGTACGTGTGACTTGCAGACAGTGGCATCAGCACACATGTAACTGAAGAGACATCAGTACTCAGTGTACATGTGATGCACAGACATCAGGACACATGATTTCCAAGCACTGTCACCCTGCACTCATGTAACTGACAGACACTGGCACAGAGTACAAGTGTCTTAGGCTTCAGCACCCAGAGTACACATGACTCATAGGAATTGGTGTGTGATCGTGTGACTCATCCACACTGACTGGCAACACACACACCAGTGGCTGTCAGAGGGAAGAGGACCCTGTATGCCCGCTGTGTTCTGAGCCTGGCCTCTTGTTCTGGTCCACAGAGGGAGGGACAGGCTGTCTGGGCATGTGTCCCGTCCTCAGGCTGGGCTGACCCCGTGAATCACTTCAGTCTGTAATCTGAGTCAATATTGTTTTTTCCTCTAAGAAAGTGGCTGGGAAGTTTTCACAGTGAAATGTTTTCAGTTTTCACAGTGAAATGTTTTCTTTTTCTTCTTTTCTTGTTGGTCAGTCCTGGAGCTTGAACTCAGGGCCTGGGCACTGTCCCTGAGCCTCTCTGTGCTCAAGGCTAGCACTCTACCACAGCGCCACTTCCTTTTTTTATGTGGTACTGTGGACTCGAACCCAGGGCTTCCTGCATGCTAGACAAACACTCACACTAAGCCACATTCCCAGCCCCACAATGAAATGTTTTCTACGCCAAGGAAGGATTATAGGCCTGTGTAATTACTGAGTGTTTTATCTGCACATGTCTAAATGGGCTGACTCACTTACTGCCCTGACCCACTGAGGCCATTTGCTTAGCACAGTGGCCTCCAAGTCTTTTTTTTTTTTGTCGGTTGTGGGGCCTGAACTCTGGGCCTGGGCACTGTCCCTCAGCTCTTCAGGTCAAGGCTAGCGCTCTACCACTTGAGCCACAGCGCCACTTCCAGCTTTTTCTGTTTATGTGGTGCTTGAGGAATCGAACCCAGGGCCTCATGCATGCAAGGCAAGCACTCTACCACTGAGCCAACCTCCCAGCGGCCTCCAAGTCTTGACCTGGGATAGACACCAGTCCAACTATCAAAGCAGTTGTTCCTCTTATTTGGCTTTAACATTTCAGAGAAATAGAGGCAGCTACCATCTAAGATAACCAGGGAAGCAGTGATGAGTTTCAGCCATCTAATTAAACCAGTATTAAATAGTTCCAAGACTACTGTTTAAATACAGTTCTGGAGACTAAAATAAATGTCTTATAGTAACATTCAAGAAACATCCCTTCTTCGCTGGGCCTTTGGGGCAGGGTTCTCCTACAGAACCCTTGACCAGTGATGATGCCCTCCATGATTCAGTAACTACAGTCCACTGCCACCAGTGCCACCACCACCACCACCACCAGCACTCCTTAGCTTACCCCGTGATGATGGGTGTTTGGTTCTATAGAACCATACATGCACCCAAAGGACCATGGGATTTACTTAAGTTTCCTATTTCCACAATGGAGCTGGGGCTGATGGAAGAAACAGAGTAGTGTGAAGAGATAAAATAAGCGATTGAGAAAAGGATGGTGAAAAATAAAATCACCACTGGGCCCCCTCCCCTCTTTTTTCCCTTGGAGACTTGACATTTGGCTTCTAGGCAGATACTACACAACTTGAGCCAAGCTTCCAGTCCTCTTTATGTTATTTTTCAGATAGGGTCTTCAACTCAGGGCCTGGGCACTGTCCCTGAGCATTTGTGTTCAAGACTAGTGCTCAACCACTTGAGCTACAGCTTCCCTACAAAATTTTAGTGTTTAGTTGGAGATAAGAGTCTCACAGACTTTCATGTCAGGGCTGGATTTGAACTTCAATCCTCAGATCTCAGCCTACTGAGTAGCTAGGATGACAGTTGTGAGCCACGGGCATCTGGCAGGTCTTGCATTTTTGCCCCAGCCAGCCTGAAACATAATTTTCCTGTTTAAACCTTTCCTTGTAGTTGGGACGACAGGCATGTACTTCCATACCCACATTTTTTTTTTTATTGGTTGAGACGTGATCTTGCTAACTCTTTATCCTGGCTAGCCTTGAACAGTAATCTTGCAAGGCAATCTCTGTTGTAGCTAGCTAGTAGCATGCACAAACCACTGTGCCCAGCCCCCAATCTCTTTTTGGCAAAGGCAATTCTGAGCTACATCAATTCAACTGTGAGTCATCTCTCCCTCAGCCACTTACTCTGATCTGCATAGTTTTTGGCCTTCAACTCCAGCTGGCGTGTCTGGAACTCATAGTGCTCCACCTGGATTTGTAGCTCTTTCTTCTCTTGTTCCAAGGCATCTTCAAACTCGATGAATTTCTGCGTTTGGGAACAAGAGCAGGCCTGGTTAGTGTTTACGTTCAGGAGGTAACATCAGCCCTTTACAGGAAGGACCACAAGTGTCACAGACCCAAGAGGCCAATCACGCCTCTGAGGCCTGGAGCAGCCAGTGGGGGGCAGAGTGGGCCTCTCCTGGTCCTAGACCCTCCTCCATCCCTTTGAGGGGCCACTCCCTGCTCCAGGCAAACGTCAGCACAGACAAGGCCCGAGAACACACAAGAGGAATACAAAACTGTTCTGGAAGCTACTTCACCAAGGACTAGGAATTCTCGTACATGAGTATCCTCATGTACCTTGGGTTTGGTTAATGCCCCACTGTTGCCATCTTGAATTTTTAGCTTGCCTTGTGTGCGACAGAATAGAATTTTTCCCGTTACTCTTGTGCTCCCCCCCCCCCTCGGTTGTGGGGTTTGAACTCGGGCTTGGGTGCTGTCCCTCAGCTCTTCAGCTCAAGGTTGGCTATCGCTCTACCACTTGAGCCATAGCACCATTTCCGGTTTTCTGGTGGTTCATTGGAGATAAGAGTCTCACAAAAGCCGGGTGCCAGTGGCTCAAGCCTGTAACCCTAGCTAATCAGGAGGCTGAGATCTGAGGATTGCGGTTCAAAGCCAGCCCTGGCAGGAAAGTCCGTGACTATTACTTCCAATAAACCACTCGAAAACCAGAAGTGGCGCTGTGGCTCAAGCAATAGAGCGCTCACCTTGAGCTAAGAGCGCAGGGACAGCACCCAAGCCCAGAGTTCAAGCCCCATGACCAACCAAAAAAAAAAAAAAAGAGAGACTCACAGACTTTCCTGCCCAGGCTGGCTTTGAACCTTGATTCTCAGATCTCAGCCTCCTGAGTAGGATTACAGGCGTGAGCCACCGTCACTTTGTATCTCTTCTTTTTAATTTTGTTTTTGAGAGAGGATTCCAATACAACTTTGCCTGGGCTGGCCCCTCCATCTTTCCTGTCTCAGCATCCCACGTGCTGGGATTACAGGTGTACACACCATGCCCAGACTGAAAGGCGATACTCTTGACAGATCTGAGCTGGAAGAGGTGGAGTGAAGAAGGCGCCGAGTGTGGCCCCAGCCTCTGCAGAGGCCCAGGCACGGAGGCAACGCCTGCTCCCACAGCATCAGGGTAGAGGAGGTGTGCCAACACTTGAGTTTTACTGAGTAGGAAATGGGAATATTATCAAAAAGATTCATTTGCAGAAAGCAAAATATCTGGATGGCTAAGAAAAAAAAAGACTTCTCAAAAGCAAGGAACACAAAGCTGGTAGACTTTACCGGGTGTGTCTGGAAGAGCGACTTGTGTGCACAGGTGCAGCTGTGACCCCATAGTGGAAGTGTTGTTCCCCCCGCCCCCCGCCCCACCTGTCCTGGGCTTGAACTCTGGGCCTGGGCACTGTCCCTAAGCTTCTTTATTGCTCAAGGCGAGTGCTCTGCCACTTGAGCTACAGTGCCACTTCCTGCTTTTTCTGTGTATGTGGTACTGAGGAATGGCACCCAGGGCCTCATGCATACTGGGCAGGCACTCTACTCTAAGCCACCTTCCCAGCCCCACAGTGTAAGTCCTTCCCATAGCAGCCCATCCCACGGCTCCATTTGAAAGATGACTCAGCCTGTGCCATCAGTGGGGGTGGGAAACCCCAGAGGAAGGGGCTGTGGGGGAAAGGCTATAGCAAGAAGGAAGCTGGATAAAATGAAGGGGAAAAAAGAAACAGAAAAACACCCTACAGCTTGAAAAATACAGGATTTTTTTCTTTTTTTTACAACTGTACAAAAAAATCAAATAAATGATTTTGAATAATTATCTGCGAATACCATCAGTACAAGAATTATAAACACGTTATTGATTGTTGAGCTGTGTGAGGGAAGGGGAGGAAAGGTGCTGGGGATTGAGCCCAGGGCTTCATGCACATAACCAGATGCTCAGTCAATGGGCTGACTTTGAACTGTGATATTCAGATCTCAGCTTCCTTAGTATCTAGGATTACAGGCATGAGCCACCAATACCCAGCTGAATAGATGGTTTTAAGCCATACTTCAACCTTCCCTCTCACTATCAATATATTTTAAAACAGTATTCAAGCCAGGAGCTGGTGGCTCATGCCTGTAATCCTAGATACTCACACGGCTGAGGGCTGAGATCTGAGAATTGTGGTTTGAAGTCAGCCTAGGCGGCAAAGTTTGTGAAATGCTTATCTCCAATTAATCACCAAAAAGCTAGAAGTAGAGCTGTGGCTCATGTGATAGAGCAGTAGCCTTGAGCAAAAGAAAGCTCAGGTACAGAGCTCAGGACCTGAGTTCAAGCCCCAGGACCAGCACCAAAAAAAAAAAAAAAGTAGAATGCCAGGCCTAGTGGCTCATGGCAGTTACCCCCACTACTCAGAAGGGTCTTGGTTCAAGGCCCAGATCTCTGGGACAAAGGCTGGGACTCTATCTCAATAAGCAATAAGCAGGCTGTGGTATATAAACCATGACCCCAGCTCCACGGGAGGAGAAGGTAGGAAGATCTCAGGCTAAGGCTGGCCCCAGTCGAAAATTCAAGATTGTACCTAAAAAATAGCTAAAGCAAAACAAGCCAGGTACAAGGTTCAGTGGAAGGGCACTTGCCTAGCAAGCACAGGCCCCGGACCTGATACTGTCAGGTACCCTAAGACCCCCCCAAAAAAACCCTACACAATGGAACTAGCATGGAGACATGTCTAATCCCACTGAGAGGCAAAGGCAGGAGGATCTTGAGTTTAAGGCCAGCCTGGAACATACAGTAAGACAAAAAACCCCAAACAGGGCTGGGAAGGGGGCTCAGGGGTAGAATGCTTGCCTTGCATGCATGAGGCCCTGGGTTCGATTCCTCAGCACCACATAAGCAGAAAAAGCCAGAAGTGGCGCTGTGGCTCAAGTGGTAGAACGTTAGCCTTGAGCTAAAGAGCTGAGAGACAGTGCCCAGGCCAGAGTTCAGGCCCCATGACTGACAAAAACAAAACAAAACCAGAAAAACCCCAAACAAACCATGGAATTGTTCTTTACACAATGGAACACCACAATGAGGGAGGATACAGGCAACAACTTGCAGAGTGAATAAAGCCAAACAAATCAAAGGCATATATGCCGCACAATTCCACGCCACAGACCTCTAGAAGATGCACACTAATCCAGTGTAGCAGCAAGCAGAGGTGGTTTCCTGCGGGCAGGGAGGCAGAGGACAGGACTGCAGAAGGGAATGCCTGGGTGGTGGGCACTTTTCCCTCCTTTATTGTGGGGACGACACACTCCTCAAACTGGGCACTGAACATGTGTAGCTGGGCATGTCAGCGGACCCTCAATGACAGTGCTACGCCCCTTCCCAATAAGAGAAGACTACTAGAGAAGGAAGGCCAGGCCTCCATCCTATTCCTGACAGCACTTCCCAGTGCAAAGGCTTTCCCAGCAGACACCCCAGCCCTGCAGGATTTCATCACCTCCTCCCTGCCGTTTCCTAGACAGCCGACACCCGACACCCTGTCCTGCCCGCCCCGTCTTCCACTACCTGCTCTTCTATAGCAGCAACCCACGATCTCTGGAATGTATCCACTGAAAAATTCCAACCACTGCTAAAGCATCTTCCTTTCTGGCCTGAAACGAACGATTATCTGCCCTCTCTAAGGCAGGGAGAGGCAGTGACAGCAGCCATTTGCTGCTCCAAATACAGTCCCTGACCCTCAGACCCAAGCGGCGTGTGGAGAGGTGGAAGCCGGCTTGCCTTCTCATCTACACAGGCTGGTAACTTTCCAGTGCAGAGCCCGGGAGGAGAGCGCAAGAAAAGAAAGGTCACGAGCGGGAGGCCCAACAGAGGGCTACTGGGGACCACTCAGGCTGACCTGGTACCATTAGATGCTAGGAGTCAGGAGGAGACAGGAGTGGCTGGGTAAGCCCTAGAGGACAAGGCGCTAGAGCAGCACAGACTGGGAAGTGGAAGTCCAGGTCCCTCCCAGTTCAGGGGAAACCTGAGCAAAGCAGAGCCTCTAGGTCAGCGCCCCTCCCAGACACCCGTCTCTCCCAGCGCCAGAGGCCACAGGCTCAGCAGTCCTGGTCCTTCCTTCCTCCATCTGGTCACCTGCTCTCATGAAAACCGTCCGGGGAGTATATCCTGCAAAGTGACAGAGCTGCACTGTCATACGCCAAGGTCACAGAGAGCAGAGAACAAGGGATTACTCCAGAATACAGGAGGCTGCAGGGGTAGGCAGGAGCCTGGGATCTCAGCAACATGGGAAAACATGGTCATTTTGCCGTTTTTTTCTGTATATTAATTGAAAGCAGAACATTTAAAAGTAGTTGTATTTAAATAAGGACTCCTGATTTTGGAGGAACTGGTTTCCATTGGTGCTTGGTCCCACCGCCAGTCTGCCGGGCAGCAGACGGGAGATGTCCAGAGGCTCCCAGCCTCAGGCCGGCTTCCCCCATGCTTTCTGGCTGGCAAGCACACTTTCTGCTCATGGCTCCTGAACTTGTTTCCATCTTTCAAAGTGGTGGTGAGACGGCATGTGTGTTCAGTGATTCAGTGCTTGTCTAGCGCACTCAAAGCTCCGGACTCAATCCCCACTGACACAGGGGATCTATTCTTTTTCTTTTTGTCAGTCATGGGGCTTAAACTTGGGTCCTGGGTGCTGAGTTCAAGACTAGCATTCTGCCACTTTGAGCTAAAGTGCCTCTTCCATTATTGTGGTCTCATGGACTTTCCTGCCTGGGCTAACTTCGAACTGTGATCTTCAGATCTCAGTCTCCTGAGTAGGGTTATAGGCGCAAGCCATTGGCGCCTGTGGAGAATTATTTTTTAATACAAAAAAAATTAAAAAAAAATTTAAGTAAATGCAACTCTGGTACTGCTACACTGGGCCAACTAACTTACTTTTTTTTTTCTTTCTCTCTTTCTTGCTTCCTTCCTCCTCTTTCTCTCTTTCCTTCCTTCTTTTCTTTCTCTCTTTCTTCCTTTTTTTTTTTTTTTTTTGGGTCCGGTCGTGGGGCCTGAACTCTGGGCCTGGGCGCTGTCCCTCAGCTCTACCACTTGAGCCACAGCACCACTTCTGGCTTTTTTTCTTTTTGCTTATGTGGTGCTGAGGAATTGAACCCAGGGCCTCAGGCATGCAAGGCAAGCACTCTACCACTGAGCCACCTTCCCAGCCCCCTCTTTCTTTTTTTTTTTTTTTGTCCATCATGAGCTTGAACTCTGGACCTGGGCACTGTCCCTCAACTCTTCAGCTCAAGGCTAGTGTTCTACCACTTGAGCCACAGAGCCACATCTGGCCTTTTCTGCTTATGTGGTTGGTGCTAAGGAATCGAACCCAGGGCCTCATGCATGCAAGGCAAGCGCTCTACCACTGAGCCACCTTCCCAGTCCCTGGACCACCTTTTGGAGGCAATGAGGAAAAGCAGCTCTGGCTACCACCTTTCAAGAGCTTCATCTAGAAAAATCAATGTTTAAGACTGCTCTCAGGGGCTGTGGGTAGAGCTCAATGGTACAATGCCTTGACTAGAATGGACTAGGTTCCAGACTGGATCCCTCACATAAGGATGAACTTACTATTTGTAATATGGGACAAGAACAAGAAATTCTGATTCAATCTATTCACTTATGAAAGGAGGATTTTCTTTTCTCCCAGCTTAATTCTACCTTAATGTTCTTTTGTGAAATAGATTGCTTTTAGAAAAACAAGTCTTGGGACAAACTCTCTCTAGCAGGCACTGGTGGTTCATGCTTGTAATCCGAGCTTCTCAGGAGGCTGAGATCTGATGATCGTTGGTTGAAGCCAGTCCATGCAGAAAGTCTGAGATTCGGCTGGGCCCTGGTGGCTCACCCCTGTAATCCTAGCTACTCGGGAGGCTGAGATCTGAGGATCATGGTTCAAAGCCAGCTCAGGCAGTAAAGTCTGTGAGACTCTTCTCTCCAATTAACCACCACAAAACCGGAAGTGGCGCTATAGCTCAAGTGGTAGAGCGCTTGCCTTGAGCTGAACAGCTCAGGGACAGCACCCAGACCAAGTTCAAGCCCCATGACAAAAAAAAAAAAAAAAGTCTGAGACTCTTATTTCCAACTAACCAGCAAAATGCCAAAAGTAGAAATGTGATTCAAATGGTAGAGAGCCAGCCTTGAGAGAAAAAGCCAAGGAAAGCCTGGTGCTGGTGGCTCACATCTGTAATCCTCACTACTCAGAAGGCTGAGGTCTGAGAATCACAGTTCAAAAGCCAGTCTAGGCAGGAAAGTCCATGAGATTTTTATCTCCAATTAACCACCAGAAAACTGGAAGTAGCACTGAGGCTCAAAGTAGTAGATCGCTAGCCTTGCCCCAAAAGAGCTCAGGGACAACACCCAGGACCCAAGTTCAAGCCTCATGACCAATAAAGCCAAGGGATAGTGTAAGGCTCCAACTTCAAGCCCCAGTATTAACAACAAAAATTTTCCTCTGTTGGGGCTGGGAAGGTGGCTCAGTGGTAGAGTGCATGCCTTGCAAGCATGAGGCCCTGGGTTCGATTCCTTAGCACCACATAAGCAGAAAAAGCCAGATGTGGAGCTGTGGCTCAAGTGGTAGAACACTAGCCTTGAGCTGAAGAGTTGAGGGACAGTGCCCAGACCCAGAGTTCAGGCCCCATGACCGGCAAAAAAAATTTAAAAAAATTAATTTTCCTCTGTTTACATGCTTTCTTCACATAGCATAAAAACCAAATCATCAGCTCATCAGCTGATATCTGCATACATGTCTCATGGCCAGAGAACCTGCCTGAGATGCTTGGGATGAGTGGAGGGCTGCTATGAGCAGTTTTTTTTTTTTTGGGGGGGGAGTTTGTTTTTTGTTTTAGAATAGAATAATTTAAGGCAAATAATGACTAATACTGTTCCTCATTATTTTTCCTCTTATAGTTTAAGTGTTTGATCATGATAAGCAAAGAGGCTCTGCTGCCTGGGAACACAGTAAACACAGCCTCCCTCCAAGATTTATAAGATCATGGGTGGTCCTCTTGGTGCTAGCAGTCAAACCATTTTGTACCAGAACCTGTCCAATCAGAAATTGTCCAAATCACAACTACCAGGCACAGTCCATGAGACGCAAGGCTTGCCGAGCCCCCACTGGGCTGTGCTAAAGCCCCTTGCCATAGTTCTTCAGGGCACTGGAGATGGAACTAGCTTGTCACCTCTGGCAACCCACTCACTTGACGAGGGTGGACACTGGCCTGGAGACCGAGAGAAACTCAGTGGATGTGCAATCCAGGCTGGTACCTGAAGACTCCAGGATTGAGACCCTCTGCCAGGATCCCAGAGGGGCCTTACCGGGAACCTCATTACGGTTATTATAGGCAAGAATCTGCTCAAGGCAGATTCTCTCAGAGGCTGTTGGTGGATCAGGTTACCCATCTCTGACGAAGCCTAACTGAGCGGAGTGGAAGGGACAGCATGTGCTGACGGCGGTTCCCCTGCACCACTGCCTGCCTCAGCCCCGGGGCTTACACTCGTCTGTGATCACCAGGCCCCATCTAGAAAAAGAGCTGGCCTGTAGTGCACAGTGGTCTCTTCCACAAAACTGAAAATGTCTGCTTGATTCCATAAAGGTGCGAGAATACCTAATAATATCTATAGTATTTAGCCCTTTTCTTCAGTCGTAACATCTCCTGAGGTCTTTCCAAGGGCATGCTAGGAGAATTTAACCACAGCCTTCACTTGGCCAGCCCAGCATTGGTTTGTTTCTGCTCTGCTCATGAAGCTTCTGTGCAGCTTCTTGAAATAGCAGGGGCAGTGGAGAGTCTTGGCATTATCACACTCTCTGCAAACTACATATACCCAGTGGTCTCTGTCCATCCTGAGCATAAGAGGGAGGGCGCTGCACAGAGCAGGGTACCTACTCTAGTCAGAGCTCATTTCTAAGCCACAAGGCTACCACTCAAGCTTCATGCTCTCCACTCTGGTTTTCTTCTTTTTTTTTTTTTTGTTTTTGGTTTTCTTCTTTAAGTCTCTCCTTATCCATTATTTTGACCACACAGATAGATGCAGGATGAAGAAAAGAAACACACCTGGTGTCTGGTTCAGGTACTGAAGGAGGACCCAGAGCAGATCCTGCTCAGCGCAGTGGAGTGAGCTGCCCAGCACAGGGAGGTGACCACAGCCCCAAGGCAGAGCCAGAAGAACCCAGCATTCCAAACTTCTGGGGGAGCAGTGGTGGGGCTCACCCCCTACTGCAATGTGACCGAGAAGGAAGACTCCAGGCGAGGCTCTAGGGCACACTCTGAATTTGGAATGGTACCTGTGGAGGCATGTAACCTTGGCCCAGCTCCTCCACCTCTTAGGACCTCATTCCTTCTCCAATAAAGGCCTGGGATCATCCTGAACTCTCACGCACCAGCTGCTCTTAAATACAGCCTGACAATCTTGAATGGACCATCCCAGCTGATAGACAACAGCCCCTCCAGACACCGAGAGCCAAAAGCAGAGTATGGCAAATAAGAATGATTCAAGATAAATACCCTTTGATCCAAGTGAAGACACAAGCCACCCTAGTTTAAGAAAGAGCCAAACTACCAAAACACTTTTCAATCCTAGTCTCTAGGAGTCTAAGACAAGTGAAGAGCAATTTAACATCCTTTAAGAAGGCTCTATCACGGATCGAAGAGCAATTTAACATCATTTAAGAAGGCTCTATCACGGATCTAAGTAACACCTCCTTCACCCCCAAAGAACCGAATTTCTGGGGTTGGAGACCACGCAGACCAACTCGCTCCTCGGAGTGAGGGGGAAAATCAAAACCCTGAGTGGCGAGCCCAGTGGCCAAGGTCACAGGCGAGCGGAGAGGGAGCCCAGTTCCCCGAGTTCCGCCAAGGCCAGGCTGCGGGTCTGCCCACGGAGGAGAGGAAGGCACAGCGCTGCCCTGCAGCGACCCGGAGGATCGCTCACAGGGGAGTGGCCAGCGGCCACACCTTGCGCTGGGCCTCGGCCCGCTTTCTCCCCCGACGCGTGCGGGCCTCAGCATCCCCGGGCCTGCCCTGCCCCCGCCCCGGCCTCGGACCCCACCGCCGGCCCGGCGCGGCTGCCCGCGCGAGGCCCACGCACCTCCTCGGCCTCGCGCCCACCCCACGGTCCGCCCGCGCGCCCCGGCCCGGCCCGCGCACCTCCGCCCCCCGTCCCCGCCCTCCCCCCGCTCCTCGGCCCCCAGCCCGCGCACCTCCGCCTCCCGTCCCCGCCCTCCCCCCGGCCCCCGGCCCCCGGCCCCGGCCCCGGCCCCCGGCCCCGGCCCCCAGCCCCGGCCCCCGGCCCGCGCACCTCCGCCCCCCGTCCCCGCCCTCCCCCCGGCCCCCGGCCCCCGGCCCGCGCACCTCCTCGGCCCGGCCCCGGCCCCCGGCCCCGGCCCCGGCCCCCGGCCCCCGGCCCCGGCCCCCGGCCCCCAGCCCCGGCCCCCGGCCCGCGCACCTCCGCCCCCCGTCCCCGCCCTCCCCCCGGCCCCCGGCCCCGGCCCCCGGCCCCCAGCCCCGGCCCCCGGCCCGCGCACCTCCGCCCCCCGTCCCCGCCCTCCCCCCGGCCCCCGGCCCCCGGCCCCCGGCCCGCGCACCTCCTCGGCCCGGCCCCCGGCCCCGGCCCCCAGCCCCGGCCCCCGGCCCGCGCACCTCCGCCCCCCGTCCCCGCCCTCCCCCCGGCCCCGGGCCACGGCCCGCGCACCTCCTCGGCCCGGCCCCGGCCCCCAGCCGCGGCCCGCGCACCTCCTCGGCCCGGCCCCGGCCCCCAGCCCCCAGCCCGCGCACCTCCTCGGCCCCGGCCCCCGGCCCGCGCACCTCCTCGGCCCCGGCCCCAGCTCCGGCCCCGGCCCCCGGCCCCGGCCCCCGGCCCGCGCACCTCCTCGGCCCCGGCCCCAGCTCCGGCCCCGGCCCCCGCCCCGGCCCCCGGCCCGCGCACCTCCTCGGCCCCGGCCCCGGCCCCCGGCCCGCGCACCTCCTCGGCCCGGCCCCGGCCCCCAGCCGCGGCCCGCGCACCTCCTCGGCCCGGCCCCGGCCCCCAGCCCCCAGCCCGCGCACCTCCTCGGCCCCGGCCCCAGCTCCGGCCCCGGCCCCCGGCCCCGGCCCCCGGCCCGCGCACCTCCTCGGCCCCGGCCCCAGCTCCGGCCCCGGCCCCCGCCCCGGCCCCCGGCCCGCGCACCTCCTCGGCCCCGGCCCCGGCCCCCGGCCCGCGCACCTCCTCGGCCCCCAGCCCCCAGCCCGCGCACCTCCTCGGCCCCGGCCCCGGCCCCGGCCCCCGGCCCGCGCACCTCCTCGGCCCCGGCCCCGGCCCCCGGCCCCCGCCCCGGCCCCCGGCCCGCGCACCTCCTCGGCCCCCAGCCCCCAGCCCGCGCACCTCCTCGGCCCGGCCCCGGCCCCGGCCCCCGCCCCGGCCCCCGGCCCGCGCACCTCCTCGGCCTGCCTGCGCAGCGCCTTCTCGCGCTCGTACTGCGTGAGCAGCTGCTCGTTGTCCTCGCGCAGCAGCTCCAGCTCCACCTCGTGCTCCTGGTTCTCGCTCAGCACCGAGTCCAGGTTCTCCAGCACGTTCACCACCAGCGGCATGAGCTCCTTGACCACCTCCTCGTCGTAGCAGTGGATGAGGCGCTCGAACTCGCGGTAGATGGAGCCCGCCAGGCCCGACACGCGCTCCGACATCACCGAGCCGGAGCAGTAGTCGTCCTGGTACACCACCACGCCGCCGCCCTCGTCCATCTGGATCTCCATCATGGTGGCCGCCAGCGCGGCCCGCTCCGGCCGCCCGGGTCCGCAGGCCGCAGAGAGAACCGGACAGCCGCTGTCGCCTCAGGCTGCGTCGCCGCCGCCGCTGCCCAGGCCGCGCCCGTCACTCGCCCGCCGGAAGTCCCGCCTCCCGGGGAGGTGGCGCCCCGCCCCGCGCGATGACGTCAGGCGCCGGCCGCTGCGCTGCGGGCCGCGCTTGCCCCCGGGTGGCCCGGGCTCGCGGCCGCGCCTCGGCTCTGCCCGTGGCCGCAGGGCGTCCCGCCGCCGCACGGACACAAGCCGGCATCCTGGGCTCGCGGACAGCTGCAGTCCCCAGGCCGGCCCTGCCCGAGCGCCGCGGGCCGGCGGTGCGCTCACAGACGCACCCGCGCCGGTGCTCAGGCCTGGGCGCCGCCCAGGCAGGAAGAGCCGCGGCGAGAGCAGCCAGGGGTCTGCGCCCACGGCTGAGAACAAGCACAGAGTAACAGGCCAAGACTGCGGACACGGTTAACTACGTTTAATTCAGTTGTTATATCCTGTTCTACTTCATAAAAATAACAAAGTGTTCCTATCAAAATTGCATTGTGATGTGAGGACAGGCTTGTTTTCATACAGCTGTAGAAAAAGTTGGCACCAAATGCACTTAAAAGAAGTTTTAAGGCTTAATACAGACTAGTAATTTCTCAACGCGACAAAGATGGTGAGAACAGTATTCATCCGCACACAGGCATTCCAGAGGTCCCATGCAAATGATAACTGGCTCAGATGATCCTCTGCACTGCTTAGGCCCTCAGCCCAACCCACAGCCTCACAGGAAGACAAGGGGGAGAAAGGGAAAGTAAGGCAGGGCACTCTGCTGCCCAGGGAGTCGAGGGTACCCTGGGCTGCTGCTGTAGGTTCCCCTTCTCCACCCACAAGTCCCCATCAGTGGGCAGAACTGGAGAATTACCTTCCACTGGACCAAATAGTAATTAACATTGGATTCCTTGGCAATCCAATTCAGAATTCACAAGTTCTCATTAACAGTCACAAAATGTTCATTGCTACCATCAGTATTTGCTGGTAAGTTAAACAAGTTACTGTGTTTTGGTTTAAAAAGTTAAGAAACATTTACGACATTTCTTTTAAACAGCAAAAAACAACCAAACATGCCCTGAATTTGAAATGACATCCTTATAAATGATTTTAACTGTAACCCATTTGCAATCTGACCATTACATGAAATACTTGTTTCTTGGCTCCAGAGTTTGCAGGACAACTGAAGGGGGGGTGGGGGGTGGGTGGGGACTCTTTGGTTGACAAAGCCCAGTGCAGACCTCTCAATAGGTCAGGAATAGCAAACAGAGCTCCTGCAGGCACTTATGAAGTTAAGCAAACACGAGTGTGACTGTACAAGCGGTTGCTTTTCTTAAGCTTAATAAAAATGATGACACCTGGCATCTGGTGTGAACTCTGCAGACAGGAGCAGTAGCAGCATCCAGAACCTCTCCTGTTAACTGTTATCCACCAGGCGGGAGGGAAGTAGGGAATGGAGGCTGCAGCCCTTCTGGGCTGAGCAGAGATCTCTACCAGGCAGAAGATGCAACACAACTTGTGCCAGCACAGTATCTCTGTTGGCAGACTACTTAACATCCTGGCCGAAGGAGCAGAATACGTGAATGTGTTCCAGAGGCTTTCAGGCTTTCCACAGGGGGCTGGAAAAGCTCTTTTTCTTCTTTGGTGTGCCTGAGAAAGGGACTCTCCCCCGCCCCTAGATGTTAGGAATTGAGTCTATAGGCATTTATGAAAAGCTGTTATTTAAAAACAACTTTTCAGGTATTATTAAAGAAACCAACCTACAAACCCAAGGTTCTCATGCACATCTTCCCACCAACTACAGGAACAGAACAGAAAGGAAGAAACTGATTAAGCCCAGTACTTCGAAATATCTAGATGTTTTAAGTTCTGCAGAGGCTAGAGGTCTTGTGTAGAAAGAACTGTGGAAGGGGGCCTAGACTTAGGGTTGATGAGACAAACAAAAACAACAATCTAGAAGCAAACCTGGCATCACAAGGAGCAGAGCCAGCCCCCGAAGATTTGTGAGACTGGGCCATTGTTTTAGATTCAGGAATGGACAATTCAGAGAATTAGTGCATAAAAATCTTCCACAAAGCAGAAGACTGAGAACCGGTTTCAAGACTGCAGGACAATACACTGGGTGTAAGATGGAAAGGTAATCTTGGGAGGGAAGGCCATGCTGGCAGCAGCACTCCCTTCCAGGGAATGTTTAAGGCAGAGACCAGCTTTGTAGTATTTCCATTTACACTTCGCTCCCACATTTCCCCAGGGACAGACAGGTTGTTTGGATTTCTTTTATCCGTCCCTGGATGCCTGGCCAGCCAGCAGATTGCTGATACCTGGACAGGGAAGGTCCTGCCACGTTTCTTCTCTCATCTTCGTTTTGCTCCATAGAGAACCACCAATGCATGGATACCAAGAGTCCCATTTTATCCCTAAATGTGTTTCACAGCAGCCTAGAAGACACAGTCCTCTGTGTGGCTCTTAAGAGGGCAACAAAGCCACTAAGCAGCCAGCCTCATGTGCAATAACCCTCTCCCATCCACTAGTTTGCATGAAAGGAAACTCTAACATTCAATCCCCTATCTCTCAAGTGTCTGGTCTGGCTACAGGCAAAGCAGGCGCTTCTCAGTAGAAGGAGATGCTGGATTTGCCTCCTGGAGGATTCAGGACCTTGTTGTGGGAGCGAGGCCGGGGCCCCAGCCTGGGCTCGTGGCTGTCCACCGCAGGTATGGACTCAGGTGCCTTTGCATGGTCTCCTCGAGAGTTCCCCTTTTCACCAGGCTCTTCTCGGGGCACGGCATGGGTTGCAGCTGTGAGACAAAGCCCGTACAATGTCTATTAGTGGTAGCCACTGCAAGGAAACACCCACCTCCCAGACCTAATCTCTGCCCTCAATGGCAGCTCCTGGGCACTCCCACCCTCCTCCCCCAAAAGGGGCCTCCAAGGAGCCAGAGGGCACCATTCTCGACTTTCCTCATGAGAACTTGGCCTTGTCAGCTCTACTGGCAATAAATCTTTTTCTCTACCTCACAGACTCTGTCTAGGTTACTTTCTGCTTGGGTTGCATTTGCCTTTCGGTCACTATTTTGTCAGGTAAGCTGCACTAAGGTCAGCCTCATAACAGCTCATCAAGCCTTCACATGGTGCCGGGAGAGAAAGTAAGCCAAGCATTCATTCTCTCCTGCACTGCACCAAGAGAACTCAGCTTGATTAGCAGATGCAGCTCTGGAAATGTGGCAAAGTTAAGGATGACTAAATACTCCTTTCATGTTTTCCTCTATGTCCCTGCCCCGCCCCCAGCACACACCGGTACTGGTGTGTGAACTCAGAGCCTCGTGGTCATTTGTCTTTTTAGCTGTTGTGCTACTACTTGAGCACACTCCAAGCTTGGTGGCTGGCTGGTTACTTTTGGAGGTGGATACTTGTAACGTTCTTGCCCGGGCTGGCTTTGACCCTCAATCCTCAGATCTCAGGCTCCTGAGTAGTAGGATTACAGGCGTGAACCACTGGTGCACGGCTGACTTGATGAGGCAAAGAAAATATAAACATTTGTCCAGAAATAACCACTGTGTCCCCAGCCTTCCTCAACAACGCACACACTGTGACTGCCTGGAAGGTACAGAGGGACATGCCCTTCTGTGCTGCCAGGCACACCACCAACGCTCTGCTCCCAAGGTGACGCCACACAGGACAAAGGCAGAGATCAAGCTCACCTGTAAGATCAGATTTTGTGGATTCTCCTTCACACAGGAAAACATGGTCCTGCAACCAGACAGACCACCAGGTCAGTACTCATTCTAGTGGACAATGAAGACCAGGACATGAACAATCTGTTTAACTTAAAGCAAACTTTTTTTTTTTTTCTTCTGTTGGTCATGGGGCTTGAACTCTGGGCCTGGGTGCTGTCCCTCCGCTCTTCAGCTCAAGGCCAGTGCTCTACCACTTGAGCTACAGCGCCATTTCTGGTTTTCTGGCAGGTTCATTGGAGATAAGAGTCTCATGGACATTACTGCCCAGGCTGGCTTTGAACCACAATCTTCAAATCTCAGCCTCCAGAGTAGCTAGGATTACAGGCACCCAGCTAAAGCAAACATTTTTATTAGCAAAAATTAGTTTATGCGAGGGGTATTCCACTGTGATATTCCCATATAGCCTAACAATATCTCTCTACCGATCTCTTATCTCCCCCTCCTGCCTTTTTAAAACTAATCTTAATAGGTTTCACAGTTCCATTTTCACATATACATAAAGTACTTACTTATTTTACTCATTTACCCTTTCCCTTCCCCTGCCCCCCCCCTAGATACATTTAAAACATGATTTTATCATGGATGATTTAATCATAAGCAGTAGAGGGCTGGGCTAGCCAAGAGAGTCTGGGTTCTGTGCTACCAAAACAAAGCAGATGGAGTCACACAGTAAGTCCCATGTAGCCTGCTAACTGCTTCAGTGACATCCACTGTCTTCTGTCTCTCACCCTTATCACCTAGCCTTAGACCCCACCAATTCTTAAGATATTTAGGTATTTCATTTATCCAGAAATGGTTGAGAATTTTCTTTTAGCTGTGTGTGGTGATTCATGCCTAAATTAAACTACTTGGGAGGCTGAGGTAGGAAGAGCTGTGATTCAAGGCCAGATTGGACAAAAAGCTCACAAGACCTCCATCTCAACCATTACAAAGCTGAGTGACTCTGTATGCCACCTTTATCATAACAACAACAACAACCCTGAGTATATCGTGTGTCTGTCATGCCAGCTATGCAGTAGGCATACATCAAAGAATGAGAGTCCAGGCTGGCCCACGCTAAAAATGGAGACTTTATCCTATTCATTCAGGAGGGTGACAGCCAAGGTTAAAAAGTCTGTGAGAAGCCGGGCGCCGGTGGCTCATGCCTGTAATCCTAGCTACTCAGGAGGCTGAGATCTGAGGGTCCCATGAGACTCCTATCTCCAAAAAACCACTAGAAGACCAGAAGCAGCGCTGTAGCTCAGGTGGTAGAGTGCTCGCCTTGAGCTGAAGAACTGAGGGACAGCATCCAGGCCCAGAGGTGAAGACCCATGACCGACAAAAAAAAAAAAAAAGTCTGTGAGACTCTTACTCTTATTTCTAATTAGCTAGCAAAAAGCTGGCAGTGGGGCAGTGACTGAGGCTCAGGTGCCATCCTTGGGCGGGAAAGCCAAGTTCAAGCCCCTGTACACACACACACACACACACACACACACACACACACACACACACACACACACACACACACACACACACACACACACACACACACACACACACACACACACGAAAAAGCTTTTCAGTTTGAGAGAACTATACATTTTTGTGTGTGTGTCTGTGTGTGTCTCATGGGGCACTGTCCCTGAGCTTTTTGCTCAAGGCTAATGTTCTACCACTTAAGTCACAGCTCTACTTCCAGCCTTTTGATAGTTACTTGGAGACTTTCCTCCTGGGCTGGCTTTCAACTGTGATCTTCAGGTCCCAGCCTCCTAAAGTAGCTAGGATTATAGGTGTGGGCTACCTATTTTTTTTTTTGGTCAGTTGTGGGGCCTGAACTCAGTTTAAGGCTAGTGCTCTACCACAGAGCCACAGCACCACTTCTGGCCTTTTCTGCTTATGTGGTGCTGAGGAATCGAATCCAGGGCCTCATGCATACAAGGCAAGCACTCTACCACCGAGCCACCTTCCCAGCCCGACTAAGCTATTTCTGACTCACCTTTATGCCAAAGGTGTAGTGCCTTAAGACACTAGATTATGGGAGAAGCCTTGCAAATCAGGCTCTCCATTTTGGTAGAGCTGAGTTTTGGGCTTTGTTCCTATGTCTGGGGAAATCATATACATACTACAGGAAACTGATTTACAAATTCCTTAGGGACAAAGTAGCTTCAGCAAAGAAAAAAATCTCTGAAGAACTCGGGAAGGTCCTATCTAAACCTCAATATACTCCTCTGTTAAAGTACTCTTGATGTGGGATTCTATATATGAAGGACCAGCATGAATGGTAGGGTACTCAATGAGTGGGTGATTCCTCCTCTTCATGCTCTGAGATACATGCTCTACTGAGACAACTAGCAAACCCAGGTCTTCACCTTCATGGACTGCACATTCTAGGGACTCGGTGGGATACTGGGATGAATAATGCTACAGTACTTGGTAAACCAAAGTGCTTTACACATATTAAATCGTTTTTAAATTTTAATGTCCTCTCAAAAAATATAATTTTCACTGGGCACTGGTGGGTTCACGCTGTTTTGCTTCTGGTTCTTTGATCACAAAAATAAGTGGAAAAGCATAGTTTAAAAGTATTTCTAGGGGGCTGGAAATGAGGCTTAGTGTTAGAGTGCTTGCCTACCATGAATGAAACACTGGGTTCTTCAGTACTTCATAAACAGAAAAAGCTGGAAGTGCGACTGTGGCTCAAGTGGCAGTATGCTATCCTTAAGAAATGAAGCTTGGAAACAGTGCCCAGACCCTGAGTTCAAGCCCCAGGACTGGCAAAAAAAAAGAAAAAAAAAAAAAAAAAGAAAAACATTCTCATAACTGGCAGTAAAGTCCTGACCTTTAGTACAGATAAGCTCTAGCCAAAGTATAGAACAGAAAAGTCTACCACCACTTGGCCTACCACAAATACCAAGGTAGGCTGTGCTGGCCCTGGTACACAGGGAAGCTAGGATTCACCCGTCACCGGACCTGGAGCCCAGGGGCTCACAGGTATCTAATCTGTACTTGCTCCATCTTTCTACTGTTCAGGAGACTATGCTCATCTTGCATCAAAGGTGTGTAGAATGCTGTAGTTATGCACACTGGTATCAAGTACAAGGACTTCGTCATCCTATGGTGAATAACCCATCATCAGCCATCATCTTTCTTTCCAAAATGAACAGCGTACAGCCACATTTGTGCCAGGTGCTCTCCTCCTCTCTCCGGCACAGTGAGGAGCACAGGTAGAGCAGCACACTGCTCACCACAAGTCCCATCGGGCCTCATGAGGCTGGAACCTGTTCCTAGTTCCCTGGGTGACTCAGGGGATCTCCCAACCCAACAGCAAATGACAACACCAGGAAATTCGGCGTCATCCACCTTGCCTTTTCTTAAGTCATGTCACACCTGCCTTGGAGCCTTTTCTTTTTTTTTTTTTTGGGTCCAGTCGTGGGGCCTGAACTCTGGGCCTGGGCACTGTCCCTCAGCTCTTCAGCTCAAGGCTAGCACTCTACCACTTGAGCTATAGCGCCACTTCTGGCTTTTTTCTTTTTGCATATGTGGTGCTGGGGAATCGAACCCAGGGCTTCAGGCATGCAAGGCAAGTGCTCTACCACTGAGCCACCTTCCCAGCCCCCTTGGAGCCTTTTCTTTTTCTTTTTTTTTAATTTTTTTATTGTAGAGATACTATACAGAGGGTTACAGTTACATGAGTGAGGTAATGAGTACACTTCCACTTCCTCTTGAACATTGTTACCCCCTCCATTGTTTTCCCCCTACCATCCCCTCCCTCCCTCCCTTCCCCAAGGTTCTTTTTTTTTTTATCGTGATTAAGTGATTACTTAATTTCCGGAAATTCACAGTATTGTGGAATAATGATGCTCATTTAAAGTCACAAGTTCATTCTAACTTTCCTGGAGCAAATTGTCTATCACAGTCTGTAATATATAACGGTGCTCATATGTTATATACCATATATGTGATCAGCAGCATGGGGATATTTAGTAGTGGTTCAACCAGATGAGTGGGAGTTCTTTGTTTCTTAAGTCCTGTTAGTTTTGTCATATCACCTAACATTTTGGATTCATCATCCACTTATCAGGGAGACCATGTACTGTTTGTCTCTTCGTTCTTGGCTTACCTCGCTCAACATGATTCCTTCTAGCTCCATCCATTTCCCTGCAAATGCCATTATTTTGTCATTTCTAATGGCTGCATAATATTCCATTGTGTATAGATACCACAATTTTTGGATCCATTCATCTGTGGTGGGGCATCTAGGTTGTTTCCATATCCTAGCTATTGCGAACAGTGCTGCAATAAACATGGAGGTGCATGTGTCTTTGTATATTGGTTCCTGTTGTTCAGGGTAGATGCCTAGAAGTGGTATGACTGGGTCGTAAGGGAGGTCAATCTTTAGCTTTCTAAGGACCCTCCAGACTGCTTTCCTTGGAGCCTTTTCTAAGAATTTGGCTCCACTCTGTTTTCTTTCACGTCTGCTATCTGAATGTCATCCATACCTTGGGTTTGTTTGGGTGTGCCAAGGGTGAAGTGGCAGTGACTGGGGAGCCGAAAATGTCACTGGTCTTCCCACCAGGTGGGTTCAGACGTTGCCGGGTCTGCACAGGAGTTGATTCGTCAAAGATACCACTTCCTTTCCCCCCTGCAGAAACAACCACAGGACACTGAGCACTGCAGCAGCCATCTGCTGCTTCCTCACATTTGTCACTACGTTTGTTACCTCACGACAGTGACAGTGCAGGTACCGAGCTTGCTGCCAGCCAACTCCTTTACCGGGGCCAGCTGGGCCTTCATGTCTTCTAGATCAGCACCCTCCCCCCCACCAACCAGGCAGGCCTCTAGAAGGAAACACACAGCACATTGCCCCTCTTGAGTTTCCTGAACACTTGATTATTCAAAACAACAAACATGTTGAGTTCATGTAGAGTTGTTTAGTTATTAACACGCCCTACTGGAGACAAACTTGTAATCTGGAAAATAACATTTACTAGACATCTATGGTAGGCAGAAAGATGCCTACTATATGATACCAACTGGTCTTTACTCTGCAAACAGCAACGATCAACCTTCCACAAAGCACTATGCTAAATGGAGGCAGATATCAAACTCAAAGCATTGGTACCCCACAAATCTACAGAGGGAAAGAAAAGACACCCACTCACTACCTGTGTGGCTATAAAAAAGACACTTGGCCTTTTTCTATCTCTAATTCCTCATTTGTAGAGTAGGGAAAATAAAAAGTTTTTTCTCTCAGGGCTGTATGAAAATTCAATGAGATACTGTAGCATGGAACAATGCCTAGGATTTAAACATTCAATAAGTATCAGCTATGGTTTTCTATATAGTAAGAAGAAAGAACTGTTACACATGTTCTATGAACAATCTGTATAGCACTATAACATTTTAATATAAAAAGAGGGATCTCATTGGCTTGGATTTGAGTAAAGAAAAATGTGATTTCCTGAAGTCTGAAATCCCAACCTCTCCGGAGACAGGAGGGTCAAGGTTCAGCCCAGCAGGAAAATGGCAAGATAACAAGATAATAGCTGGTTTAACAACTAGACCAGGTGTGGTGGTGAGCCTGTGATCCCCTACTCAGGAGACACACCTGACAGAGACCCTACCTGAAAAATAACTCAAGAAAGAGAAAAAGGGGGTTGAGAATGTGGCAAAGTGCCTTGCCTATAAATTGTGAGGCCCTGAGTACAAATCTCGATACCACAAAAACAAAGAAAAGTAATCAGGAGCCAAGCCCAGGTGGCTCACACCTGTCACCCTAGCTACTCAGGAGGCTGGGATATGAGGACTGCAGTTTGAAGCCAGCCACAGCAGAAAACCAGAAGTGGTACTATGGCTTAAAGTGGCAGAGCACTAGCCTTGAGTGGGGGAAAAAAAGCTCAGGGACAACACCTAGACTCTGAGTTCAAACCCCATGACTGGCCAAAAAAGAAAAGGAAAAAAATGAAAAAGAAAAAAAAGAAGGGGTGGGGGGAATACTCAGGAAAGTAGGAAAGACAGGTGTGTAGTATTAGAAAGTGTAAGAAATATAAGGACCAAGGGTGTGTAAGAAAGTGTAAGGAATCTAAGAAGCTCTTTGTAAAGAGTTGTCTTTTGTGTTTTCTACTTTCAAATAATTACATTTTAAAGTTATTTACTGGCTATGATGATCACATGGCCACCACAGGGCTGATAAGCATCACTTGACCCACACGCAGGAGGAACAGGGGAGCAGGAGCAATCCACACAGCCCTCAGTGGGGTGGGGCCTAAAGCAGAACAGGGAGTGTCAGCTTCTAGAGGCCTAAACTAATGCTGTCAGGAAGTCTTTACCTGTGCATGGAAAGTGGGGCTTGTGCAGTGCATTTGCCTTTGTGGGGGGCGGAGACCAGAACTTTCAGGGACAGGTTGGACTTGGGCAACTTCAGGGTTATCATAAAACATTCCCAAACCCCAGCTGTGGACCTCCCAGATCCAATCTGGAAACTGGACACCGGTGGTTTGTAAAGCTAGTATGGAGTGGGACCGGACTGGGCCTCTGGGGCAAGGCTGCTGCTAGGGGCAGAGTCCCTGCTGTCACTCACTCGCTGTGTGACCTACCTTCTCAACTAATAGATAAGACTCCTACCCAGTGAGTACTGAATTGGAGCAGTTGATGCAGGTGTCCTGCAGGCACCCCTTGGTGAGGTTGTGGCCTTGCTAGCAAAGGCGTCTGGATCACCAGGCAGAGAGGGGGCCCCTCCCACTATGTCATTCCTGGTCATCCCCGAAGGCTTACCAAATCACACACTCGTTACTCTTTTAATATAGTTTAATCACATACTTACTATTACTCAACATCTTTCTTGAAAGAGGAGTTGAGCTTTGAAGCAAGAAAAGCTGGCTAGGGCCAGGAAGGTGGCTCAGTGGTAGAGTGCTTGCCTAGCATGATGAAGCCCTGGGTTCAATTCCTCAGTACCACATAAGCAGAAAAAAACCAGAAGTGGCGCTGTGGCTCAAGTGGTAGAGTGCTAGCTTCTCACTGTTCTCAGGAACAGTGCCCAGGCCCTGAGTTCAAGCCCCAGACTAGAAAAAAAAAAAAAAAAAAGCCTACATTCACTCATAACTGAAGGAAAATAAATGCAAGGTAACCACTATATTGGTACATACAAGCGCATATATACACTAGGGATAAACCACAGGACTGTTTGCAAGTTGTTGACCCAGGACTCTATATTTCAAGAGATTTATCCAGATGGCGCATTCAGGAGGTAAGGTTAGCGCACAGGCACGAGGCAGGAAAACTCAGATCCAAAAGCTACTCCTGCCACTAAGTAGGCGAAGGACTCAGGCGTGCCAGTGCTTTCCTATTGCAGAAGCTTCTTACAGAGGAAAGTTTTATCGTCAAAGGACCCACTACTGCCTACCTCCTATAATTGTGGTGAAAAACCACATGCTAAACACTTAGCATCATCACACTCAGGTAAACACAGAAACAATCAGTAAAGACCTAGACAAGCCAGTAGTGAGGAAGAAAGATGAAAAAAAGGGGAAGAGATAGCACACTCTGCCTTTGTTTGTACCTTTGGGGCTTCAGAGTATTTTCAAAGAGCCTCTGGTTGATGGAAAGAAACTCCAGAGCCACAAGATGCAGAAACTTGGTCAGGCAGCAAGCAGCAGGTGCAGCTCCTCAAACACGCTGCTGACCCTCTGGTCAAGGGGTCCGGGCTCCCCACCAGGCGTTCCAGTGTTCCAGTGTCCATGGGCATGAGGTTCAAGGGCCCGACACAGGCTTCTAGGCTCTCCAGGAAGCCCAACGGACATATAAACCACCATACAGGCCCTGCACTGAGGAAGGGCCACACCTTCAGCTCTCGCTCACCTAGCTACCCTGGGCTTGAGATGACCTTGCATACCACAAGCTGCTCTGCTGTCCTGGTATGGTGGTCCAAGGGGCTAACCATTCCTGGCCCTAACCTGATCTGGACACCATGAGAACATCAGTGACTCTAGGAGCTGCAGGCGTTTCTGCTGACCATATTCCAACAACTCCAACAGCCACCAACCAATAAGCAAAACAATTATTTACATTTGGTCAAAAAAAATTGTACCCAGAACTGGAAGGAGGTAGGGAGCAATTCCTGCTCTCGTTGTAACATTTTGATCAAATCTCAGATCTTTTAAGGATGAAACAAACCCTGCTATCATGGAGACATCTTCTCCTTTTCTCTCTCCTACCACACTTTCTTTTGGAAACAGGGTCTGGCTATTTAATCCGGGCTGGTCTTAAAATCACTATCTTTCTGTCTCAACCTCCAGAGACTAGGGATTAGACACTAAACTAAGTCTTTTGAACTCATGACCTCATACTTGCTCAGCTAATTTGCTAGCCTGCCTAGGGCTCTAACACTTACACCACACCTTTAGCCAGCTTATTTTGTCGGCGTGCGTGCGTGTGTGTGTGCGCCCATGCGCAGAACGTGTAGATCCTAGGGCCTGAACTTGGGGTTTGGGCACTATCCCTGAGCTTTTTTGCTCAAGGCTAGCACTCTACCACTTGAGCCACTTAATTAAGCTCCACTTCTGTTTTTTGGTAGTTAAGTGGAAATAAGAGTCTCAAACTTTCCTGCCTGGGTTGGCAGGAAAGCATGATCCTCAGATCTCAGCCTCTTGAGTAACTAAAGTTACATACATGAGCCATAGGGACCTGTCTTTGTTGTCTTAAGTTTGGCTTTGAAGTCTTAAGAGTTTGCCCCGACTGGCTGGCTTCAAACTCAAGATCTTTCCTGTCCTGATCTCAGCCTCCTCATTAGGTCGGCATGAGCCAACTTAAAATTTTCTTACAAAAATAAAAATTATTTTCTTCTCTAACCATTAGGGCAGGTAAGTAATGAACTGTCTAGCTGTCTACAAAGTTTTAATCCCACTGAAAATCAATAACACCATAAAAATGATTGGCTGAGACTTGAGGATCATGATTCAAAGCCAGCCCAGGCAAAGAAGTCTATGAAACTCTTATATCTCCTATTAACCAGCAAAAAGCCAGTAGACTGACTGCCTTGAACAAAAAATGCCAGTGAGTGTGTTAATTCCTTGAGTTCAAGCCCCAGTACTGACTCTCTCTCTGTCACACACACAGAAAGAAAAATGCTTGAATGCATAAATATTTGCATGGAACTTAAGAATTTCCAAGAGTCCAAGAACCAAACTCCTACTGTTCAGTTCAATATCCTCACTCAATCAGTGTCTGATGAGTAGATGGGATTTGTGTGCTCAAGCCTTCTTCACAAGGGAGAAAGTGACAGTACAGTCTTTTACTTTAGAAAAACTTCAATGCCAAAGGATAACATATACCAGAAAATATCTGAGAGGATAGAAAGAAATAGAAGCCTGGCACAGTAAGCTAACCCTTTAATCTCAGTGCTAGGGAAAATGAGACAGGAAGATTGCTGTGTTTTTGTTTTTGTTTTTTTTTTTTTGGGGGGGGGCTGTTTCCATGGGGCTTGAGCTCTGGGCTGAGTACTATCCCCGAGCTCTTAAGCTTAGGGTAAAACCACAGTGCTACTTCTGGTTTTCTGGTGGTTAGTTGGTTAAGGGTCTCATGGACTTTCCTGCCTAGGATGGCTTTGAACCAGGACCCTCAGATCTCAGCCTCCTGAGTAGATAGGATTATAGGTGTGAGCCACAAACTCTGTAAGTTTTTGTAATCTGGGATACACAGCAAGACTCTGACTCTAAACAAACAAAAGAAATAGCACATATTTTCAAAGGAACAACAGAAAAGAATAGAGGCAAATAAACTCCACAAAACCTACAACTAAAAATTACAAAGGTCTATACCTGGGGGATTTGTTCTCTTTGGTATGTTCTGAGGCCCTTCGGTTGGTCCAAAAATATTAGATGCCATCCTATTAGGCCTGCATGAAGGAACCGCTTCTTCTGGACTTCCAAAAATATTGCTTGCTTCTCCTCCTGGGGGCTTCATGGACCTGTAAGCACAGGTAAGCACACGTCACTGGTGTCTGCCCTAGGCTCTCAGGAATCAGCAGATTGGTGGTGGTGATTTTTCCCACCAGGCTACAACAGTGGGCAGCAGAAATGAGAGCCACTCTGGGTATGATCGTGTATGCTTGTGAGAACAGTATTCAGGAGGACCAGAGTTTGAGGACAAACTGTGCTACACAGTGAGACCATGTTTCAAACACATATACACAAAAACCACGAGGAGTTTCACATTTCTAGGAGCCACATTATAAAAAGAACAAATCAGAAATTTATTCTAATATATTTAAATTAAGCTACTTTATAAGAAATGAGTGTGAATGGAATAAAAGACATTTTTTTTTTTGGCCAGTCCTGGGGCTTGAATTCAGGGCCTGAAAACTGTCCCTAAGCTTCTTTTTGCTCAAGGCTAGCACTCTACCACTTGAGTCACAGCACCACTTTTGGCTTTTTCCTGTTTATATGGTACTGAGGAATCGAACCCAGGGCTTCATTCATGCTAGACAAGCACGCTACTGTTAAGCCATATCCCCAGCCCTGAAAGGCATGATTAAAGAGATATTTTGTTCTTTCCATGCCTCAACCCCAGTGAGTAGCTGACACTTGGTAGCACATCCCCCTCCTCACTACCCATACCCAAGTGCCAGGAGACACAGTGGCCTGGGATGGCCCTGGTAGAGCTCAGCTCCTGCAGTGGGGGTTGGGTTTGACCTGTGTTAAGCCTTCAGAAAGGTACAAGAGGACTTCAGAAAGGTACAAGAGGGGCTGGGAAGGTGGCTCAGTGGTGGAGCGCTTGCCTTGCATGCCTGAGGCCCTGGGTTCGATTCCTCAGCACCACACAAGCAAAAAGAAAAAAGCCGGAAGTGGTGCTGTGGCTCAAGTGGTAGAGCACTAGTTTTGAGCTGAAGAGCTAAGGGACAGCACCCAGGCCCAGAGATCAGGCCCCACAACCAGACCCCCCCCCCAAAAAAAGAAAGGTACAAGAGTGTCCAGTCCGTGCATGAGCCGCAGCCCACCTGACTTATGATTCTACTGCTTCTTGTGTGACTTACAGGGTTTGTAGTCTGTGGCCCAAGCCTGGTGTCACAGTGAAATGCCCAGTAGTAGTATGGAAGCACCTAACAGGACCATTGTGTATGGGACCATTGTGTATTTTCGACCATGGCATCTGGGGCGAGTGTCTTCTCTAGACATTCAGTTAGATTTAAAATTCATTCCAGAGACGAAATCTCCAGAAACTGAATCTTAAACCAGTGTGTGGCCCCCTAAGGCCTCAGAAATGGGAGTGACTCAGACACTTACAACTACTTGAAACTGTGTGTGTGACAGCTAAGAGGAGGTTACGCCTCACTGGAAATCCACAGGGACATGGGTTGCTCATGGTGGAGCTAAAAGGAATAGGATAATGAAAATGCTCTTGTTCCCTCCAAAGTACAAGGAGCAGCTGACAAATGGAGCATTCAGTTTGCCACAAGGGAGGACAGCAGAAAGTGAGGAAGTCATATGCTCTTCGGAGTGCAGACAATGCGGCACCCATGCCCCAACAGAGAGCCTCCGCTGGCCACTCATCACCACAGATGCCAGGCACATGCTGGCAGGCCTTGGAGCTGGTACTAGGTCCCTATCTGTTGCAAAAAGGGGAAAGCCGATGTGTCAAAAAACCTGCCTTGTTCAGCAGTTAATGATACCTTGAAAAATTTATGGATTAAAAAAAAAACACACTTGTTTTAATCACCAATAATCAGGCTTAGAAAGGAACTTAACAAGACCATAGGTGTATTGCTGGAGGACAAAGCCATGAAGTTTCCACGCCCACTTATAAATCACCCAGCTCTGGTTATTTGTCCTATTTTTCTTACCTAGTTGCAAGTCTAACATGCTTGGGTTTACAGTCTCTTTTTCCTCTGTCTCTAACACAACTCCAGATAATGTAACACTGCAACTCTGCACGAAACCTTCTAGACATGAAGATGAATGACAGCAAATCCTTTGACCAGAACCTCAGATTTAAGGGGAAAACCAGCTGTGTCTGAGGTTTGTACTGCATGCAAGAGTAAGAGCAAAGCACAAGAAGGTTGGCAATTTCCAAGCTGTCTCTGGAGAGACCTAAGAGGCAAGTGGCAGTTTATTTCAAATGAACCGTTTCTGGGGTGGTGAAATACAAGATGTTACATTCTGATTTTTCTTTCATTGGAAAACAAGCATAGAAAAGGAAAGTATAGTGCTGTAGCATGTTCTGGCCTGGGAACCTGGTCTGAGGCTATCTCCATCACAAAGGCAGTGAGTGGGGCCCAGTACAACGGGTTTCACAGCCTCCAGCAGCCATGCCAGTGCAAGCAGGGTCTGAGTTCAACAGGCCTTTCAATAAAAATAGGACCCACAACAATGACCCACTGTGGCCTCCTGGGAGCTTCAAGCAGACGTTACCACAGTGAGACTGGGGGAGGGGAGTGCTAGCCAGCTCAGATACTTTAGGACAAATTTTCAATATGGTGTGCACCAATTACATTTTCCTCTTGTGATACCACTTTCATTGTGTTTTAGTAAAGATATTCAATATAGGAAATAAGAGACATACGTCTGGAAGAATGCTCAGGTGGACTGTGGGACTGGAGAGGCAGAAAAGTGTTCACGTTTGACCAGTTCAAAATTGCTCAACCGCTTGTTTTGCAAAAGCTTTTGGGGACGGGTGAGGAGGCTTGGAGAGAAGATGTGAAAACGGACTTTGTCCAATCCTGTACAAATATCAAAGCTGGGCACCTGTTGGCTCACATCCGTAAACATTAGCTACTCAGGCGGCTGAGATCTGGAGATAGTGGTTTGAGGCCAGCCCAGGCAGGAAAGTCCATAAGACTCCAATGTCCAATTAACCACTAAAAAGCCGGAAGTGGAGTTGTGGCTCAAGTGGTAGAGCACCAGCCTTGTGTGAAAATGCTCAAGGACAATGCCCAGGGCCAGCACCCATCAATAAATAATAAATTACAGTGTAAATGACTTTGGATTCATGGTAAGGCCTGCTTTAAAAGTAGAAAAGTCTTACCACGAGACCACCGTCACCAAGAAATGAATGAGCGAATGAAAACAGAAAGTGGAGGGTCTGAAGAAAAAACCTGGAAAGGTAACTACGGCCGCAGGTGCGCTCCTTTCCGGGAGAAGCCGGGGCGGCCCGGAGCGCCAGAGACGCGGTTCCCGCCCGAACCCCGGCAGAGGCGTGCAATGAAGAGGGCGGCTCACGCCTGGCCTCGGGCTGCTCAGGAGGCTGAGATCTGGGGATCGCGGTTCGAAGCCAGCCCGGGCAGGAAGGTCCGCGAGCCTCTCACCGCCAACGAGCCACCAGAAAACCAGAAGCGGCGCTGCGGCCCCGCGCCCCGGCCCCGCCGCGCGCCCACGCCCTGCGGACGGCGAGCGCCGGGCCGGGGCCACCGCGCCGCGTCGGGAGGGGGAGCCGGGGGGCGCGGCCACGCCGGCGCCGCACCGAGCGCCGGGGAAACGCAGGGCGCTCAGGAGCCCGGGCCGCGCCCCCCGCCCGCCGCGCCGCCGGCTCCTCGGCCCCCGATCCTCCCGGGCCCGCCCGCCGGCTCCTCGGCCCCCGATCCTCCCGGGCCCGCGCCGCCCGCCCGCCCGCCGCGCCCCTCGGCCCCCGGCCCTCCCGGGCCCGCCCGCCGGCTCCTCGCCCCCCGATCCTCCCGGGCCCGCCCGCCGGCTCCTCGCCCCCCGATCCTCCCGGGCCCGCCCGCCGCGCCCCTCGGCCCCCGGCCCTCCCGGGCCCGCCCGCCGGCTCCTCGCCCCCCGGCCCTCCCGGGCCCGCCCGCCGGCTCCTCGCCCCCCGATCCTCCCGGGCCCGCGCCGCCCGCCCGCCCGCCCGCCGGCTCCTCGCCCCCCGATCCTCCCGGGCCCGCCCGCGCCCCTCGGCCCCCAGCCCTCCCGGGCCCGCGCCGCCCGCCCGCGCCGCCCGCCGCGCCCCTCGGCCCCAGGGCGCGCTCCGCACCCGGAGGGGAGCCGCTCACGACTCTGCCCGAATGGGGGACAATTCCAGCCCCGCCCGCCTGCCACGCGGCCGCCCCTCGCACGAGCCTGGCCGCTCGCGCCGGCCCGCGGCCGTGTACCTGGAACTCGGCCGGCCAACCTCGCCGTCCGCACCCTGGAACATGTCGTCCGCGCCCCGCGCTTCCCTCAGCACCAAGACGCGGTTCCCGCCCGAACCAGCGCAGGTATCCTGGCCTCTCCGCGCCCGTTGGACTTCCCGCGTGCCAATCACACTCCCATAGCCTATCGTCGCGCAAGGCTTCACGCCCCCTCCCCCTCCGCAACCACCCGCCCCCTACCCGAGGGAGGCCTGCACGGGCCGGCGTCGCGGTGGTGGTGGATTGGCCGAAGCAGACGCCGCTCAAGAGTTCGCCTTGAGAATTGGCCTACAGCTCGCCCCGCCCTCTGCCGCGGACCCGCCCCTGCGGCCGGCGGAGGGCCGGCCCCAGTTGCCGGGTGGGGTGGAAGGCGAGGTTCCCAGCCCCGACGGGGCGGGGGCACCTGCTGGGAGGGAGGCACCGTCCGAAGCCCTGCCGAGCCCGGCGGCCAGGGACTGCACTGGTCTTGCCCCGGGGCTCACCAGGCGCACTGGCGCTAAACACCGGCACAGGACACGTGTTAGGTCAAGTATTAGTATGTATTTATGCACAATAAAAACATTTACATTTTGAACTGGAAGTTTAAACATAAGTTTAACAGCTTTTATTATATTAAATAACCAAAACACCTTATTCCCCAAATTGGTAAAGAATAAATAATATAATTTACAATATGGTACAAAAAATAATCAGGAAGGGCAGGCATTCTGCTTTATAATACACTGTATATTTATATCTATAAGACAAATTCACATCTCAAACAAGCCGGAAACCTTAGATGATATGGCTTAACGATTATTAAAGCAAACAGCACTGAGTTCTGTGGCCTGGCTGCAGCGCCAGGCGATGATCCCATCAAGGAAGAAGGGGCGGACTGGTGTAGTGCTTCCTACACTGGACTGACCTAGGACTGACTGGGAGATCAGGGCCACACCTAGGAAAGGTGTATTGTGGGGTTTCTTAGCTTAAAAAAAGATCTGCTTTTAAGACAAAGTGCGGTATTTTCTTATGAATGCATCTGACAGAAATGTGATAAAAAGTAGTTGTACTCATTCCCTCTTCCCTGGCTTGGTCTTGCAGAGATTCGGACTTCAAAGACTTTAGGGGTGGTCTAATGTCAGTAAACTTTCTAAAGGGAGCTCCCCCTCCTGCCAGCAAGGAGGCCAACACACGGAATGAACATGAAACATTCCCATGCTGAGAACAGTCGGGGCAGTATACTGACCAGCGGATGGATGCCCAAGGTCCCGGCTCCCTGAGCAAGCGCCCGACCTGACGTGTGCACTCTACCTGCCTCCACACCCAGAGACGTGATGTTTATCACTGCACATTCCAAACACCTGAGGACAGACCCCACCTTCCTCAACACCAATAAAACTGGTCTTCATATGCAGGAAAGATGAGTTAGTCAAAGGATCGGATCAGGGGAAGACATTAGGGAAAGATTTCCTTAAAAAAACAAAAAACAAAAACAAAAACTTGTCTCATCATAATCACTCACACATTCCCACACCCAGACCAAGCCCAGGTCCACCCCGCTCGCCTCAGCCACGCCGAAATGCAGAGGCTGGAGGGCCTGGAGGGCCTGGGGGCTTCTCTGCTGGGTCTTTTGAAAACTCCAGCTTTTAGCAGTTGCCAGATTATTTTACAGACAAAATTCACTTAGACTAGGAGAAAAGAGATTCACCACTTTCTTGCCTAAATCATGGCAACCAAACATGTGCACCTGTCTGGCTGCTAAAGCCCCAGAATCCTCCAGAATCCTGTCGGCTTCACTGAAGGAGACTCATCAGTGCACTCCGCCACTTAATGAGCCAGCCAGCCACTGGGTGACAATGGTGGCAAGCAGCTTTTCCTACAAGCCGTCTCTGCCTAGGGTTGGAACAGGATAGGGTATACAAGAGCCTAGTCTCAAGTTATATTCCTATCAGAGGACAGGACACAGCTCAGGGTGCCAACTGCCCTGATAAAATACCCCAGGCTACAGCTAGCTTCCATGCCTGTTACTGGTGTCAATGGCTTCGACCCTCTGAGTGTGAGGATATTGGCAGTTGCCTCTGCTCAGCCTGGTGTCCTGACTTGCAGTGGGCTAGACATCTGAGAGGTTTCTTCAGTTCAGTAATGTGCCAACTCCAGGAGGCCGCAGTACTAAGCACAGCATGAGCCAGGGTACGGCCATTGTACACTGTGGTCTACCTGCTAATTCAGCGGTGCACTCCCCTAGCCCCTCCACAGCCAGGAGCTGTTTTCTCAGTTGCAGGGAAGGAGGCTGCACATAGTGTCAGGATTTGCAGGAGAGAAGCCAGTTAGTCAGGGAGGCAAAAGAAAGAAGCTGGTGTCTAGAGCCACTGTTCTCATCTCTTCCTCTACTCCTGTAGTCAGGGGTGGCCACATGGCTTGGTTGATTTAGAGTGTTGTAGAGGTAAGATCTAGTGGCTTTTCACCCCAGTACATGTATTTCTTTTTGGCAAAAATGAAATCTAGGGGAGACCCCCCCCTACCCCCCCGCCAGAGGCAAGATCTAACAGGGGGCTTTTCTTCCCTCTGGGTCGCGGCAGATGGGAAGAAAAGTCGGCGGAGATCTTAGGCTGGCTTTGGGGCACCAGGGAGTGGGAGAAGAGGCAAGGTTCAGGTAGGGAAGAGAAAGGGTTCATGCTGGGTGAGCAGAGACAGTGCGTCTCACCTGCCTAGCACCATGGCTCCTGCCATGCCAGATACGGTCAGCTGGTGATCTGTGAGCTGGAATCAACCTCCTCAAACTGAGAAGGCAAGATGGCGCTATTCTGGAAAAGTCTGGACACTGGACACTAGTTACTACCTGCAGTAGTAACTAGGGGCCCCTGTGGGGCTCCAAGAGGGAGTCACCAGGAGGACACACTGGTGAAGTCTAAAATCTGCCAGGGTCCTTGAAAAGGAGGAAGTAAGTCCTGGGTCAGAGACATGCGAGAGATTACAACGCATGAGCTACGTGTACACTGAACCAATGCCGGGAAAAGAAAATCAACCCTACAAAGGCAGGTCTGCCACAGAATGGGCCAGGAAGAAGCCCTAACTATAGCCATATTAATGTGTGCTTAGGGTAGAAAGCTCAATAAAAATAAATTTCAGGTCACTTAAAGGAACTTGCTGGAGAACACTGGAAGGAAATCAGCTAGAGAGGAAGGACTCTGTTCTTTCTTTTCCATGCCTCCTAATTCTTGAAGCATAAAATATTTTCAACCAGCTTAGCAGGACCCTATAAAATGACCACAACCTGCATAAGACATGATTCTTTCCCCCTTCTGGTTATGCCAGGCCAATCAAAGCCACTGGAAGGGGAAAACTCAGGCAAGGGTCAGCATTCTGGGAGATGATGTTGGTTGCATAGGCCGGGGGACCATTCTCTGCCACATGACCAGAGCATCCATAAAGTATGTGTGGCCAAAGTCTGTGCTACGCCCACCACCACTCTTGGTGTCATCACCAAAGATCAGCCAAGTAGGGAAGAGGGCTTGGGCTTCAGAGAGGAGACAGCAGGGGCTATAGCGTTCTGCACAGATCATAGCTCCAAAGTCAACTGGGCCAGACATGACTTATGCAGGGAGACACTCTAGAAGGCCTAGCCCATATAGCCCAGGCCCCAATACAACAAGGAAAGGCTCCCACACCATGGCAGTTTCTGAGGTCAGCCCTTCTCAGAGCTCGCCCTGAGATATCACAGGCTCTGCATATGGAATGGAGCCTTGATCAGCTGCTCCTATGTGCTCCACACGCCGAGCTGCAGAGGTGCCCTGTGCTGACAATCTTCAGGGACTCTGGGCTTGACTTGCTTTCCTCTAGTTGGAAGGTCTCATCTGTCAAAAGTGAGGATAACCTCAGCCGCATCAGCTTTTCCCTGCATCATACAGAACGCCCTCTCCATGAGGCACAGTCACTGGGAGAAGTCGCCAACAGGCGGTCCACCTCCACCACCATCAAAGAGAACCTCTCGGCGGCCTGGCTCGGTGATGGACAGCTCTTGGGCCAGGTCATTGAACCTAGATATGTAATCGATGCTGTTCTCGTTCATCATGCACACCAGCTGGGAATCTACCACCTGCAAGACAGAAGGGACAAGGAAAACCAGGTCATATGCACCACCATTTGCATGGGAGGCCACTGTACACCAAGGGATGCCACTGGCGGAATCCAGTGAGCCCTTTCTGTACCATTTGTAGAGAGCAAAATGGGAGCCCAGCATGGCTGGCTCTGGGATTAGAGCTGCAGCTCCTTCCCTCCAGAGACTTACCGGGGAGCACTGGGGCATAGGGGAAGAACCGTGAAGAGACAAAGTCAGAAGTAACACCAGAAGGCAGAGGTGAGAAAGAAAGTTGAAGGAAATGAGAGCAGGGGAGTTTGCCACAGGGGCAGCATCAGACAAGGGTCTCCAACATGTCAGGATCTGACGAATGTGGGAAGAAGTCACATGAATGTATGAAGGAAGAATATCTTCATCCAAAGAAATAGCAACTGCAAAGGCCCTGAAGTGGGCACTGCTCCCAGCCCTCCACATGACATAGGGCCCAGGCAGAAAGGAAGATCAAGAGGGACGAAAGGCTCTGTAGGGCGTTGGGTTAGCACAACTTTATGCTGAAAGCAAGAGACTTGGCCCCTCCACTTTTTAAAGTGAGCTTCTGAAAATGGAAGCTGCCTGCAGCCAGGGGCTTTGTCTTGTTGCCTCTGACTTTAGCAGTGCCTAGCACAGAGTAGGCCACAAAGACTTCCCTATGAACTACGTGGCATACTGAATAAGAAACCTTGGGTTTTTTGTTTTGTTTTTTTTTTTTTTGCTAGCCCAGGACTTGAACTCTGGGCCTGGACGCCAACTCTTGAGCTTCTTTGGCTTAAGGCTAGCACTCTACTGCTTGAACCACAGCACTACTGGCTTTTTCTTAGTAGTTTACAGTACTAGAGATAAGAATCTCACAGACTTTCCTACCCGAGCTGACTCTGAACCATGATCTCAGATCTGTGTCCTGAGTAGCTAAGATTACATGTGGGAGCCACTGGTGCCCAGCTCCTTTTGAAATTTTTTAGTAGAGCTATGGTATGAACTAAATTTTAAACTTTTTATTGTGAGTCTGAGTCATGGTAAACTTTTGAAATATGTTTTCAAAATGAGCAAAGCAAGTCAGGTACTGGTGACTGACACCTGTAATCCTAGCTACTCAGGAGGATGAGATCTGAGGATTGATGTGAAGCTAACACGATCAGGAAAGTCCATGAGACTCTTCTCTCCAATTAACCAACAGAAAACTGAAAGCTGTGCTGTGGCTCAAAGTGTTAGAGCACTAGCTTTGAACAAAAAGTGTTCATGGACAGCTCCCATAATACCTGAGTTCAAGCTCCATGACAGAATAAATAAGCAAACAAACAAACAGCTGGGCGATGGTGACTCATGCCTGTAATCCTAGCTACTCAGGAGACTGAGATCTGAGGATCAAGATTCAAAGCCAGCCGGAATGGGAAAGTCTGTGAGACTCTTATCTCCAGTTTAGCCACTCAGAACCAGAAGTGGCGCTGTGGCTCAAGTGGTAGAGCGCTCGCCTTGAGCTGAAGAGCTGAGGTACAGTGCCCAGGCCCAGAGTTCAGGCTACACAGTGAGACCCTCTCTAAAGCATTAATAACAAAAATGGCCCATTGATTGGTCACACTGGCCAGTCAAGCACCTGCCATAACATGATACCTACTGTCACCAAGTAAGTGTGGGACAAGAATGAGTGGGAAATGATGGTTTCCACCGGAAGGACAAAGCCATGGACACAGCACAGCACAGGGAGATGTGAAGATCCCTGCCACCAGGACAGGACTGGTGATGACACAACCATGTACACCTCACAACAGTTCCACATCTCTCAGATCAGGAAATCGAGGTAGCCTGAGGTCATACATGTGGAAGAGAACAAGTGAGACCCAGTCTGCTTGCCTCTGCAGAACTGTTCACCTTGGCTTCAGCACTTTCCAGTTCTGATGTGTTCAAGGAGCAGGGTGTCACTGGACACAGCCCAGTACCGGCACATTTCAGATCTGTATTTACTGAATGCTGGTTTCACCCTAGTGAGGACTTCCTGCAAACTTCAGGCTGCAGGAAGAAGCAGGCACCCTCTAGAGCAGGGGTGGACAGTCAGATTCAGGTGCATGGGAGGGCACTTACTTCTGCAACATCGGCCAGAGACCTGGACACGAAAGAGTCCCTGGAGTTTCCATCCAACAAGCTGGGGCCAAGCAAAGAAGTGCCACTGTTGGCCCCCATGGTAGCTGGCAGCGTCTTCCGGCTTTTCTCCGGGGAGATGAAGCTAGCTGGAAAGAGAAAGCCAAAGGCCACAATTTGACTCTGGCACAGGGAGGCCACCACCTCACTCGTGACTGGCTTTGCTCAGCCAGTGATCCGGGATCACGCGCCTGTCCTACTGTGTTCCACGGGTCCCGCTGTTGCACCAACTGATTGCAACCAGTCCCTCATTAATAGGCACCAAGGCTGCTTTAAATTTTTCATGATTTGCCTGTTACCTTGCACACATCTGCACTGTCACTGGTAACAAAAGGAACCACTTAGGGGAGGGGTTGGCTTCTTCTACTTCCCAATTATCTAAAGCCCCCAGTACTTCTAGACCACCAAGCATGGTGCCCAAAGGCAGAGCTAACCAAGTGTATCACGTGTTCCAGATGCCTCCTCAGGACTGCCTATCACATGACCAACCCTACGTGCTCACCACACTCAGACCTCAGGGGGCTAAACCCAGACATGCAAAGGGGAGCTCTATCTACGCTGGTCACAAGAGAACCAGGGATGCTGTCCCTTTCCAAGTATGCTTCTTCTTGCACACTAGCATTCAGTATCAGGGAAATGCACAGACGAACACAAACTCCATGACTCCCCCACTCTGGTCAACAATATGCTGCAAGATCTCTATAACATTCACTTCAGTTTGCCTTACAGAAGGAGGAAGGAAAGGAGGGAGGGAAGGAGGGGGAAGAAAGAGGGAAGGGAGGGAAGGAAGGAGGGGCTCTAAGATGGACTGCTCACGTCCTCACTGGCTCAGCTACAGCCTGTAAGAGCCTAGCCGGGCAGGACCAGGCCACCTGGACAGACTGGAGCCGGTACCACGAGGGGGATGGGACGCTCTGTCTTTACTGTGTGGTGGGCTATCGATCAGGGTTTATAAACGTGTCAACATTCATTCAACTACCTACTGAGCATCTGTTGTTCAATATAAACGTTATGCTTAAAAAACCAACAAAGGAAAAAACGAACACTTGAGAACTAAGCAACAACTCCCAGCAGAAGTGTGGCCAGAGTGCAGAACGCAGTCTTTGGACTCCAGTCCCTGCTACTGGGCAAAGGAGAACCCTCCCCCAGACACTCACCAAACAAATTGCTGAGCGAAGAGTCTGTGGAGTCACTGGGGTACCACTGTGGGTCGTGGGTGGGAGAGGCAATCCAGTTGGGCTGGGGGCTGCTAGATGGGGAGGGAAGACTCTTGGAACTGTCGCTGCCATTTAGTTTTGCTGGAGAAAGAGGGACTCCTTCACCTGCCAACCAATACTACGGGTCAGAGACACTTCCCCAACCCGCCAAGCAAGAAGACAGTGGGAGGCGGGGCTGCACACTGCTCACTCAAGGAAACTCAAAACTCCTGAGCCCATACCACAGAGCTTCCTGGTGGTTCATGCTGCAGGGAGGGCGTGTTGCAGGACTGCAACATGACAGCACTCACCACCCAACACTGTCAGACAGAGAAGATGGGGCCACAGCCGAGGGTGGCTGCCTTTCCAGCCACTGCCATAGTGCTGCAGACGGTGAGCTCTCTGCCAGACTCATTCAACCGGGACAGTGATACCTAGGCTACAGAGGGCCTCGAGGACTGAGCTATTTTATTTTCAAGGTCAAGAGAAATCCTCCCATAAGACCATGAGCAGGAGGGTCAGGACCACCTCTCCATCAACACTCCCTACCGGAGCACCTTGTAGTGGAAGGTGATGTGATGCTCAGAGGTAACAATGAACTGGGAAGCCTCCAGGAAGTTTAGTGAATATGCAGCAGATCGAAACGGCACAGGGCAAATGTAATCCCCGCCTCCTGGGGGACCTGGCTGCCGGGGGATGGGAGGCCACCCAGTCTTACCATACTGGCCCGAGCTAATGGCGATTTCGATGATGGAGTCGCTGATCTGCGTGGTGGGCTCTCCTTGAGAAAGCACATCCTCGGGTGGGCCAGGCAGGGAGATGTCCAGCAGTGCAGAGACATTAGGTGGGGAGAGCCGGGTGCTGGAGCCTTCTGATGAAGGCAGAGGTATGGAGAGACCATTCGGGAGAGGAGTCTTGGGTAGTTCAGGTAAGGAGAGCACAGAAGAACCCTGCCAGGAAACAGGCACTGCTATGGCTCAAGTGGAAAACCAGAACCCAAAGCAAAACAATGACTATGGCCTCAGTCTCACAGCTTGGTGGCTGCCGTAGGCACAGTGCCCCAAACGCGTCCCCCCTCCCCCAAGGGAGCACACGCTCAGAATTGACTACTCCTGAGACGGTGAGCAGTGTCAGGCCATGGCAAGGGGGGCTGGGGCTGCTTCAGGGCTGCTGGTGACGCCCAGGTGGAGACTGAGTGCCACAGGAGGCATAAGCTGATGACCTCCTGCTGCTCCTGAGCCCCAAAACACCCAGTCCTTCTGTAACTGGGTGTGAAGGAAGGATGCTGGAATGAGGAGATCGCCAGATTCATTCAATCACCAGCAGTAGGTGAGGTGGACAGGACAACAAAACAATCATTGAATGCTGTGGTCTGTCTGTGGCCAGGGGTGGGGACTTGGCACTGCAGAAGCTACTTTGCTCTGTAGCCCCAAAGCACACTCTACCTGGAAACCGTCTGTCACTGGCTCCTGCTCTGGCCTCAGGGGGACGCTGATAAATGGGTCGTCCGTGCCCTGCAACAACACCAGGAAGACTGGTGAGTGGATGGATCAGCGCTCAGCAATGACCAACCACCAGCCTGGAGCAGCTCAGAGAGGCAGGTAACGGACCCTGCTCTAGGCTGGAAGTGTTACACAGCATTTAGGGACCTACACTTATTTATTTATTTATTTTTGGTTGTTTCATTGTGAATTCAAGCCCAAGTCAGAATCTGACCTCAGAACACCAGTACAGCTGAGCTCCCGGGGTTCTCACAGAGCCAGCCCACACACCTGACTTAGGCAGCCCACAAGCTGGCCAAGAAACACAGGCATGGAGAATCAGGCAGGATGGGTAACAAGGCCAAACCAGGCTCACAAAGTACTGAGTGCCCAAGAAGGGGTCATGAGCGCATGAGGTCAGCGCCACAATGCCACGCATGGCTGAGCTCTGAACAACAAATATGTGCTCCCTCCTTCCCTTTCTCTGCTGCAAGGGCCATGTTCATTACACGGCCTTCCTTGTTCAGTGGCTTGTAAGCTTTATCAGGCCTGATCCACTGGGCCTAGCATGACCCAGGGCCAGGCTCCAGAAGACCAACCCCAGAAGTTATCTATCACAGCAAGAGCTCCTCCAGAGATACTCACTCCCACAGCAGGGACGGCCCCGCCACTCTGGTGGGGTCTGACTGAGTCCTGCCCAGAGACCGTGGTAGTCACCTCCTCTGAAGTCAGTGAAGGGATGCCAGGCGAGCCCTTGGTATCCAAGACTGGCAGCTGGCTCCTCGGGATGATTCCAGCACTTTGAGCCGCTAAGTCGATTGCACCTGGTGACAGGAGTAACATTTTAAAGCCTTGTTTCCAGATACTGCATGTATGTATCCAGAGAATCCGGGGGCCGCTTCCCCTCCAACCTCAATTCAATGAAGAGCTCAAAGCTATTGTGCTTTTCCTTTTGTTTCCTTCTGTGCCAGTCCTGGGGCTTGAACTCAGGTCCTGGGTGCTATCCCTGAGCTTTCTACTCAAAGCTAGTGCTCTGCCACTGGAGCCACAGATCCACATCTGGCTTTTGGTGGTTAAATGGAGATAAGAGTCTCAGGGACTTCCCTCTTAGACTCACTTCAAATCACAAGCCTCAGATCTCAGCCTCCTAAGTAGCTAAGATTGCAGGCCTAAGTCACCAACACCCAGTTTTAGTGTTCTTTTGAAAGATAACAAGATACTGTGAGTTGGAGAAGACAGAATTATTTAAAAGGCTTCTGTTTTTTGTTTTTGTTTTTGGGTTTTTTTTTGGTCCAGTCGTGGGGCCTGAACTCTGGGCCTGGGCGCTGTCCCTCAGCTCTTCACCTCAAGGCTAGCGCGCTACCACTTGAGCCATAGTACCACTTCTGGCTTTTTTTCTGCTTATATGGTGCTGATGAATCGAACGCAGGGCCTCATGCATGGAAGGCAAGCGCTCTACCACTGAGACACCTTCCCAGCCCATTAAAAAGGCTTCTGATTTAAAAAAAAAAAGGCACAGGGGCTAGTGTGATCACACCTATAATCCTAGCTCCTCAGGAGGCTGAGATCTCAGAGTCCTGGTTCAAAGTTAGCCGGGGCAGGAAAGTCCATGAAATTCTGATCTCTAATTATCTACTAGAGTGCAAGTTGAGCAAAAGAGCTTAGGGACAATGCCCAGTTCCTGAGTTCAAGCCCAACACAGACAAAAAAAGGCCAACTTAGGAAGATCACATAGTAGATGTCACTGCAGGTTAGAGACTTACTGGCCAGGTGATTGGTGCCCTGGGGAGGAAGGACCTTGGGTACAATCGGACGAGACAGAGCTGCTTTGGCCAGAGAGGACTGTATGGGCCGGAACCAGCCTCTGCCTGCAAGGGGAAGACAAAAGCAAACATGTCAGTCCGGCAGATCTGTGCTGACTCAGCGCAAAAGCAGGTTGCAGAGGAGTTCCTTCACCAGACACACCGGGGATCACACAAAGCTACCCAACGCTCCCAACACTTGCTTCACACCGCACAGACTCCCAAGAGAGGGGAGCCCTAAAACATTCCATGATGGCACCCTGTCTCAATTCTGCTAGGATCTGCAGTCTCCACTATCATGCCCTGGGAAAGGCATTTTAAGGGTGACAAACTCCCAAAGAGAGATACAGGGCCTGGGGGCAGTCAGTGTATCAGACCATGGACTAAAATTCTGCCACAGCCATTTGTTTTCACTAGCCGGAGAAAAGCCATTGATGGCTGTTGGGCCTTTTAAGTACACGATCAAGAAGGTTTGGTTGGAAGCAGTCCACAGTAGTATCTGAGGCCCTCTCTTCCACCCTTTCCTTGTCCCATCCCCACATCCTTTCCACACACACACACACACGCACGCACGCACGCACGCACGCACGCACGCACGCACGCACACACGCACGCACGCACACGCACGCACACGCACACCCACACACAGAAACAAGACCAGCAAAGATAAATCATATAGCATGTGTTTTACTGAGGAACTCTGTCTGATGTTGCTCACTTGGAAGTGCCAGGGCCCCTACTAAATTTACAGTCACAAGAAACTATGATCTATATTGCCCAAGAACACATTTATTCCATGAACTTCCTGACATAATCATATGCAGAACGTAGAAGCAAAGAATCCACAAACCTGAACAGGGCCAATTGTTCCTACCTCTGAGAAGGCAAAGCCCCTACTACTGTGCTCACCACTGAGGGCACATTGGTACACAACAACCATGGAAACCAACATCTGCATTCCCAAGGCAAGGCCACGTCCAGGAAGCAAAAGCACACAGAGAAACCCAGGCCTTACCAGCTATGGGAGAATTGGACAGGATGGAGAAAGAGCACACATTGTGGGACTGATTTTCAGATGGCCTAGGAAGCAGTGTTCTCTGTGAAGAAAAAAAAAAAAAAAAAAAAAAAAAATCAAGGTGGCGAGAAGATACCAATACCCAAAAAATCCATCAGAAACTGTGTTACAAAGGAGTATTCAAACAGGAGGGAGCCCGGTACAAGCATGCAGGGAGCTTGCTTCGGAGCCAATAACAACTGCATGCATAGGATGCATGGGTCTGACGCCTTCTGTCCTGCGGGTCCTGAGCCTGGTAACACTGGATCCTCTGTGAAAGGAACCCGACCAGTCCCTTGTGTTTCTGTCTTTTTTCTTTTTGTTTTTTGTCTGTTTGTTTTTGCCGATAGTGAGGCCTGAACACTGTCCCCACTCTTCAGCTCAAGGCTAGGGCTCTACTACTTGAGCCACAGAGCCACTTCTGGCTTTTCCTGCTTAGGTGGTGCTGAGAAATAAGAGGAAAGGCAGGTAATATCCCTGTGTCCTAGCCAGCTCAGCCGGTGGGAGAGTCAGCGGCCACAGCTGGCTAGATCCACACAAAGTTCCCTCACCTGGACCACCAATGGCTTCCGAAGGTGCCGTTTCCGCAGTTTCTTGGGCTTTGGTGAGAAGAAATCAGACTGCATCTGTAAGGGAAGAAATCCAGCTTCATCTGCAAGGGACATGAGCACTAAAGGCATGCCCTCCCCTGACACAGCACCTGCTACAGGGGCATCCCAGGCCTGGCACTCACACTGATGGAGTCCAGGTGCTGCCGGAAAGTCAGTTCTGCTTCTTTACTGGGAGAGAAGAGCTTCCCATGTCGGCTGTTGGGTGGTAAAGTTGTGGGCACGGCAAAGAGGCCACCATCTGAGTCACTGCTCCCAGTGCTGGAGGGGCCGGCCACCAAAAGGGGCCTTGGGGGATTTCTTAACCCTAGAAAAGAAGGGCCACACACTGACTCACCCGCATCACCCACAGGCAGAGGTCCATGAAGGAATTCTCTCCACAGCCCTTTAGCCGCCTCTATGCCTTCTGAACCCCGCCCCAACCTCAATCCTATCTCCAACTCCAACCCCAACGCCTCCAGCCTCCACTGGAACCCCAGCTCCAACCCCAACGCCTCCAGCCTCCACTGGAACCCCAGCTCCAACCCCAACGCCTCCAGCCTCCACTGGAACCCCAGCTCCAACCCCAACGCCTCCAGCCTCCACTGGAACCCCAGCTCCAACCCCAACGCCTCCAGCCTCCACTGGAACCCCAGCTCCAACCCCAGCGCCTCCAGCCTCCACTGGAACCCCAGCTCCAACCCCAGCGCCTCCAGCCTCCACTGGAACCCCAGCTCCAACCCCAACGCCTCCAGCCTCCACTGGAACCCCAGCTCCAACCCCAACGCCTCCAGCCTCCACTGGAACCCCAGCTCCAACCCCAACGCCTCCAGCCTCCACTGGAACCCCAGCTCCAACCCCAACGCCTCCAGCCTCCACTGGAACCCCAGCTCCAACCCCAACGCCTCCAGCCTCCACTGGAACCCCAGCTCCAACCCCAACGCCTCCAGCCTCCACTGGAACCCCAGCTCCAACCCCAACGCCTCCAGCCTCCACTGGAACCCCAGCTCCAACCCCAAGGCCTCCAGCCTCCACTGGAACCCCAGCTCCAACCCCAACGCCTCCAGCCTCCACTGGAACCCCAGCTCCAACCCCAACGCCTCCAGCCTCCACTGGAACCCCAGCTCCAACCCCAACGCCTCCAGCCTCCACTGGAACCCCAGCTCCAACCCCAACGCCTCCAGCCTCCACTGGAACCCCAGCTCCAACCCCAACGCCTCCAGCCTCCACTGGAACCCCAGCTCCAACCCCAACGCCTCCAGCCTCCACTGGAACCCCAGCTCCAACCCCAACGCCTCCAGCCTCCACTGGAACCCCAGCTCCAACCCCAACGCCTCCAGCCTCCACTGGAACCCCAGCTCCAACCCCAACGCCTCCAGCCTCCACTGGAACCCCAGCTCCAACCCCAACGCCTCCAGCCTCCACTGGAACCCCAGCTCCAACCCCAACGCCTCCAGCCTCCACTGGAACCCCAGCTCCAACCCCAACGCCTCCAGCCTCCACTGGAACCCCAGCTCCAACCCCAACGCCTCCAGCCTCCACTGGAACCCCAGCTCCAACCCCAACGCCTCCAGCCTCCACTGGAACCCCAGCTCCAACCCCAACGCCTCCAGCCTCCACTGGAACCCCAGCTCCAACCCCAGCGCCTCCAGCCTCCACTGGAACCCCAGCTCCAACCCCAACGCCTCCAGCCTCCACTGGAACCCCAGCTCCAACCCCAACGCCTCCAGCCTCCACTGGAACCCCAGCTCCAACCCCAACGCCTCCAGCCTCCACTGGAACCCCAGCTCCAACCCCAACGCCTCCAGCCTCCACTGGAACCCCAGCTCCAACCCCAGCGCCTCCAGCCTCCACTGGAACCCCAGCTCCAACCCCAGCGCCTCCAGCCTCCACTGGAACCCCAGCTCCAACCCCAACGCCTCCAGCCTCCACTGGAACCCCAGCTCCAACCCCAACGCCTCCAGCCTCCACTGGAACCCCAGCTCCAACCCCAACGCCTCCAGCCTCCACTGGAACCCCAGCTCCAACCCCAACGCCTCCAGCCTCCACTGGAACCCCAGCTCCAACCCCAACGCCTCCAGCCTCCACTGGAACCCCAGCTCCAACCCCAACGCCTCCAGCCTCCACTGGAACCCCAGCTCCAACCCCAACGCCTCCAGCCTCCACTGGAACCCCAGCTCCAACCCCAACGCCTCCAGCTTCCACTGGAACCCCAGCTCCAACCCCAACGCCTCCAGCCTCCACTGGAACCCCAGCTCCAACCCCAGCGCCTCCAGCCTCCACTGGAACCCCAGCTCCAACCCCAACGCCTCCAGCCTCCACTGGAACCCCAGCTCCAACCCCAGCGCCTCCAGCCTCCACTGGAACCCCAGCTCCAACCCCAGCGCCTCCAGCCTCCACTGGAACCCCAGCTCCAACCCCAGCGCCTCCAGCTTTCTTATCCCTGGTTATTTTCAGGACAGGGCCTCACTTCTGACGTTCCATCTGCCTCCTCCCAGGCAGCCGGGATTCCAGGCACCTCTACCCCTAACGCCAATCGCTAACCCTAATACTTAACTCAACCCTCACCCTTAACCCCAATGCCTCAGGTTTTTCACTGTTTATTTTCAGGAAAGGGGCTCAATTCTCCTAAGTCTCTACCTGTCTCCTTTCAGAGTCAGGATTTCAGGCTAGGCTTCCCACTGGTGCTGGTGACACCGTTGCATACCACTCCATCCTACTTCTCTCAAAGAGACTCCTTTTTTTTTGGGGGGGGGGGGTTGGTTGTGGGGCTTGAACTCTGGGCTTGGGCGCTGTCCCTGCACACTTCAGCTCAATGTTAGCAATCTACCGATCTACCGCTTGAGCCACAGCACCACTTCCAGTTTTCTAGTGGTTTACTGGAGATAAGAGTCTGATGGACTTTCCTGCCCCTGCTGGCTTTGAACGGTGATCCTCAGATCTCAGCCTCCTGAGTAGCTAGGATTACAGGCAAGAGCCACCAACGCCCCTTGAGACTCCTTCTATAAAGATAAAGTCTCTTAAACTTTTCTGCCAGAGATAATCTCAATCTCAGCGTCTCAAGTAGCTAGAAGCGTTGGTTATTTTTAAGATGAGATCTGATTCCTGACAAGACAGATGCCTAGACTGTGATGCTCCTGTTTTCAGCTTCTCATTGTACTGGGATGGCAGGGATGTGCCACTATGCCCAGTCTCTTCAAGATGGCATTCTGTTTTGATGCAGCCTGTTTTGCTTGGGGCTGTCCTGTAATCCCAATCCTCCTCTCTCAGTTACATGCCACTGTGCCCAGCTACTGGTTGAGGAGGGATTTCATCAACTTTTCTCCATAAGATGGCCTTGAACCATGATCTTCCCAATCTCAGCCTCCCAAGTAGCTGGGATTACTGGCACCGGCCTACTTTTTAAAACTAATGTAGCCCTCATCACTCTGTGATAAGCTGTTTTATTATAAAACACTGAAAGTCTAAAGCAAGCAAAACATTCCCAGAGACATGGGGCATACGTATCTCAGGTGTTTTATACACAAAGTGGTGGAAATTATCCATTTAAATTTAACTTATTTTGTATGAGGATACAGCTCAGTGGTAACACACTTGCCTGACATGTGTAAGACCCCAAGTTCTGTTCCCAGCATCTCAAAACAAGAAAAAAGATTGTCCAAGTTGAACTAACGGGCTGGCAGGCTACTCCATCTTTACAACTGTGTTAGACAGCTAGCACTTTCCTCAAGGAGCTGCCTTATTTTAATGTTTTGGATCGAAGCCCAGCCTCCCTCTGGGGTGTGGAGCTAGTGACAGAACGCTGTGGAGGTGTGTGCAGGTCTCACAGCACAGGAACCCTGCAGTGACCAAGCGGCCAACTGCCACTCACCCACCTCCTCCGTTGCCAGCAGCTCACCCAGGACCCAGGCCTCCCTAGCCAGCATCCGCACTCATCCCGAGGAACCACCCCCACTGTCTAGGCCGTCACTGATTTAAATGGAAAGCAGGGCTGGCCCGAGGCAGGTGTCTGGTTTGGGTGGATATACCACTCCTCACCTGGAGAGCAGGGTGCACAGCCAGAAGGGAGGGTCTTACTGCTGCGGAGGGCAGACTGGCTTCGAGGGCAGCGAGGGCTCCGCGAGCTGAGGGCCACCACCTTCCCGGGGGGCGGTGTGGACTGTTCCTCTGGGGTGGGCCTCACTGAGGCGGCAGGTGCGGTGTTTGTTTCCAGAGCCTGGTCAGACATAAGCCAAAATACACCAGGCTCAACATGAGCAAATGGCTTTGGCATGAGTGCCGGGAGCTGCTGTGAGCACAACCTCAAGACTCGAAGGTGGCACAGAGCTCACGGGGGTAAAGAACAGCGCTGAAATAACTGACCTTGACAAGCCCCAAGGTCACTCAGCAACTTGCCAGTTTTTAAAATCACAAGCCGGTGGTGTGTATCACACACACACACACACACACACACACACACACACACACACACACACACACACACACACACACACACACACACACACACACACACACACACACACACACACACACACACACACACACACACACACACACACACACACACACACTGCAAAGTGCAAAGCCCCAGCCAGTTGAGTATCCACAGTAGCTGCCATCCTCCTCAGGGAAGCCCATGTGTGTCCCCTGCCTGGACACGGGGGTGAGAAGGGGCAGGCGGTCGACAGCAGAGGCAGGGGGCTGGGCTAACATGGCCAGGATTCACTGGCCCCAGCTAAAGGTGCGAGGAGGCCCTGGTAGCAGGTGGTAACAGCTTGCCGTTTTAAAAGCCACCGTAAAATGTGGCGCTGGAGGGCAGCAGCCTCCCTGTGTCAGATCTACTTGTGAGAGTCCAGCAGTCAGAGCTCAAGAGCTTTCTCACAGCAAGACCCACCTCACAGATATCTGAGGCCCTGAAGGTTCCAGGCCTGGTAGCAAAGCCCTGTCCTCTAACCCCATCTCGAGTCTTAGCCTAATGGGAAGGTCTGGCCAGATGCTAGACTTCTTCACACCCTCCTCCCGCGACACACGCACTTGGTGTCCGAGTAGCCATCCGAAGACCCCTCCTGGAGCCAGCTCCCACAGGGGAGGCATGTCCAGCTCCTCAGCTCAGTTTTCCCTCTGCCTGTGCCCCCACTATAGCTCCCAAAGAGCTGCCAGCCCTGGTCCCTTTTAGGGAACGCTCTCACCTCCAAGTTCCTTCTTACTACCCCACCTCCCACTGAGGGTTTCTGTGAACTCTGCTTAGTCTGAAGTCTCAGGCCTTCTTGTCGGCCATAGCTCCGCTGGGCAAGCAGGAACAGAAAAACAGGACGGACGGAGCCCCCCAGCCGGAGGTTTCCAGTCTCCCTGACTGCGAGTACTGCGCACTGCACCAGGTTACCCAGGAAGCTATCTACAGTCTGCCAACCGTTCCTACAGCCTCACTCTTGTCTTTTCTGAGTCCTGGCTGCCTCACCTCCCGACAGGTGTAGCCCCTCCCCCGACCCAGCACCTCATTCTACAAGTCGCAGCTGTTGGTCCACTCTAGGCAATAAGCCAGCTTCCTACCACTATTCACCACCCACAATACTGTTCCGGGCCACCACATTTCTTACCCAGTCAAAGCTAAAGCCAGGACCTCCTACCACTTCCCCACATGGTAGAAGTCTTAACTGGTTTCCCCTCTGGGGCTTCCCACCATCACACTTCTCCACCAAAAGCAGTCATCTATACTCAACATCTATCTGGTCACACCTGACCACTGCATGTCCAGGGGTCAACGCCACGCAGCTAAAACTGCAACCCCCTCCACTGTCAGACCTGGTCTCAGGAGCATCACCAGGCTGCCTTGCCCCCTCCCCATGCCCGACCCCTCACCAGCCCAGGGTAGCCTTCGCCTCGCTCACGGGGCAACCTAGGCAGGGCTGAACCTCTAGACCCACTCATTTGACTGCCTGGGCTGACAGCCCTCCCACTCACCAGCTTGGGATGGACCTCCGTGGAGATGAGCCTCAGGAGGCAGCTGAGGAGGCGCTGCTGGTGGAGGGCAGGAGGTGGGGAGCCCGGGTGGGCAGCCTGGCTCTGCCCAGTGGGCACCCGGCCCTCGGGACCAAGCACGGCCAGCCAGTCGTATTCCAGCTGCAGCTTGCTTGGCTTGCCCATCATGAGGTAGACTTCAGCTAACGTGAGGCTCTCAGAGGTCTGCAGGCTCCAGCCCTCCTCGCGCAGTTGCTGGGCAAGCTGGCTGGCGGGGACCTCCTTTGGGGGCCTGGTGGCAGGCTGTCCCTGAGACAGCAGAAGTTCGGAGGGGCTCCCCTTCTCCTGGGGCTCCTCTGCAGGTGCATCTGTCAGGTCTTTAGTGCAAGCGTCTGGCAGGAGCCCCGGGGGAGGCTGGGGGTCTTTGCCGGGGGGGACAAGGTCAGTGGGCTCTCTGTTGCAGGGGGCCGGCGCCTCGGGGGAGGCCGGCCTGCTGGGAGGGCGCTCCCTCCCCGGCTGCGTGTCGGCACAGCGGCACTGCTCCGGGATGATGAGGTCCTGACATGACTTCAGATAGCGGGGAAAAGGGTCGAGGAGTGAGAGTTCGTCCTCCAAGTCTGGGAGCTGGCTGCAGGCACAGGGCAAGACCCCTGGCTCCCGGATGGGGGCATCCCCGCCCGCTGCAGGGGTCTTCTCGAGGTGTGGCCCGCAGTCCTGGAGCCCATGAGGCGGCCCGTCGGGAGCGCCCGGGCTGCTCAGACTCGGGGCGGCCCCCTCCCCAGGGGCACTCTCAGGGGAACTCTCTCCAGAGCTCTGCGGCGACGCGTCGGCAGTGGGAAGAGGGCGCCCCCCGCCCTTGCCCTCAGCACCGCCCCTCGGGCACTTCACTTGGCCCCGAGCAGTGCCCTGCCCACTCTGGATGCCCAGGATCTGGGCTGGGGGGAGCGAGTGGGCATCCTTGGTGCTCTGCTTGCACCGGCCACCCTCCTGCCAGTGCACCGTGCAGAAGGCCTTGGAGTGTACCACACGGGCCACGCCAGGCAGCGGCGTCAGTGTGCAGTTCTCGCCTGGGAAAAGGTGCAGTGCCACCTTCTCCTGTATCTGCGCCGTGCTGGAGCCCTGCAGCTGCCGCTCCTCTAGTGTCTTCCGCTGGGTGTACTGTCAAGGAGCAACTTCCACCAGCTCTTCCATGTCATGCCAACTGACAGGCACAAGGCTGCAGTGAGACTCAGAGCTGTACCCTGACCCTAGGGACTCGCCTCAAGCCACTACCAAACAATGCTGGCCCAGCCATTCCACGTCCTTAGGAGATTCACACCTGTTAAACTGGATCGGGAGTTCAGCCAGGGCCAATAGGCCACGTAGGCCAGGAAGGCAAGGCCCTGTCATGCTGCTCACCTTACTGGCGGGATGCTCTGGCCACACCCCAAAGGCCAGACAGAGGGGAACTCACGGCTCAGAGAGCTTGCTGTGACCAAGCCCTGCAATGCATGGAGACCACAGGCAGGTCTCCATAGACAAACCCTGGGGTACAGGGCTCCTGCAAGGCCCACAGCAGCAGCATGGGTTAGGAAGGGAGGCCTGGTCACTCAAGTAGAAGAAGCTGCCATGTTTGGGAAGTTTGCTTAAGTTGAAAAGATACAATGCGCACTTCATGGAGTGCCCACTTCTGCTTCAGGAACTCAATGAGGCTGGACACTTTCCGATGTAGCTCCACGATCATCCTATGAACGTGACAGACAGCAGTCGTTAACTGAGGAGGAAACCTGCGGCAGATCACCACACAAGAAAGAGCAGCAGGCCACAGAAGGTACATCAGCAAGATCCATGGCTCCCCTTACTAAAACTCGGCTTTATCCGTTAAGAGCACCGTGGTTCACGTGAAACTCTAAGAAATAATGTGGTGAGGCTCAGGTCCCCTTCACACAGCCAAGTCCCCCTGGGCACCGTTATGAAACGCAGGGCTGGGAAGGTGGCTCAGTGGTAGAGTGCTTTTCTTGCATGCATGAGGCCCTGGGTTCGATTCCTCAGCATCACATAAGCAGAAAAGGCCATAAGTGGTGCTGTGGCTCAAGTGGTAGAGTGTTAGCCTTGAGCTGACGAGCTGAGGGACAGTGCCCAGGCCCAGAGTTCAGGCACCACAACTGGCCAAAAAAACAAAAACAAAACAAACAAAAAAAGAAAACGAAACGTACTCATGTGCAGGATGCACCACTGGCATGTGCTACCATGTGGAAGAACCTCAACACTTACAGCCAACGAGAGGAGCAATCACAGCCAGTGCTGTGTATAGCTCCGCTAATATGAAGTATCTACACTAAGAGAAAGTAAATGGGCAGGTGCCAGGAGCTGGGGAGAGGCAAGCATCCTCCGAGAATGGCTGTTAATGGGTATGGAGCTATGGGAGTGATACAAATTTTCTGGAAGTAGACAGAGGTGGAGGTTGCATAATACTATGAATGTACTAAAGGACACACAACAGCGAACTTTAAAATGACTAATGTTTCTTTTTTTCTTTTTTTGCAATTGGGCTTGAACTCAGGGCCTGGGCATTGTCCCTGAGCCTTTTTGCTCAAGGTTAACACTACCACTTGGAGCCACAGTGCTCCACACTACCAGTGGTTTCCTGGTAGTTTATTGGAGATGAGTCTCACGGACCTTCCTGCCTCACATCTCAGCCTCCTGAGTAGCTAGGATTACAGGCATGAGCCACGGGTGCCTGGCTTACCTCAATTTTTGAAAGTGTATAAATGGGGGAAAAAATTCTTTAACCACAGTGGTACCTTGTGCATAAATCAAATTCAAATCTTTGGGGAACTGGAGAGAGAGGGCTAGTAAGGGCTTTACGAAAAGATGAGGAAGACTCAGCAGACACTCCGCCTGATTGTAACATCCTTCCAAGCGTTCACTCAGCCCAAGACTCCGGCCAGGCATGGAGCTTCAGTCAGTGCCTCCAGGCCTTGTGGGGTCAGATGACTCCTATACTAGTGTCACACTGCCCCATCCTCGCGTGATGTCAGAGCACAAGGGAAAAAAGCCTCCATCTTGGGATTCCCTGAGAGAAATGCCAGTGCCACCCCGGAAGCCCTGCCCAGGCATCAGAAGCCTCCTCATGCTGAGCAGCGTATCACCTGAGGCGTGGGTTCTGGGCAAGGCTCTGCACTCGGGCCCAGGCGTGGTTATTGCGTGGCTGTAGCTCTACAGGAACTTTCAGGGGCAGGCGCACTGGCTTCTGGTCTTCTTCATCACTGAGGCCTGTGAAAGGAAGACCATGAATGTCCGAGGCATACAACTTCAAGGCAGGAAGCAAAGCACGTTGGCAGAAAACCAAAAGAATGAAAGCTGTGGGTAGACTGCCTTGTGATGGAAAGCAGGGAATAGAAAGGGAGGCAGAGAGACCGTTGCAATGACATGGTTGCTTGTGATTGAGAGTCCATGAGACTTCTTCCTGTCCGAATGCTGCCATAGCTAGACAGGATGTTGACACACTACTAGGCCCAGAGCATTCCAAATTCAAAAACCATCCATGGGACTGAGGTTAAGTGGGGTCAAACACAAAACGACTACAGAAGACACATTGCTAGCTCAGCCTGTCCATCACAAAATGGAATAAAGTCACGTGAGCCACACTTGCTTGTGCCTACTCCACAGACCACCTACCATCAGGATCGCAGAGCTTCTTGAGGGCCCGGCACATGGGTGCTTTGATCCGCAGATTTCTCCCTTTGTAACGCACTGTGGTGGCCCTGGGGAAAGAGGGAGGAAGCAATGCTCAGGCCTCCAAGTGAATGGAAGTGAGAGGCTGGCGGGCATAAGGCACAGCAAGCAGAAGGACGGGGCCAACCGTTGCCCCCCTCAGCCTCCCACCCTGCCCCCAGGAAGCTGGACTTGACCACCCAGGACTGTAGACTGAGGCAGTGAGTTCTGGCCATTTCCTCTCCTGCTCAGTGAACTCAGGGAGGCATAGTTAACACAATTAACACCTCTCTGGAGGCGGTCCCCATCTTAATGTGCACCTCACTCTTGGAGCCTGAGAGCTGAAGAAACTGAGGAGTATCTATGTGATCTCTATGGAACCTGCCAATCCATCTTTCCACAACTTCTGTGCTGCCTTTTACAATCAACCAACTGTATGCATACCATACCCCGTCCCTTGAAATCCACAATGGTAAAGCCAGGGTACGTGTGGTCAGAGAGCAAGATTACAAATCCATGCTCAGTCTTTGGCCGATCCAAACACTGCTTTCCAGACCTTCTATGGATTAGACTTACAAGAAATAACATGCAGGGGCTGGGAAGAGCGCTTGCCTTGCATGCCTGAGGCCCTGGGTTCGATTCCTCAGCACCACATAAGCAGAAAAAAACCGGAAGTGGCGCTGTGGCTCAAGTGGTAGAGCGCTAGCCTTGAGCTGAAGAGCTGAGGGACAGCGCCCAGGCCCAGAGTTCAGGCCCCACAACCAGACCCCCCCCTCCCAAAAAAAAGAAATAACATGCAGCTATGGAAATAAATATAAAAGCAAGACTGGCCTCTTCTAACCCGAGAACCAAGTGTAGTGGTGCATACACATCTTCCTAGCACTCGGGAGGCTGAGATCTGAGGATGTCAGTTCAAAGCTGGCCCAGGCAGAAAATCCACAATTAACTAGCAAATTGATGAACTGGAGATCTGGCTCAAAACCAAGTTCATATATTTATATTACTTGATATAATCACTCTTCAATTCTAATCTTTCTTTCTTCTCCCTCAAACACGAAATCTATGACCAGCCTAAAGTTGGTGCATTATATAGTTCAATGGCTATGTTCACATTCTCAGGTAAGAAGGGCTGTCTCTGACAGTCCCTGGAACAAAGAAACTAAGAAAACTCCTAACCTGAGCTCCCTTTACATGTATGACATCAGGGTTCAACGTGAATATTTCTATGGGATCCCCGACACCAGGGTGACTCCTCTATGAACCACAAGTCTGGGTCCCTTCTCATAGGAGACTTATTTCCTTCTCTACAAAGCTACTGAATAAATCTAATCAGTTCATGCCACATTCAATGCCTCTGGGTCTTCAAACAATGTAATAGGATTTCATTTAGTTAAGAGCTTTCCTCAATTCATTTACTCTTTAATTTAATGTTACAATTCTATAACTGAAAGGAGATTTACAAGTAATTGAAAAAGGTCTGCATTTGGAAGCTTGGGCAGGAAGTCAAGCACTCCAATTTGCTTTTCATCTTATATCAATCACTTTGCCAAGCCCGGCACTTGGGGCTCACACCAGTAATCCTAGTCACTCAGGAAGCTGAGTGAGATCTGAGTATCCAGATTCAAAGCCAGCCCATCAGCCAGGGCGGACAAACCCAAGAGACTCTTATCTCCAATTAACCAAGTGTGAAGACGTGGCTTAAGTGGTAGAGAGCCAGAAAAAGCGGACAACTCAGGACCCTGAGAATCAATTTGTTACACAAAAATCTTCCCTATTTCTTTCTGTTCTGTTTGTCCTTAAAAACTAAAGTCTGTCGGGAAAAGAATAGATACATAAATCAGTGGAGTGGAAGGTCCAGATATAGATATAGAGCCACATATATTTAGAGTCAACGTATGTAAGCAGTGGCATAGCAGCTTGCTGGGGGAAGGGAGACTTCTAACGGTGCTGGGAAACAATTACTGTAGGCAAAAAGATGATCCCCGTCTAAACTTCCCCAGCAAATAAAAAGTTAATTCAGAGTGGCTCTCAAACTTCAATGCAGAAGTATAAACCTTCTAGAAGAAAATATGGGAAAATCTTTGACTGAAGCCCAAATCACTGGAGAGGCTGACCAACAGGACTTCATCCACCTTATAAAGATGTTTGCTCTGTGAGAGACACTGAGTAATGAGAATGAAATGCAGATGGCTCACAGACACATGTCCAGGTCACCTATCAGATAGAAGTCTTAGAGCTAGAACAGAGAAAGGACTCTCTAAACACAATCATTAAATGGGCACAGATTTGAACATGCACTTCACTGAAGAAGATGTTGGAGTAGCAAATGAGCATGTGCTAGGAAAAATGTTTAGCATCACTGAGCACCAGGGAAGGGAAAGCAGAGGCACACAGGCTGCTACTCTACACCCACCAGGACAGCTCAGTGACGGGATGTGGGAGCAACTGCAAGGCAACTCGGAGGGGCCTCAAGAGACAAGACGCACACTACCTCTCCTCTTCCTCCTTGGTTCACTAACACAGGAACCCATGCACACATGAACATCTCATGGAGGAGGTAAGCACAATTCAGTTCCACAGGTGGGGAACGGGCATGCTCACATGACAGAACCCACTCAGTAGGAGAGGGCAATAAGCAGCAGCTCCGCATTCCAACACCGGGAGCTTCAGGGCACAGCACAGACCTTGCACCATGGCTTTCAGATGGCTTTCTGTAAAAGGCCAAACTACAATGAATAAGAAAAGCAGTGACGCAGTGGCCTGTAGCCGGGCCTGGGGGCTAGACCTGCCCTGTCCACCACAACTGCGCATACTCACTAAACTCACAGAGCCAACAGTGCAAGACACTGCAACGGGGTGATGCCAAACAAGACCACACTAAAGGAAGGCAGAACTAAAGATACTAACCCACTGGTGCTTGCCAGGGAGTGGGGGGAGGTATGAACAAGTAGCCCGCAGGACTTTTTCAGGCAAAGAAGACCAAGATAATGTAAAGGTGGAGATGCATTATTATACATCTGTTCAAACTTACATAAAATGTGTCTCCCCAAGAGGGAGCCTTAATATAACCATGGTCTCTGGGTGGTAATAATGCATCCACAGAAGTGTATCAATATCTTTCCCCATGTGTTCTCAAACTCCTATTCTTAAGGCTCAGCTTCCTAAATGCTGGTGTTATAGCTGTGTACCACCATCTGTTGAGATTCACCAACTGTAAGAATGCACAATAATGCAAGACTGTGGAACTCTGTATTCTCTACACCATTTTCTTTCTTTTTTCCTAGAGCTGAGGAATGAACTCAGGGCCTTGCACTTGCACTGAGCTAAATCTTCAACCCCATACGTCATTTTCTTGTAAACCTAAACTGTTCTAAAAGAAAAATCTGACTAGGCACTGGTGGCTCATACATGTAATCCTACTTTTGGAGGCTAAAATAAGAACTGTGGTTTGAGATCAACCTAGGGCTACTCTAGAGACCCCTTCTGGGTATAGTTGTGCCTATCTTGCCAGCTAAAATGAAAAGCCTAAAAATAGGTGGATTTAGTGGGACAGTGCTTGCCTAGCATGCATGAAGGCCTGGGTTCAATTCCTCAGTGCCATATAAACAGAAAAAGCTGGAAGTGGCACTGTGGCTCAAGTGGTAGAGTGCTAGCCTTGAGCATAAGAAGCTCAGGGACAGTGCCCAGGCCCTGAGTTCAAGCCCCAGGACTGGCAAAAAAAAAAAAAAAAAAAAAAAAAAAGGTGGACTACAATCCAGAACATGCAGTTGCTGTATAACACAGCAGCTAACCAGTGCGGGGCACACCAGTGCCTAGACTTGTGCCTGGCAGCACAGATAGATGAACACAGCTCCTACCAGGGTTGCGCAGCAGATACAGCACCGTGTTGGACTTCGCCGTTACAACAGCACATGCAATGTTGCCATGAGCTGTAACTCCTGCTAACAAAGCACAAGCCCCATCAGCACCCATGGCCATCTTCAAACACTTGGGTCTTTCCCGATGAGTGCTATAGTAGGGACAACTAACCTTCATGGATACTGGCTTCATTAAGGAAAAAAAAAAAAGAACCAAGAGCCAGGGGCTCACACCTATAATCCTAACTACACAAGAGACAGATATGAGGATTGGGGTTCAAAACCAGCCCAGACAGGAAAATCCATTAGACTCTTATCTCTAATAAAGTAGCAAAAAGCCAGAAGTAGAGCTCATGTGGAAGAGCACTAGCCTTGAGCAAAAGAAGCTCAGAAATAGTGCTCAAGCTCTTGAGTTCAAGGCCCCAGACCAGCATACATACACAAAAAGTCAAGTAAGATTTGCCCCAAATCACATCACATCTCAGAGAGAGATAATCCTTCATCTGTGGGGAAGAAAATAACACCAGAACACATCACACCCCCAGGAACTTCAGCATTCTGGAAAAGGTTACTGCTGAGAGAAGCAAAAATGTGAACGGGAGCTCTGAGACAGACTTGGAGGCCCAGCGCAGGGCTCCCTCTCCACAGCCATGGCCTCCCCTGTGTGGCGCAGGGCTCCCTCTCCACAGCCATGGCCTCCCCGATACCCAGCTGTGGCCAGCCCCTGGGCACTCCCCAGGCTCTCGCTGGTTTGTGTTGAGGCTGCACCAATATAGCTCTAGATGGGCTTCCAATTCGCTATCCTCCACCTCCGCCACCCAGGTGTGTTATGTGCTATTGCCCAGTCCCCCATTTGTTTTCAGGGATACGTGGCAGCCCTGGCCAGTCATGGCTCTTCACCACACAGTAAGTAGTGCAACTGATCTTAATAGGGTAATTATATAAATAAAGCCTCAGAAATCTAATCCTGGGGAAGACATACAGGTAACCCCGTGTGTCACCCTGAAAAGTACAACTACCAGGTGTGAAATCCAGGCCTATGGGGGAGAGGGTTGGAGAAAGCACCTGGGGTTCAAGGAGGCCATGCTCCAGACAGAGGAACTGGTATGTCCACAACAGTCCAGACAGGTCTCGGTGAGAATGGAGACCAAATATCACCTTCAAGGAACAGAAAGGCCCCGGTGGGCTGAGTGGCGTTGAGGGGGAGAGGACTGAGAGGCATGGAAGCCACCCAAGAGGATCACAGGCCAAGTGAGAAAACCCGCCCAGTCCCTCCTCTGCAGCAGGCAGCGGCAGGGTTGGGCCATGCAGCGCTGCCTAGCAGCATGCTCCCAGGACTGACCCAGGGCAGCTGTGAGCGCTGAGGTGGGCGGCGTGGGCGGCACAGGCATGAGGGTCGATGGAGCTTCCGAGCCTCCAACCAACCAAGACAGGGGGGCAGCCCACTGAGAGCATGAAAGGGAAACAGGAAAGTTCAGGCTTTCAGGAGAAGGGACTTATAGCCAAGATGCAGACAAGCAAGATGGGTAGATCTGGACTGTTCACCCGGATGAAGTGACAAAGGCCCTGGGAAGAGTGGAAATAACCACCGTAAAAGGTGCTGTAAGAAGCCGGGCGCCGGTGGCTTACGCCTGTCATCCTAGCTACTCAGGAGGCTGAGATCTGAGGATCACAGTTCAAAGCCAGCCAGGGCAGTAAAGTCCATGAGACTCTTATCTCAATAAACCACTAGAAAACCAAAAGTGGCTCTGTGACTCAAGCAGTAGAGCACTTGCCTAGAGCTGAAGAGCTGAGGGACAGCGCCCAAGCCCAGAGTTCAAGCCCCATGATTGATCAAAAAAAAAAGTGTTGTGAGAAAGGAGCTGAAAATGGTACTGATACAGCTTCAAGAGAGAGCCAGAGGGCAGCTATAAAATGGAAGAGCTCAGGATGCTGACACGTTCCGAGCTTGGGGGCTGACTCTGGAGACTATCAGAACATAGAAATATTCAAGAAGATTCAAAGGCAAACTGCACAGGCTAGGCTAGTGAGTGCCGGACAGTGTACCAAAAAATCCTGAGGACCAGTCAGGCTATATTCACAGAACAAGCGTTGTGTAAATGACACCCTGGAAGCAGAGATCGTCAAAAGCAGCCAGGATTGAGCATGCCTCAACTGAGCAGTCCATGACCCTGGTGGTTTGTGAGTACAAGAACAGTTGAGCTCTGCAAATCAGGGAAGAAGAGCAGCCAGCCAGCAGGGAGCACTGGCTCCAGAGCAAGAGGAGGCCAGAGAGGCCACTGGAAGTAGCCCAGGAGACTGGTGAAAACATAAGGGGAAAGAGAAGACATGTAAATACCAGGGCAAGGACAGAGCAGAGAATCTGGCTGTGCTCAGACCAAACTGCAGACATGGGTGCATGGAAACAGTCACTGCCCTGGGCTGAACCTCCTTTGCACAAATGAATTGCAAGCCTGAGAGGACAGGAAGCTCCAACTGTGGTGGTCCTTGTGGAGAAAGCACTCACTTCTGTATTTCAGTAAATGTACTCCCAGGAGTGAACACCTCACAGTGCATTCCACTGGGACTTACCCAACCTGAATGAGTTCGTTCAACTTCGTGGCGTTCTTGTCATCCATGCCTTTAAATGGAAAGACAAATGAGTGAAGCCATTAGATTCTTTTCATTGTTATCACCTTCCTCCCAGACTCCAAATCCTGATACTGAGTATCTGGGCTTTTCCAGACTAAAAGATCTATGGTATCTCCACCTCCCCACCTAGAGCTAAGACCTTTCACCCCACAGAGCTTCTACACCTGCATAGGTCTTCCTCGTCACTTTCTCAAGAGTCCACCATGCTCTCTGCAAAAATGAGTCCTTCTTCCTCATCCCTTGACACGGACAAATAAATTGCTGCCTTAGCCCAGATCACCCAGCTCTGGTGAGTTTGCTTCTTCTCGGATCCGTAGCCTGTGACATACTGGGCACACTTTCCCTGACTGACTCAGGTATACAGGCTGAATCCTCAGAATCCCAGGGAAAGGGAACGTCTGATGCCCACACTGTTTTCTCCAGTCTCATCACTGTCCTCAGTATGTGTGGGAAAGAAGCTAATGGGAGAACTGAGGGAGGGAACGTCGGTGCTCACTCTAAAGTTCATTTAAATCTTCTGCGTGATTGGGGACCAACAATACACAGCCAGGTTGAAAAAGATAAAGATGAAAACTGTAAAAGCAGCCAGACACAGACTGCACTCATACAGAAGGAACAAGAACCCAATGATCCTCACTAGAAACAGCGCCGGCCAGACCTGGACAATGTTAACTCAATGAAGGAGCTGAGGGGCGGGGGACACGGCTCAGTGGTAGCGCCCTTGTCTGGTACCTGCATTCCCTGGGTTTAAGTCAGTGAAGGAAGAGAAGACAGGAGGGAGAGAAAAGGGAAACTATCAAGTCAGAATTCTATATGCAGCAAAAAAAAAAAAATTTTTTTTTTTTTTCAGAATAAAGACAAAATTAAAAGCCGGGTGCCAGTGGCTCATGCCTGTCATCCTAGCTAGTCAGGAGGCTGAGATCTGAGGATAGAGATTCAAAGCCAGCCTGGGCAGGAACATCGTGAGACTCATCTCCAATAAACCACTAGAAAACCGGACGTGGCACTGTGGCTCAAGTGGTAGAGCGCCAACCTTGAGCTGAAGAGCTGAGGGACAGCGCCCAGGCCCAGAGTTCAAGCCGCACGACCAACCAAAAAAAAAAAAAGACAAAATTAAAGTTTTTTGGGTAAATAACTAAAAGAAATCATAGTTGGTGCAACTGGCTTCTTCCTTGATAAGAAGTACAGGAAGTAGTGTTGTGGCTCAAGTGGCAGAGCCCTCGCTTTGAGCTGAAGAGCTCAAGGACAACGTGCAGCCCCAGAGTTCAAGACTGACAACCCACCAAAAAAATAAAAAAGCTTTAGTGACTTACTGACAGAGTGCTTTCCTGGCAGGTATGAAGCCCTACGTTCAACTCATCAGTACCACAGACACAGAAAAATCCAGCTGTGGTGCTGTGGCTCAAGTGGTACAGTGCTATCCTTGAACAGAAAAAACTCAGGGACATTGCCCAGGCCTGTAGGTCAAGCCCTAGGCCTAGCAAAAATAAATGAATAAATAAATAAAAATTCAGCAGGTTTCTGCTGAAAGGGAAATGATGCTTCTGGAGAGGAAGAGCACAGGAGAGGGCACATGCAGTGAGCACGCGTGGAAATGGAGTCAGATGCACCACCTCCCTCGGAAGGACAGTGATCCCACCTCCCTGTGCCACAGCCAAGAGGCCTGTGGAGGGCGTGGCAGTTCCAGACAAAGAGACCTGGCCTGGAACCTGCTCCAGGACTCCAGGACACATCTCAGGAGAGGGAGTGGGGGGGCAGGCATAAGACCCTGCAGTCTGGTCTGCACTTGGCAGGTTAGACACTGAGAGCTGGGGGAGAAGCCCAAGGGAGGAGGCTATGAAACAAGATCACTTGTTGACACATGGGACTTTTTGACTTTGTTCTTAGAAGGACAGAAAGAGGGGAAGGGGAGAGGAGACAAGGAAGCCCACCTTGGTGACCTGAGACGCTCCAGCCCCTGGCTGAATGGTCTCGAGAGGACATGGATATAAGGAATACCACACCTTACCCCCTGGAACCCATCACCAGCCCCTAGGCTTGTGGCACTGTACCAGGCCCAAGCAGTACCTTTGCACAGAACTTTTCTGCTCATGAAGGCATGGACTAAGGAGCCAACAAGGAACCGCTATTCAAGGGTGGTGGTGCCCACCTTGCCTCTCCAGGCTGAAGAAGCAGACAACCCTAAGCAGATCACTTACTGCCCTCAAGCTTGAGTGCTCACAATCCTTTTCTAAATGGATGACACTAGCCCACGGAGAAGCCACGAGGGTGCTTCACATAATCAGTGTGTGGACACTCCAGGACAGGACAGAGACTCCAGTCAGAAACCCTAGGCAGAACGAGGTATGTTGAAGAGAAGTTTCAAATTCATTTTACAAGGGGCTCAGAGAGAGCAGCCTATGCACACATGCTTGGGAAAACACAAACAGGTCAAGAGGTACTTCCTCAAGAGGACAGAGCAGAGCAGTGGGGCTGGGGACTCCACACGTGGCAAGCTCCGTGAACCAGGACGGTTCCTGAGGAGAACCCCTTGCAGGGCCAAGGGCTCCGACAGTTCCCTGTGCCAACAGCCCCCGCATAGGCTCCAAAGATGTACAAGAGTAACTTGAGTGCCACTTCGCCGTTCTGAGAATGGGCAGCGATACTCACAGCCCCCGATTTTCTTGCGGAGCTCCCCATAGCAGATGAGGCCATATAGCTCTTGAGATGACTTCTTCAGCCCTCGAGAGAACACTGCAGGACAAGAGAAAGACAGCGCTCAGGAAGGGGGGCAGACACTCAGCGGGGGCAGCTGTGCGTGCGGAGTGGCACAGAGTGGATCCCAGGAGGCTCCGCTGACACAGCGACCCGGCCCTCACTCATGCACAATGCCGACCGCAGGAGAAGCTGGCAGAGCATACAGGAACACTGTTGGAGATGTTCAAAATAAACATCTACTCAATGCCGGGCGCCGGTGGCTCACACCTGTCATCCTAGCTACTCAGGAGGCTGAGATCTGAGGATCATGGTTCAAAGCCAGCCCAGCAGGAAAGTCCACGAGACTCTTATCTCCAATAAACCACTAGAAAACCGGAAGTGGCGCTGTGGCTCAAGCAGTAGAGCGCTCGCCTTGAGCTGAAGAACTGAGGGACAGCGCCCAGGCCCAGAGTTCAAGCCCCACGGCCAAGCAAAAAAAAAAAAACTACACAAAATGAATTTAGAGTTTAAAACACTGCTTTTGGAGAGCAGAGCAAATGTGTCCCGGAGGAAGTCACTTGTTCAGAATGGGAGATTCTTGCAGCTGGGAGGAGTGGATGAGAGCACCTCCCTATCTATCCTCCAGCAGGTAGGGGCTCTTCTCAGTATGGAGTTTTCCAGCACAAATGAGGCTCACACCTAGAAACTACCTCTCCCGCCTTCGTGCCCTCCCTAGTTCACAATGGATTTGCCGCTAAGTCCCACCCAATGTCCACCCCTCCCACCTCACGAGCAGGCACCAGCTTAGAGAGCAAGGAGACAAACAGGTACCACTGAACAGGAACCCACTATGTCTGGCCATCAGTGTGAGTCAAATGTGTGGAAATTCCAGAAGGCTCATTCAACGGACTGAGTTGGGCAGGTGCCTGCTGCCTCAAGCCACTCTGGACATCAGCAACACACAGAGAATAGCAAAGCACAGACAGGAGGTCCTGGGGCCCTGCCACCCTGCAAGTCTGGACCTCGGGCACCGGGGCACTGTGATCCTGATGTAACAGCCATTGGGCCCTGCCATCCGTGTGGAAACAAGGCAGGATTAAGACTGCCATAATCCCACATGGAACACACAGAGCTACAGACCCGGCAGCACATGCCCTCCTGGCTTACTCCTGCTTTGGCTCTTATTCTTTTTTTATAGCAATTTTTTTATTGTGATTAACTGAGAAAGTTATATTTATATTATAAGTTATATTAACTGTGAGAAAGTGATATTAAAGTCACACATTCTAACCTATTCTTCTTAAGGAGTAAAATAAACTTCTGATAAACTACAAATGAAGTAGTTTTTCAACAAATTCAGGACAATGGGGGCAAATCTGATCAAGGTATACCAAATGCATATATGGACATGTCAAAATGAAATCACCTTACACTGCTAACTGGTGCTTTTATAATGTATAAGAACAGTAACAAAGGACCACCAAAAACACATATAAAATATAGGGGCCATTGCTACTATGTGTAATGTGGCATAACAACATAGACAGACCACCCTGGGCACAGCTTTCCCCAATGGCAGAAGCCAGCCAGCTGCCAAGGGACTGGACAGTACCGAGGATTCCAGTGAGCCTCCTGGTGCTGGTTCAGAGGCAGTTGTCCCTAGCTGCTCAGACCCACATTGGCAGACCCACTGGAACCTCAGGACTGCCATGGAAGAAGAGGAGCTGTGTACGGTCAGGACAGAAGGGGGCTGGAGGAGAGGAAAGGATGCCCATCGGGTCTGCTGACACAGAGCCGTGACCCCTCACCCCTGGAGATACGTAAGAGGTCAAAGAATGATGCTTCCAGGTACCTAGGAAGCTTAGGGCTAGGAGTGAGGACAGAAGGTGAAAAACAACTGAAAAGCATCATCTGCTTCACCGCTTTCTGACATCAGCATGGGAGAAATGTGGGTTTAGCAGGCCCTGGGAATGAGCACTTGCAATTCAGCGCCATGAAGGAAACCCAAGGGCACTGTCCACCACATAGAAACGTGGGGCCCACCCCCCGGTCCCACCCCAGACACAGCCTCTCCATCCACACGTCAACCACAACAGGCTCCAAACCCTAAGTGTGCTGGCCACCTTGTGAGATCTTTCCTAAACCAGCCAGTGTAGCCTGAGTTTTAGAATGTTACTGAGTGGGGCTGGGAAGGTGGCTCAGTGGTAGAGCGCTTGCCTTGCATGCCTCTGAGGTCCTGGGTTCGATTCCTCAGCACCACATAAGCAAAAAAAAAAAGCTGGAAGTGGCGCTGTGGCTCAAGTGGTAGAGCACTAGCCTTGAGCTGAAGAGCTGAGGGACAGCGCCCAGGCCCAGAGTTCAGGCCCCACAACCGACCCCCCCAAAAAAAAAAACGAACCAGAATGTTACTGAATAACATTATCCACCTTAAAAAAAAAAAAAAAGCTGGACACCGGTGGCTCACGCCTGTAATCCTAGCTACTCAGGGGGCTGAGATCTGAGAATCGCAGTTCAAAGCCAGCCTGGGCAGGAAAGTCTGTGAGACACTTATCTCCAATAAACCACTAGTAAACCAGAAGTGGTGCTGTGGCTCAAGCGGTAGAGCACTCGCCTTGAACTGAAGAGGGCAGGGACAGCGCCCAAGCTGTGGAGTTCAAGCCCCAGGACCAAAGGAAAAAAAAAAAAAAGACCCCAAAAGGAAAATCAGAGGCGTAAACCCAACTTGCTGTGGAAGGCAAAATCAAGATAGGGCCAGCCGCCAGTGGTTCACACCCATAATCCTAGCTACTTAAGAAACTGAGATCTGAGGATCGTGTTTCAAAACCTGCCTAGAGCAGGAAGGTCAGTGAAACTCTTATCTCCAATTAACTAACCACCAGAAAGTGGTGCTGTAGCTCAAAGTGATAAAGTGCTAGCTTCGAGCAAAAAAGCTCAAGACATTCCTCAGGCCCTGAGTTCAAACCCCTTGACTGAAGGAAAAACAAAAAACCCAGAAATCCAAGCTAGCCTAGGACATCAATCAGAGGACCAGAACAATGCTCAGATATGTAAATAAATAAATGATAGGATACACAGCCACGGTGGTGACATCAGGAAATCTTGAACTCAATGAAACTGCTGAAAACAAACTCACTGACATTAGCAAAAGACCCACTGTGTGCACAAGAGAATGCTCTCACTGGGTCAAGCAAGGCCTCGAGAGACACAGAATGGTCAGCAGAGGAGGATGGGGGACACCAGAGGGCTCTGCTCCGTAGTCAGGTGGGGACATGGCATTGTCTTCTCTGAAAATTACAGTAATGTAACGTATTCCATGGAGAGAAAAGGAAGTGACCTGGACAAAGGAGTGGTGAAGATAGTGACTGTCAAAGGCACAGGTGGAGGACTAGCAAGGTGGTGACAGCTGTCCTAGTTACCCTGTTCAGGAAGTATAGTATCTGAAGGGGAGGATCAGAAGTTAGTCTAAGAGCGAGAAGCGGAAGCTCCAGGACACTGCAGGAATGCAGGGCATGGCCGTCCCAAGCCAGAACTAAGCAGGGGAGAAAACAGCCTCATCGGGATGAAATCTGACCAGTAGGCACTGGGCACGTCCCTGGGAAGCAAGTCCTGGGCTAAGTGCATGAGGACAGTGCAGAGAGATGACCTAAGGGCACTCCCCAGCAAAAGCCACCCTTGTCTGGTGGCCCTGAGGCGGACGCCACCACATACTCACCGTTGTCGAAGTCAATGTACTTGGTGATCTTGTGCCAGGTGCGGTAGTAGAAGTGCCGGACCTGTTCTTTGTTCTTCACCATGCTTGCTGGCTTCCCCTTTTTCTTGTACTTCAGAGCAATGTTGTTCTGAATAGCTTCAAAGTCCTTCCCATGCTAGAAAAAAAGCCCATGATAAAGAGTAGCAGTTAAAATAAAAGAGGCTCATTATTTCAAGACACAGTGGCACTCGCCTCTAACTGCAGATATCTGGAAGCTGAAGTAGGAGGATGTGCAAACAATCAAGAGTTCAGGCCAGGAAGTGGCACTGTGGCTTAAGGTGGAAGAGCACCAGTCTTGAACAAAAGAGCTCAAGGACAGCATCTAGGCCCTGAATTCAAGCCATACAAGGGACCAGAAGAATGAAAAAAAAAAAAAAAAGAGTTGAGGCCAGCCAGACTCTGGTGTCTCACACCTGTAACCTTACCTACTACGGAGACTGAGATCTGAGGATCATGGTTCAAAGCCAGCCCAGCAGGAAAGTCTTATCTCCAATTAACTAACAGAAAACCGAAAGTGGAGCTGTGGCTCAAAGAGCTAGAACTCAAGCGAAGGAGCTTAGGGACAGCACACATGCCCTGAGTTCAAGTCCCACAAGAAGCAACAACAAAAACAACAACAACAACAGAGTTCAGTCAAGGCAACACAGTGAGACATGATCCCATCTTAAAAAACAAGAGGCAAGCCGGGTGCCTGTAATTCTAGCTACTCAGGAGACTGAGACCTGAGGATTGTGGTTCAAAGCCAGCCCGGGCAGGAAAGTCTGTGAGACTCTTATCTCCAATAAACCACCAGAAAACGGAAGTGGCGCTGTGGCTCAAGTGGTAGAGCGCTCACCTTGAGCTGAGAGCTAAGGGACAACCTATGACCAACAAAAACAAACAAACAAGTGGCATTACACAAGAGTTCTAGAGAGGCACAACAGTAAGACCAGAAGAGGACAATCACAGGAGAGAACCACAAAGGCGCAATGCGCCCCAGCACCTCTTCACACGTGTATAAAATAATATACAAACTGAGACGAGCTTCAAAGATATGGAAACAAAACATTTTTTGTAATTTATCTTTTTCGGATGATTTTGTATTATTTACCTTATACACAGTGTGTTCACTTGCACACCTGAGGGAGGGCGGGGGAGGGCCCAGAATCTGAGGGAAAAGGTGACCAAGTACATTAGAGGGGCGCACGGGCTGCCCTGGACAGTGATGAAAGTAACCTGTGCAGCTCGTGGGTAGAGATGGAGAACAGATGACACTACGTAAAAGGAAATGTACTTATGACTGGCATATGTAAAGGTGACGCTGTTATACGTCACCTATAAAACAAAAAAAGAGGCACATAAAACATGAAAGGCAAAGCTAGATCTGAAATACCTCCTTCCACGTCTGGCTCAGAGGCCATCTCTTCCCAAACCACTTTCAACTTAGACAGGGGACAGTGGAAGCAGAGGCCACACCAGGATGGCCCAGCACCTGGGGCTCTGCCTCCTGAAACCAACTATATACCTTACAGTCAACCCCATAGATGCCTGCTGGAGTAATTCCCTGAAGGGCAGGGCTGGCTCTGCACATCTGGCAAGACTCTGGTGTTCTACTCTCTCTCCACTGCCCATCTGGCTTAGAAGGCGCTCCTGTTTCCTCTGCATTTAGTGCTGCTCTGGGCGAGGGCTCCGCTGGAAGCCCAAGCAGAAGTGAGTTGCACCAAAAAGGCAGTGAAGGGCTAGGTGTGCGCCCAGCGATGGACCCTGTGGTCAGCAGACACAAGACTCTAGGCTCCTCTCACAATAACAAGGGTTGGGGAACCAAACCTTCATCAGTACCGCAGAAACAATGTTCCTCAGGGTGGAGGTCTGCGCTCCACCACAGTCCCACAGCTCAAGATTTCATTTCCCACACTCCCCCCCAAACAATGAGCCGCAAGAGAGGCCCCATCAAAGTCAGACACATAAAATGTCAGGCATAAAGCAGGTATACTTTACTCACATGCTCTTTTACTGTGAGATACAAAGTACCAGTAATAGACAGTAATAGACCAGTAATAGTTTTCTGGAAAACTAAAAACATTACTTCCCAGAAAATGAAATAAGGCTCTGAAAGTGCAGCTCAAGCAGCTTTGTCTAGCAGGCTTGAGTTCAAACCCCAGTAGCATCAAAATAAAAATAAGTAAGAGTTGGGCGTCAGTGGCTCATGCCTGTAATCCTATCTACTAAGGAGGCTGAGATCTGAGGATTGCGGTTCAAAGCCAGCCCAGGCAGGAAAGTCCGTGAGACTCTTATTTCCAATAAACCACTAGAAAACCGGAAGTGGTGCTGTGGCTCAAGTGGTAGAGCACTTGCCTTGAGCTGAAGGACAAATCCCCACGGCCGACCAAAAAAAAAAAAAAAAAACATTGAGGCCGTGAGCCAGTGGCTCACGCCTGTAATCCTAACTACTACTCAAGAGGCTGAGATCTGAGAATCGTGGGTCAAAGCCAGCCTGGGCAAGAAACTCCGAGACTCATCTCAAATAAACTACTCAGAAAATCGGAAGTGGCGCTGTGGCTCAAGTGGTAGAGTGCCCCATTACTGACCCCCCCCCAAAAAAAACCCACCCCTGGCTCACCCCTGTAATCCTAGATCCTCAGGAGGCTGAGATCTAAGGATCACAGTTCAAAGCCAGACCAAGGAGTCAATAAGACTCTTATGTCGAATTAACCAGAAAAAAAAAAAAAGAAAAAGCCAGAAACAGAGTGGTGGCTCTAACTGTAAAGGTGGCTCAAATTGTACAGTGCTAGCCTTCAGTGAAAAAGCTCAAGGACAGAGCCCAGCCCGAGTTCAAGCCCTATGAATTGTGCGCTCCCATGCATGCATGCATGCACGCACGCATGCACGCACGCACGCACAAAGAACACTTTTGGATTTGTCTAGATGATTTCACATCTATCCAAAGTCTCATCTCTTTTCAGGGACAAAGAGATTACTGGCAGGCAGATCAGTGATGTCCGCCTGGGAGGCAACTTCAGAAGGAACATTATCAGTGGTGGGTCAAGTCTGCTGTCCCCTTTAGCTATGTCTTTCCTATCTCTATGTAAACAATTTATGGCTTACATTTCAGAGTTACTGAATTTGTTTCCTAGACTTGGCTCTCACCTATAATCCTAGCTACTCAAGAGGCTGAGATCTGAGGATTGTGGTTCAAAGCTGGCCAGGGTAGGAAAGTATAAGACTGTTATCTCTAATAAATCACCAGAAAACCGCAAAACTGTTATCTCCAATAAAGCACCAGAAACCCGGAAGTGGCACTGTGGCTCAAAGTGGCAGAGCACTAGCCTTGAGGAAAGAGAGCTCAGTAACAGCACGTAGGCCCCAAGTTCAAGCCCCATGACTGACACATGTGTCGTCCCCCCCCCCCCCCCCGGCAAAAAAAGGAAAAGGCTTATTAACTGAGTAACCTATTCCCGATTCCACACACCAAGGAAATCACGTAAGGATTGTGCACAAAGATGTTCACTGTTGCATTATTCCTATCGACAACATCTGGAAGGGTGGCACTGACCAGCATGGAGAACAGTTAAGTGGTGTTGGGACTGGCCAGTCTCAAGGGACACTCCCCGTCTGCTGTGACTACTTGACTCTGCCACTGGATCAAGCCAGACACGACACACAAAGAGAGGGGGCACGCTGTGTGCCGGTGTAACTCTACAGATCAGGCAGTGTACACACAGGTCAGTTTGTCTATACCTGAAATAGAGCATTTATAAGCATTAATAAAAAAGCTGAGCAGCGGGCAGGAGTGTGGCCGCCTCACTGGACAACGGGTCTGGACAGTTACTTCTTAATTTGTAGAACTTTATCTGGCTCAGGTTAGCTGCGGTGTCTTCTGTTACTCATCGGCTACTCTGATGGTATCCACTTGGGCATCCTTACTCAAGCCCTCCCCTCCCCCCCTTCAGCCCACTCAGCAGCCAGGGAAAGGCAGAACCAGCAGTGTATTTGTGAAACAGTGAGAACCTTGGGACAAAACAAAAGTGTCACTGAAATTTATCGTACCAGTCACTCTCCTGTCCCACAAGAGGAAACAGGAGGCCAAAGTTGGAGCTAAAGAAATGCCTATCTACCCCACCACTGTTGGGGCCACCTGACGAATCCTGCTCACCCAGCAGCCGTGGGGCAGGAGATGCGGGGAACAGACAAGGTGGGAGGGAGGACTCAGGAAGGACGGCCGCACCGGCCAGCCCTTCTCAAACCGACGACGTACCTCATACAGTCCCTCGAAGAAAGTGTTCTTGTCCTCTGTGCTCCATGACTCCCACTGCCGCCGCACCTTCTTGCCTTCTTCCTTCTCAGCCCCTGAGGGCCCTAAGTTCCGGGAGGAAGAGCGCGAGCCCCCCGCAGGGGGGGCAGGGGCAACCCCAGACACGCTTCCAGATGACGACGCACCACTGTCCGCTCCTTGGAGAGAAAGGACTATACAGTAACCTCTTCAGAAAGAGGGGGCAGGGCAGGCAGGGGCAGGGGGAAGCGGGGGTAGGGGGGAAGCAGGGGCAGGGGGAAGCGGGGGCAGGGGCACACTGCCCACCATCTCACTGCAGCTAATCCACCAGGAACGCCAGCATGTAACACTCAGAGAAAATGAGTCTCTCACAACAGAAGCCTGAACTGAGCAGATGATTCTTAAGCTATTTTAACAGTAAGGAGGACAGAGACCACATGTACTTTCTGAGCAGCACAGCAATGCTGCGCATTTGATGTTTAATTTGACATTCATACTCACAGAGGGTGCAGAGACCTATCCCCTTGGCAAAGCTGATACTGTATTTCACAGTCTCTTCTACCATCTTTTCAAATAAAGAAGTGAACTTCAAGAACATTTGTGTGTGCAAAACATGGCCTTCATTTAGACACACCAGTACATCAGACTATAAACCATTTAAAGCCAGTGGATCTATAATGTTAGAAGTATTCTTGGTGCATATCCAGACTGGGGTTTTTAAGCACTGTGAAGTTCCCAAGTCCTCATACAGTACCAGTCCCTAATCTGGACGTCCTTCCAGGCAATACACATAACATCTAACAGCTAACATATAATACAGGGAAGCCTGGAGGGGAAAGGGAGGTCGCAGATGTTCTTCTGACCTCCTGACTTCCTTCCTCCGGTAAGGATAAGGTAAGACCATGAAATACTAAGAAATCTTCCAACGATGAAACAACTTTTCAACAAAGGTTAAAAAAAGAAAAGTAAAAAATTCAGTCATATGTAGTAGCTCAAGCCTGTAATCCTAGCTATTTGAGAAGCAGAGATCAGGGGATTATGATTCAAGGTCAGCCTGGAATAAAGAAATTTGCAAGATTCCATCTCAGTCCATGGCTGGACATTCCCCAGTCACTGGAGAAGCATACTGGCTGGGCGCTGTGACCCGTGTCTGTCCTCCCCAGAGGTACAAGAAAGCACAGGTAAGCCAGGCCCCGGTGGCTCACGCCTATCATCCTAGCTACTCAGGAGGCTGAGATCTGAGAATCGTGGTTCAAAGCCAGCCCCGGCAGGAGAGTCTGTGAGACTCTTATCTCCAATAAACCACTAGAAAACCAGAAGTGGTGCTGTGGCTCAAGCAGTAGAGCGCTCACCTTGAGCTGAGGGATAGTGCCCAAGCCCAGAGTTCAAGCCCCACAACCAAAAAAAAAAAAAAAAAGCACAAGTAGCAAGATTAGAGCCAGGCTGGCCAGGCATAAGGCAAGCCCTTACTTTGAAAATAACCAGCTGGATGCCAGTGGCTCAGGCCTGTCATCCTAGCTACTCAGGAGGCTGAGATATATGGAAAACAGTTCAAAGCCAGTCCAGGCAGGAAAGTCCCTGAGACTCTTACCTCCCATAAGCCACTCAGAAAACCGGAAGTGGCACTGTGGCTCAAGTGATAGAGCACTTGCCTTGAGCTGAAGAGCTGAGGGACAGCGCTCAGGCCCAGAGTTCAAGCTCCATGACAGATGAAAAAGAAAAGAAAAAAAGAAAATAACCAATGCAAAATGGCTGGGATTGTGGCTCAAATGGTACAGTACCTGACTATTAAGAATGAGGCCCTAAGTTCAAATTCCCACCAAAAAAAAAAGCTCTAAATATCAAACTATCTGTGCACTATGTGTGCACTGAGCCCCAAATTCCTCATGAAGGACTGTTTGAGAAAGGGTTGCTCAGTTACTCTGCATCACCCACCCATGATATAGAGTTTTAACGTCATTTCAGGTTTCACAACAAATACTCATGAACTCTCTCCTCCTGTGCCAGCTTGCCAACCAGCCCTTGACCGTTTAGCTTAACTTCAACAGTCTTGTCTTCTGTGCATGTAAGAAAGAACACACAGCTTAAGTCAGATGCCATGATAAGTTAGGGAGATTTCACTGAAACATAGCATTGGTAAATCTGATGAGCATGAATCATAAATGAAAACAGAATGGAAGTATATCTGAACTGACCACAGGGGCAAAGACCAGGGTAACTCACACTTGGAGACATGAAATGAACCTGTACTAGTAAAACTGACTTTGATGGGGCCCTGAAGTGGCAAACAACTCCTCAAAGTGACCAGATAACCTTTCCACTGACTAGCAGTCAGCTGAGAGATGGCTAAGTCCTTCTTTCTGATGTTTCCTAAGCAATATTTCTTCTGCAGAGGAAATTAAAGCAAGCTGGATATCCAAAGAAAGGAAATCACCCATGTAATCATCCCAGCATTCTAGACCTCAAAGGTACTGTGAAAGTAGAGTAGATTCACATACTTCAGAGAAAAGCGCAGTCCATCTGATCTACTCCAGGAACTTCAGATGAGGACATGGCTTCCTTGCTTAGCTCAAGCAGTATAAAAATAGAAGAGGCCCAAAGACAAAGATACTCTGGTGGACCATAAAGGAAACTATCTAGAAAAAGTTACCCTCAGTTTGGCAGGGGGTGGGGGGGTGGCCTAGGATAGTAACCAAGAGGAAGAGCAAAAGCAAAGGATAAAGGGAGAAAAGAAATACAAGAGATGGAAGACAATTTTAATTCTTTCCAGGTGGGGGTGTGAGAAGTCCAACCAAAGAGAGTCAAAGACAAGCTTCAGCTGGGCACTGGCGGCTCACGCCTGTCATCCTAGCTATTCAGGATGCTGAGATCTGAGGATCATGGTTCAAAACCAGCCTAGGCAGGAAAAGTTCATGAGGCTTTTATCTCTCATTAACCACCAGAAAGCGAGAAGTGGTGCTGTGGCCCAAGTGGCAGAGTGCTCGCCTTGAGCTGAAGAGCTGTGGGACACAGCACCCAGGCAGAGTTTGAGCCCCATGACCAACCAAAAAAAAAAAAAAGACCAACTCCAAGGGCATTTCTGGGTCCACAGAGAGGTTTGAATTCACACGCATGGTAAGAAGCCAAGCACCTAAGAAGCCTGGGGGCAGTGGCTCCTCGGCGAAGAGACAGCGCCTTGCTCTCCCAGTGAGCGGGAGCCTTGACAGCACATGCTCGATGGCAGTCAGGGCTACGGCCCCGGATACTTCACTGGACTCCTCCTGCCTGTCACTGACCCCACACCCGCACACCCCAGGCTCCGGATGCACAGGACAAACCCCTTCCTCCCAGTCCACGTCCACCTCAGTCCTAGCTGTCCCATGGCCCCGTGCTTCACCCCACAAAGCTGTCACAAGAAGTCCAACAGCCTCTCAGCTCTCCCACACCACTACCCTATGGCAGGCCACTGTCACAGCGCTCACCTGAGGAAAGCAGGCATGTGGCCTTGGTCTGCCTGCCTGCCATCTTGGGAAGACAAAAGCACTTTGGCTTCCATCTACAGCCACCCAGTACCCAGCAGGCTTGGGAATACAGAACCTTATTTCAACTCCAAAACACTAGGTTTTTCTCATCCTTACAAAAGCCTAGATTGTTCTCATCCTTCAATGCAGATTTACTGCTCAGATGTTTTGTACAGGTGGGGAAATTGAGGCAAGGCTGCTAGGCAGCACAAACCAAGCCTGACCCCGTCCTCCCGCTGCAAACCTACCTCCCTGCACCAAGTGGGAGAGCTCCCCAGCAGCGCGCCACCCTGTTCTTCAGCATCTGCTTCTTCATTAAACACAAGGCTAGAATGCAGGGTCTTGGGATGAATACTTGTTCTTAAGATTTCTCCCCTACTTACTGAAGATGAGGAAATTCAGAGGTTAAATAACTTTCCCAAACCACATAGCTGTTGAATAGCAGAAATTAGGAATTTGGAAGATTTCTACCTCTTGGAAAATCAGCCAGGTGCTGATGGCTCACACAGGTAATTCTACTCAAGAGGCTGAGATCTGAGGGCTGAGGTTTGAAGCCAGACTGGGCAGTAGAGCTAGTGAGACTCTTATCTCCAACTAACTACCAAAAAAGCTGGAAGTGGTGCTGGCCTTCAGCACAAAAGCTCAGAGACAGCGCCCAGGCCGAGCTGAAGCCCCAGGATGGGCACCAAACAAAAATAGAAAGCAAGAAAGAGAAAGCAAGAGAAAGTGCGGCACGCATGTGCACACAAGAGAGAAGGAAAGAGAGAGAGAGACACCAAACTCTGTGCCTCTTATTTTATTTATTTATTTATTTTGTCAGCCGTGGGGCTTGACCTCTGGGCTTGGGTGATGTCCCTCAGCTCTTCAGCTCAAGGCAAGAGCTCTACCGCTTGAGCCACAGTGCCACTTCGGGTTTTCTAGTGGTTTACTGGAGATAAGAGACTCATGGTCTTTCCTGCATGGGCTGGCCTTGAACGATGATCCTCAGATCTCAGCCTCCTGAGTAGCTAGGATTATAGGTGTGAGCCACCAGCTCCTGGATATATATTATTTTTCTTTACTTGTAAAGCGAAGGTAACAAAATGTCATGATTTGACAATGCTGGGAAAATTTATGTCATCTTCAAAAAATTTCTGTATTTCAAAGTGTGAAGTAACTTGTATTTTAAGGAAAAATAGAGACATAAGAGGCTGAAATTTGGTAAGGTGGTTATGTTGTTATTAAGACTACGAAGAACTAAACACAAACAAATAAATGCTCAGAGTATCATGGTTCCAAACCAGCCCAGGCAGAAAAGTCCTCAAGATTCTAACTCCAATAACAAGCAAAAAGCTAAGATGGAGTTGTGGCTCAAGCAGTAAAGCACCAGCTGTGAGCAAGTCACAAATGAGCAAACCCGCCAAGTGGGAGTATGAGGCTCAGCGGTCAAGCGCCAGTACAAGTTTATACATACCAAAACAAAAACAAAGGGCTAGGACAGCGGCTCAGCGGTCAAGCGCCAGTACAAGTTTATACATACCAAAACAAAAACGAGGGGCTGGGAAGGCGGCTCAGTGGTAGAGGCTCGCCTTGCACGCAGGAGGCCCTGGGTGCCATTCCTCAGCACCACATACTCAGAAAATGCTGAAAGTGGCGCTGTGGTTCAAAAGTGGTAGAGTGGTAGCCTTGAGCTGGAGAGCTGAGGGACAGCGCACAGGCCAGAGTTCAGGCCCCAGGGCTGACCAAAAAAAAAAAAAAAGTCTACTCTTAAAGACTCAGAGTAATAAAGCAGAGGTGTGTGGACAAAGCCGGATAAGAAAGGCCTCCATCTTCTCCCCAAGTCCTTTGCTACCAATGTCCAGGAGGACTGAGATTGGCAAGGAAGGCAGCAACTGAAGGAGCTGTCACTCCCAACAGTCAATGTCCGTATGTGAAAATGGAACTAGTAAGCGGAGGGCCTGGGGAGGGTTGAGGCAGATGTGGGGGTGACAGAAGAGGTAAGACCCATCAACGTTCTGTACTCATAAGCAGGCATGTAGTGCTGAGACCCCTTTACACAAGTATTATATAAGTATTTAAAGATAACAAAACAACAAATAAATTTAACAAACCGAAACCAACAAAAAGATTAGGAAAAAAAGCTGCTAGTGCCTCAACCGTGAGCTTTTCCCGTGGAAGTTTGTTGCAAAGTAAAAAAATGCTCGTTTCTTTTTGACCCCTCCCTGTTTAGCCACTCCAAGTGGAGATTTCCAGTCCACAGGAAAGAGATCCTCCACAGAACCAGTTCTAGAGACTGGCTGGACAACATACACAGACCTGCAGTCACGCCTGGCCTTCTCTCCTGTGGAGGACGAAAGTACCATTCTCTCTGAAGCCTGACGGGGAATGTCCAGGGAACAGTAAAGTGCATCAAAGGGTCTGCAGGGTCCGCAGAGCCTCTCATGGGGAGGGCCTATCACAAGGAGCCCTCAGCAGGAAGCTCAGGGCTTCCACAGCAGAGTGCTCAACGCAAAGGAGACAACACTCCCCACTTCCCTCCAGAGAAAGCCTTTACAGCTTAGCTTGCTACAACTGGAAAAGAGAAGTCACAAGAAGCACAACTAACACATCTTATTAATACTAAATACTACACAATGAAAAGTCAATCTCGGCTCTAAGCTACCCAGGGGGCAAGAATCATGATCAGAAGCATCAATAACCCACCAAGTCAACCAGAAACCTGTTCCACCTGGGTAAGCCTCCCAACTGTAAAAACAAAGCACACCTCCCTCCCTCCACTGCCCTGTCAAAACCCACCTGGACATCAAGACCCCGCGACCCTCCTTGATGTTCAGGGGGTAGCGCTTCTGTCAGTGCCTTTACACCAACATTTCTTCCCAGCAACCCCAGCTGAAGGCCACAGCAGGGGCCCCCATCCCTTCTTTCATAGGTTTTGGGGGGCGGGGGGGGGCGCGACAGAGACACACCTCTGATGGAAAAGCAAACTCAAAAGCAAAGTGCAGTAGGAGGACCTGGGAGATGGGAGGTGTGGGGAACCAGGGGGCATCCGGGTCCAAGCCAAGGAGTTTGCGTGCGTGAGGGCAGACCTGAGGTCAAGTGTAGCGGTAACTAGCAGAGAAGGTACTTTTTAAAAAAAAATAAAAGTCAAGGCTATGATACAAATTCAGAGTTTTCCTAACCCATTAGCGATTTTCACACCAGAATTACTTGTACATGAGGCAAGTTTTAATTTCTGAAACAAGCAAGGTTACCTCACACTTAAATCTTTAAGCAAGACTATTTACATCAAAACTTGTCACTGAGTTACTAATCCCAGGGAATTCAGGGTTCCACCCCCTTCAATTTTGAATAGCAGTGAGTTTAATGGGACACACTGGCAAAATGGATCCTCTTTTTTTTTGGGGGGGGGGGTCTGGTCGTGGGGCCTGAACACTGGGCCTGGGCGCTGTCCCTCAACTCTTCAGCTCAAGGCTAGCTCTCTACCCCTTGAGCCACAGCGCCACTTCTGGCTTTTTTCTTTTTGCTTATGTGGTGCTGAGGAATTGGACCCAGGGCCTCACGCATGCAAGGCAAGCGCTCTACCACTGAGCCACCTTCCCAGCCCCAAGGTATTCTCTTTTTATAACCACCATTACCATGAGTAAATTTAATGTTGTCCAAGGAACTAAGTGAAAGATTTTTTCCCCATACAGAACACACCAGGAATCAGTGAGATATTTGCTGTTTTTAAAAAGTGCTGCAAACTTGGCTCGAAACAAAAGAATTTAAGAGCAGTTTACCTCACGGTTAAGAGCAGAATGCAGACGAGGAAGTATGAGCACATGGAACACATGACATGCATCTTACTTATTCCCACAGTGGGGACCCCGGAGCCCCAGTCCAGCAGTCACATCCTCAACCTAGGATGAGCACACCAGAGCGTGGCCTCAAGTGGGGCCACGGGGTAGGGTGGAGAGGAAGCAAACGTCTGCGCACCAACCAGGACTGGGTTGACACTGCAGGAGTCCCTTCCCTGCGCCCTTGGTACTTTCCAAGCCAAGAACACCTGAGTGTTGGGACAATGAACCGGTCCACTCCTGTGGTTGCTGGTCATTCTTTTTGGGTTTCTTACCAGTTTCCTCCCCTGTAGTTTTCAAAGCAGGTTCCTTTGTTGCACTCCCAGCCCCTGACAGTTTGGGGACCCGCAGAGCAGGTACTTTCTCCCCCCATCCCTAAGCTACTGTTTGTAGTTTTACGTGGCCATCTGAGAAAAGTCAGCAGCGACCCTGTGCGCTGTGGACATCTATCGGACTGGCCCAAAGGAAGGGCACGACCTGGCCCCTCGCCCGGCACCCACACAGCAGGCAGCGCCTCGGGGAAGGGCGGAGGGGACGCGGCCCTCGCCGGGGGCCGTCCCGGGCGGGGGTCCGCGGCTGCAGGGCCGCGGCCCGGGGGTGCCTACCTTTCCCGCGGGGCCCCGAGCTGGCGCCACCGCTGCCCACGGCGCAGGGCGCGTCCTTCCGGGGCCTCTTGCTCTGGGGCCGCACGCTGGACCGGAGGAAGTGGTGCTGGTCCTGGGAGCTGCCCTGTGGCGGGGACGAGGCCGGCGCCGCGGCGGGGCCCGCGGGGGCGCCGCCGGCCCGCGGGGTCGCGCCGTCTCTCTTTGTGCCGCTGCCGTCCTCGGCCGCGTCCGCGCCGCCGGGCCCCTCGACGTCCAGCGACTCCTCATCGGCTGCCCGCTTGCCCAGCTTCTTGAGCCCGTCCTCCCCGCTGCCGGAGTCGCCCAACTTCACTGTCATCCTGCGGCGGGAGAGGCGAGGGGCGGTGAGAGGCGCGGGCAGAAGTTTACCGCCGGCCTCCCAACATGGCGGCCGTTGTTTGTTCCAGCGCCGCCCGCCGGCCCGCCGGGGCCCGCACGGCGCCGGCCCCGGCCCTCACCCCGGCCCGCCCGGCCCCGCGCCGGCCCGGCCCGCGCCGCCGGCCCCGCCGCCCCCCCCCCCCGCCCGGCCGGCCGCCCCGGGCGCGGCGGATCGGCAGCCCGACCCCGCCGGGCGTCCGGCCCGCCTCAGCCCCCACCCCGGGGGCCGCCGTCCCGCCGCCCACCCCGCGGGGCCCGGCCTGCCCTCCTCGCTCCCGCGCCGCACGCAGCTGCCCGGCCCTCGCCCGCGGCCCGTCCTCCCCGCCCGAGACGCGCGGGGTCCCGACGCGCACCTGCCCCGCGCAACGGCCCGCGCCGGCCGCGGAGCCCCGGCCGGCAACGCGGAGGCTCGGGCTGCGCGGCGCGGGACCCGCCCGGGGGGCGGACCGCAAAGCTTGAGCCACAAAGAGCCTGTTGCGCGGAACGGGCTGGGGACACCCGGGAAAGGGTCGGCCCGGCCACGCCCGGGCCGGGGCGCGAGGAGCCCGAGGGACAGACGCCCGCGACCCGCGGCCGCGGCGCGAAGTGTCCGCAACCAAAGGCCAGGCGGGCGGCCTGGGGCGGAGGGACCCCCGCCCGGGGAGGACCGCAGGGGCGAGCGTGGACCGGCGCCCCGCGGACCGGGCCGCGCCCGTCCCCACTCACCGGGGAGACCCGCACGCGACCCCGCGACGGGAACCGACTCGGCACCGCGGCGGAGGCCCGGCGGCCGGGGTCCCTCCGCAAAGACCCGGACCGGGGCAGAAAGGCACAGCGGCGCCGCGACTCCGGGGCGAACGGCCACGAAACGGGGTTCGCCCTCTGCTCAGAGGACGGGGTCGCTCCGAACCCCGACTCGACCGAGTAGGAGCGCTGACCGTGTGTGTTCCAGACCACCACGGAGAACCGACGACGCACACCCGGGCCGGGGCAGACCCCACGGCTCCCGACCCCGGGCTCGCTCAGCCCAACTCACTTCCACCGACCCGAGCGCCAGGTCCCCAGACGCCTGCTCCTGGGGCCCGCGGTGGGGGCGCCCGGGACCCTCCTCCCGCGACCCGGCCGACACGGGAGGCGCTCGCCCGTGCGCCAGGCCGCGTCCCGGCGGCGGCGGCTCGGGCGGGAGTCCGTCACTTCCTGAAGGTGGGAGGCGCCGGGACGGCGGGCCGCGGCCCCGCTCCACACTCTCCGTGCCGCTCCCGGGTGGGAGAAGCGCGCACCCCCCCGAGGGACGGGACGGCTCGGCGGCACGCGGCGCGACCCCTCAGCCCCGCGGGCCCCGTGCGCACCGCGCCCCCCCCCGCGGGCCCCCGCGCCGCGCGGCCTCCCCGGCCGACTTCCGAACGCAGGCTGCGGTCACCTTTTTCATCCACGCCCCGCCGCAGCCTGGCTTCCCGGGCCCCCAGGCCTCCGCGGGCGCCCGCAGAACTGGCCGGGCCGGGCAGCTGCGGCCAGGCCGCGACGCCGGGCGGATGGCCGCGGACCGGCCGCAGTCACCGAGAAATGTGGGCCCCGCACGTCCGGCTTTGCGAGCTGGCTCGCGGCTGACGGGGCCCCGGTCGCCCAGACCGCCGCTGCTCGGCCGCGGAGGCCCGGACCGCCGATCGCAGCACAGTTCCGGCTGCCGCTGCCGCCGGAGACACCGAGACGGCTCCGGGGCGGGGCGGGGCGGGCGTCCCGGACGGGGGCGAGCACGCAGGAGCTTTCCGGCGGACGCGCCCCCCAGGGCGAGCTACCATTGGCCCAGGGCGGGCGAGCGCGCTCTCACGCACGGGATTCGGGGACGGCTCGCGACGCCAGGCGTGTTGTGACTCCGTCCCCGCGCCCGTGCGTCGATTCTGATTGGTAAACCGACAGCCAATGGGCTCAGCACCCTGGCTGCGATTGGCTGCCGCCGTGTTGACGGATGCGTGAGAAGTCGCCGCTTCAACGCGGCGTCTTGAATCGCGCGCGAACCCGGGTGGGGAGCGGGTGAGAGGCTTCGCACGCCGCGGTGTGGCGTGTCACTTTTTTCCCTCCCCTCATCATGGCGTTGAGGGAGTTCTTGAAACTAGTGTTTACCAGACTGAGGTTTGAAAACTAGGGTCCCCCCCTGCAGGCGAGGCCAGCGCCCCTCAGCCCTCTGGTCCGCCGGCGCGGACGTGCCGTCGCCGCGTCTGCTGTCCGGCACCTCACCGGCCGTTGGCGGACTGGACGCCAGCTGGGAGGCGCGCACTGCCCGCCGCGGCCTCGAGGCTGGGCCTGCGGCTCGCTCGCCAGAGGCGCGGGCGCGGCCTGATGGGCCCAGGGCGCGCCGCGAGAGAACGGCGCTGACCGGGCCCCGGATGTCCCGGCCTCGGGTCGCGGCTCGGCGCCAGAACTAGGCCGCCGGTGGGCAGCAGGGACCTGGGGCGGGTGAGGGAAGCCCGGAGAGAGCGCCGGGGAGCCGGACGCCGCTAGGGCCGCGCAGCGGGAGCTGAGGAGGAACCACCGCCGCCGGGCTCCGGGGCGGGGCCGCGCCTGGGAGGCGCGTCGGACGCGGCCGGCCGCCTTCGGCTCTTTCCGCCTTGTCGCGCGGCGTTGTCGGGGCAACGCGGGCCGCGCCGTGGTCCCTCCCCAGGTGAGTGCCCCGGGCCCGCGCCGAGTCCGAGGGGGGCTGGGGACGGGCCTGCAGAGGTCACGGCTGGGCCGGGGTCCCGCCGGGGTGGAGGCTGGAGGCCGGCCCGCGGGACTCGGGCCTGCCGAGGCCGGGGAGGACGGGAACCGGGCCTCGGGTTCCTCCTCCGTGGCGAGTGTGGCTCCCGAAGTCACTCCCCACCAGTCTCAGGCACCCCGACCGGCACCAGTTGCTGTTGGGGCGGGGGGGGGTGCTGTGGACGGATATGTGTGGAGCGGTCAGCACCACCCCTGGGCACTGGAAGGAAGCGGGGTAGGGGAACCCTGGAGCAGGGGACGCTGCACCGCTCCCCCGCCCCACCCCGCCTGCTCTTCAGACGTCAGATAGGTGCCCAGAGCCGTCCTAGAGGGCTAGACAGAGGGTGGCCACTGGTGTCCGCCCCCGAAAGCCTATGTTGGAACCCATCCTTGAGTCCCTGACATTGTCATCGAGAAGTAACCCGCTGAGCGCAGCATTCTTCCCAAAAAGCCGATTTAAGGGACACATTTAGGCCCTAAAGATGAAAATGAGGGGAGTCAAGCAAATAGAATAGTGAAATGCTTTTCCTTTTCCCCTGAGTTCTGTATTTGCCAGTTTTCGGTGGAAGAGTGTTTCCTGGGGACGTTAATAGAATGCCACTGATTAAGTTCTTGTAGTAAATCAGTTTCGTCTTTCCTACAGCTGCTTTGGCTTTTGTTTCTGATTTCTCCAACAAGGAAATATTTCTGTTCTATATACCACTTGGGAGTTGGAACTAGACAACATCCTTGAAGTTTTATGCTTTCTGTAAAGGACAGGAATGCTCTTTTTTTGGGGGGAGGGGAGACCCTCTTGTGGGCAGTTTGCTTTAAAGGCAGCTATAGAAATTGAAATCGTCCTTACTACTGGAATAAAAGTTATCAAGAATCGTATTTGTAGTCTGGGCTTTTGTGCTAGCTTATTTGCTCTCATACTCTCCATCCTCTGCTGATATGCACTTTATTTTTCATCATATCCAAAGTCATTTCATATTCAATTGCTTCTCATTTTTGTTTTTCTCTGTTAACTCTTCCAAACAAAGTTGTCTTCTAAATAGTTATTCAAAGGAGCTATTTTAAGCTGCCAAATGTATCATGATGGTAAGTTTGCTTCCTTTTTGTAATTTTAATGTATCTCTCCCTAGTTGATTTTCTTTTCTTTCTTTTTTAATTCTCTCTGCCCCTTAGGTTTCAGCCCTGCCTAGGCCTGTGTTTTGTCATGGCCCTCTATTTTGATCACCGAATCCAAGCCCCAGATGCAGCTGGGTCTCCGTCCCACATCAGTTGGCACCCTGTCCACCCATTCCTGGCAGTGGCCTCCACTGGCACAATGTCAGGAGGAAGTGTGGACATCTACCTGGAACAAGTGAGTCCCTGGAGCTACATTGCTGACTGTAGTAGCTTCTGGTTCTTGTATTTCCTTTGTTCTTGAGTAGGGTGTGGCTGGGGGAAGATATATTAGATTTGCTTTGCTCTAGTTTTTCCCTCATCCATTCTCATCTAGGTTCATATTCCAATATCATGAATTCTGTGGTTTGGGGACAGTTCCTTTACCACTGCCATTTAGGTTTGGGTACATGATTAGAAATGTTTAAGACAGGTTCCACAGTCAATTAGTGGTTAATTTCTATGGTCTGTGGATACTTAGCCCTTGTCTTGTCAGTTCTAGCTCTGCCTTCCACTTCGCATTACCATTTGAAGCTGGAGTAGTTTACTGTGGTTGAATTAACATCTTACTATAAACTGGGTGACTTAAAGCATAGAAGTTCATTCTCTCTCACAGCTGTGAAGACCAGAAGTCTGGGCTGGGAAGGTGGCTCAGGGGTAGAGGGCTTGCCTTGCATGCATGAGGCCCTGGGTTCCATTCCTCAGCACCACATAAGCAAAAAGAAAAAAGCCAGAAGTGGTGCTGTGACTCAAGTGGTAGAGCGCTAGCCTTGAGCTGAAGAGCTGAGGGACAGCGCCCAGGCCCAGAGTTCAGGCCCCACGACTGGACCAAAAAAAAAAAAAAAAAGACCAAAAGTCTAACATCAGGTATTGGTAGGGCCATGGTCTCTCTGAAGTCTGTCTTGTGACCTCTTAGCTTCTATTCTATTATTGCCATCAGCCCTTGGTGTTCTTGAATTTTTTTTTTTTTTTGGTTGCTCATGGGGCTTGAACTCTGAGCCTAGACGCTGTCCCTCACCTCTTCAGCTCAAGGCTAGAACTCTACCACTTGAACCACAGTGCCACTTCCAGTTTTCTGAGTGGTTTATTGGAGATTGGAGTCTCACGGACTTTCCTGCCCAGGGCTGGCTTTGAACACTGATCCTCAGATCTCAACTTCCTGAGTAGCTAGGATTAAAGGTGTGAGCCACCAGCACCAGGCATGAAATTTAGCTGCATCTTTGAGCTTCTTGTTGATGTTAGAGGCAGAGACTCTTGTTGTTGTTGTTGTTGTTGTTGTTTCTTTTTCTGATCCTGGGGCTTGAGCTCAGGGCCTGGGCTCTGTCCCTTAGCCTCTGTATGTTCAAGCCTCATGCTCTACGACTTCAGCCACAGCACCCTTCTGGCTTTTTCTATTTATGTGTTACTAAGGAATTGAACCCAGGGATTCATTCATGCTAGACAAGCACTGTACAACTAAGCTACATTCCCAGAGGCAGAAATTGTTTAAGTAGCCACCAATATCTATAATATGGAATTTTTCTTCTCACCCAACATAGGGTGAGCCTGTGCCAGACACACACATCGAGAGGTCCTTCCGGGTGGCTTCCTTTTGTTGGCACCCAACACGGCTGGTCCTGGCAATCGGCTGGGAGACTGGAGAAGTGATAGTATTTAACAAGCAGGACAAGGAACAGCACACAGTGCCCACAACACACAGTGCCGACATCACCATCCTCAGCTGGAGCACCAGTGGGAGCTGCCTGGTGTCTGGTGACAGGGTAAGCACATTCAGTCTCCATCTCCCACCATGCTCTTAAGGATGCACCAGGCAAAACATGCTTAAGGCCAGGCGCCCAGATAGAGCTGATCTTGTCAGATATCATTTCAAATTGTTTTACTTTATCTCAGAAGCAAATCTTAAAATTGTCCTTCTAAGATCACGTTCTATGGTCAATGTATGTCCATAATGTTAAAAACATACTTTGCTAGGAAATTGCATTTATAAAGATGTCTGAAAGTCCCAGATACCATGAGTTTTTTAAAATGTTATTTATTTATTTATTTATTTTGCATGTACATCCTTGGGCTTGACCTCAGTGTATAGATGCTGTCCCTGAGCTTCTTTTGCTCAGAGCTAGCATTCTACCACTTGAGTCACAGCTCCACTTCTGGCTTTTTTAGTAGATTATTGCAGATAAGAATCTTGAGGAAGCTGTGAACCTGTGTAGCAAACTTAAGACCGGGCAAAGGCTAGAGTGTCCAGATTCGTAGTATAAAAGAGAAGCCGGGTACTGGTGGCTCACGCCTGTAATCCTAGCTACTCAGGAGGCTGAGATCTGAGGATCATGGTTCAAAGCCAGCCCTGGCAGTAGAAACCGTGAGACTCCTATCTCCAATAAACCACCAGAAAACCGGAAGTGGCGCTGTAGCACAAGTGGTAGAGCTTTCGCCTTGAGCTGAAGAGCTGAGGGACAGCCCAGAGTTCAAGCCCCACAACCGACCAAAAAAAAAAAAAAAAAGAATCTTGAGGACTGGGCTGGGAAGGTGGCTCAGTGGTAGAGCGCTTGCCTTTCATGCATGAGTCCCTGAGTTCAATTCCTCAGCACCACATAAGCAGAAAAAGCCAGAAGTGGCACTGTGATTCAAATAGTAGAGCACAAGCCTTAAGCTGAAGAGCTAAGAGAGCTGAGAGACAGTGCTCAAGCCCAAAGTTCAGGCCCCACAACTGACAAAAAAAAGAATCTCAAGGACTTCCCTGCCCAGGCTGGCTTTGAACCTCAGATCTCAGCCTCCTGAGTAACTAGGAATATAGGCACATACTACCAGCCCTAACTTTAAATACAATTTTTAAAAATGATTTATTGCTGGGTGCCAGTGGCCTCACACCTGTAATCCTAGCTACTCAGGAGGCTGAGATCTGAGGATCATAGTTCAAAGCCAGCCTGGGCAGTAAAGTCCATAAGACTCTTTTTTTTTTTTTTTTTTTTGTTGGTCGTGGGGCTTGAACTCTGGGCCTGGGCAATGTCCCTCAGCTCTTCAGCTCAAGGCAAGTGCTCTACCACTTGAGCTACAGCGCCACTTCCGGTTTTCTGGTGGTTTATTGGAGATAGGAGTCTCACGGTCTTTCTTGCCCGGGCTGGCTTTGAACCGCGATCCTCAGATCTCAGCCTCCTGAGTAGCTAGGATTACAGGTGTGAGCCACCAGCGCCCGGCTCCATAAGACTCTTAACTCCAATTAACTACCAGAAAACCGGAGGTGGCACTGTGGTTCAAGTGATAGAGCACTCACCTTGACCTGAAGAGCTGAGGGACAGCACCTAGGCCCAGAGTTCAAGCCCCATGACCAACCAAAAAGAAAAGAAAAAAAGATTTATTAAAAGAGGTCTGAAGGGGCTGGGAAGGTGGCTCAGTGGTAGAGTACTTATCTTGCATTCATGAGGCCCTGGGTTCAATTCCTCAGCACCACATAAGCAAGAAAAAAAGCCGGAAGTGGTGCTGTGGCTCAAGTGGTAGAGCAGTAGCCTTGAGCTGAAGAGCTGAGGGACAGTGCCCAGGCCTAGAGTTCAGGCTCTATGACCAACAAAAATATAAATAAATAAATAAATAAGAGCTGGAAATGTGGTTTAGTGGTACAGTGCCTAGTATGCCTGAAGAAGCCCTGGGTTCAATACCACATAAACAGAAAAAGTCAGAAATGGTGATGTGGCTAGCCTTGAATAAAAAAAGCTCAGGGACAGTGCCTAGGCCCTGAGTTTTTTTGCCCGGACTGACAAAAAAAAAAATTTTTTAAAGGATTTAAGAGTGAAGTGTGGACATTAGTTAATAATAATGTAATATCAATTTATTCTAAAAATTCTAAAAATGTACCATAATTATTGTACACTTGTACAAATTATAAAAAATGTACTAATACTATTTGTAATGTAATGATAGGGAAAACTGGCTATCATAAGTGGAAATTTCACTGTTTTTAGTAACTGGAATCTAGTCCGAAATTAACAGTGCATTATAAAGAGCTGAACAAATAATACTTGCTATCTCCAAGTGATAAAAGGAGGTGCAGAGAAGAGTTTCTGATTTGTTTTTCTTTTGAATAGTTTTTATTCCATGGTACACATGTAATTGTTCCATAATTTTTTTTTCTTTTTCTTTATTTTTTTACCGGTCCTGAGGCTTGAACTCAGAGCCTGGGCTATATCCCATAGCCTCTTTGTGCTCAAGATAGTGCTCTACCACTTGAGCCAGAGCACCACTTCTGGCTTTTACTGAGTAGTTTATTGGAGATAAGAGTCTCAGATCAGAGATAACAAGTTTCGACAAGAAATGTACTTCTTACCTTAGTTATGTAACTGTAGCCCCTCTGTACATCACCTTGACAGTAAAAGGGGAAGGAAAAAAACTCAGAAGCCAGTGCCTGCTGGCTATAATCCTAGCTACTCAGGAGGCTGAGATCTGAGGATCTCAGTTCAGAGCCAGCCTGGACAGAAAAGTCTATGAACAAGAAGAAAGTCTCACAGACTTTTCTGCCCCAGGAAGGCTTTGAACTGCAATCCACTGATCTCAGCCTCCTGAGTAGCTAGGATTACAGGATTGAGCCACTGACGCCTAGCTCTAATTTCTTTTTTTTACTTATTTATTTTTTATTTCTTAGTTTTTGGGTCCGGTCGTGGGGCTTGAACTCTGGGCCTGGGCGCTGTCCCTCAGCTCTTCAGCTCAAGGTTGGCGCTCTACCACTTCCAGCTTTTTTTCTTTTTGCTTATGTGGTGCTGAGGAATCGAACCCAGGGCCTCAGGCATGCAAGGCAAGTGCTCTACCACTGAGCCACCTTCCCAGCCCTAGCTCTAATTTCTTGAGCTAGGGACCAGCCTTTATTTTGCTGGGTCATTGACCTTTCATCTCCTCCTAGTTCATTCTATAAAGATGTCTGCTCACCCATGCAATTGGTGTCTTACAGCTTGGTGTCCTGCTCCTGTGGAGACTGGACCAACGGGGCCGTGTGCAGGGGACACCCCTGCTGAAGCATGAGTATGGGAAGCACCTCACCCACTGCATCTTCCGGCTGCCCCCTCCTGGCGAGTAAGTATTAAGTCTGAGACTCCTGAGCATCTGGTGTGTCTCCTCTGTCCTGAAGGCAGGGGTGTGGCTCCTGACTGGAGGGAGGTGTGTCTTCTCCGTCCTGAAGGTTGGGGTGCCGCTCCTGACTGGAGGGAGGGTGGTTCCCAGCCCCCTGTCACTCAAGGGAATCCTGACTGTCTTTATTTTCTTCTTTTTGTTTGTTTCCTTTCAGCAAGGCAGAGTTCATTTCTGCAGTAGGTGCACCATTACTGACTGCCTTTTTGTTTATTCTCAGAGACTTGGTTCAGTTGGCAAAGGCAGCAGTGAGTGGTGATGAGAAAGCCTTGGACATGTTTAACTGGAGGAAAAGTGGCTTCGGAAGTTTGCTGAAGATGGGGTCTCAAGATGGGCTGTCGTTCTTTGTCAGTCTGACCGATGGTGAGGAACATGGTTTGTGATTACAGGAGTAAAGCATGTTAAGAGAAGTCTGGTCAGGATTTTAGTAACAGTTATTATTCTAACTAGCCTAGATAATCTTTTTTTTTTGGGGGGGGGGTGTTGGTCATGGGGCTTGAACTCTGGGCCCGGGTGCTGTCCCTCAGCTCTTCCTAGTGCCCTACCACTTGAGCCACAGCACCGGCTTTTTCTGCTTATATAGTGCTGAGGAATCGAACCCAGGGCCTCATGCATGCAAAGCAAGCACTCTGCCACTGAGCCACCTTCCCAGCCCTAGCCAAGATAATCTTGAATGTTTCCATTTAGTAAGTCAAGTTTTGTATGAGCCACAGCAATCCCCGATCCTTGAACTGGTCTCACCACCACGGTTAGACACTCAGGAGGGAAGAAAGGACGCCAAGACAAGGCTAGTTGTTGTTGGAGCAACAGTCTAATGCAAGGCAGGAGGTAGAGAAATCCGGACATTGAAAAAGGTCACTCTAGGACTTTCTCTCTAAGCTGCCTTCTACAGCTTAGACAAGGAGAAGTGAGGGAGGTACAGAGAGACCTGGCACGAAATCAGAGAGCACACCAGTAGCACAGCAGCAGTGGGACAGGAAGGGCCTTCCCTGAAAGCACAGGTATAGGGAGGGTGTGGATAAACCCGAGTAGCAACGGAGATGACGTGAGTCACTAAGCTGTAGAACCAGTGTGGTCAGCAGACACCACGACCCTCCACAAGCGCAATGGGAAAGGAGTTGACAGGGACAACTAGGCTGATAAAATAGATATCACACCATCAAATGTGCTATTTCTAAATTCTTACAATGAAGATGTCTTATTTTGGAATTGTCTTTAAGTAGATAGAAATGGCTGCGTGTGAGTGTCACAGAAACACAGATAAGCCAGGGCCCCTAAAGTGACCCTCCTCTGTCCCCAGGGTCGGTGCACTATGTGGATGAGAAGGGTAAGACCACCCAGGTGGCATCCACAGACAGCGCCATCCAGACGCTCTTCTACATTGAGAAGAGAGAGGCACTGGTGGTGGTCACAGAGAAGCTTCTACTGTCCCTTTACGTGGTGACACCTGAGGGGGAGGCTGAAGAAGTGATGAAGGCAAGTAGGAAAATGGGCTCATGCTGAGAATTGGGGGCCAAGTTCTCATGCCTACCTTGAGTGTCCTTTCTGTCTTTTTTTTTTTTTTTTTTTTTTTGTCAGTCATGGGGCTTGAACTCTGGGCCTGGGCGCTGTCCCTCAGCTCTTCAGCTCAAGGCAAGCGCTCTACCACTTGATCTACAGCGCCACTTCCGGTTTTCTAGTGGTTTGTTGGAGATAGGAGTCTCATGGTCTTTCTTGCCTGGGCTGGCTTTGAACCGCGATTCTCAGATCTCAGCCTCCTGAGTAGCTAGGATTACAGGCGTGAGCCACCGGCACCCGGCTTCCTTTCTGTCTTGATGAGCAAGACTGGACAGCTGCAGCCACGGTTCAGGGACATCTAAACTGGCTATTCAGGCTTACTTTTATACCATGGGTAGGTCAGTCCATACAGGTAAGGGAAACAAGGTTTTCCAGTAATTGAGTAAGTGGAAGGAGTATTGGGGGAGCCTGCACTAGCTCCTGGACTGCAGCCACTCAGTGGGCTAGCTCACACGCCGTGGAACATGACAGATGCCACCTCTCGCTGCACCAGGGCTCCATCCTCCCTTAGGAATTCTCTGGGCCTAATTCCCTCCTAAAGGTCCAGTCTTTGCATATATACATCTTGAAAAACAAGTTCACATCTCCATTTGCATGGTTTGTCCTGTAGTCCCTCCACCTGGGGCATCTGAAGCCCAGATGCCAGGCTCACAGAATCTGGAGCTGGCATCTCAGCAGGGGTCACAGGCTTCCTTCAGCTGTGTTGTCCTCATACAGGTGAAGCTGAGTGGGAAAACCGGTCACCGGGCAGACATCGCTTTGATTGAGGGCAGCCTTCTTGTGATGGCCATAGGGGAAGCTGTCCTCAGGTAAGAGCTTATCTCCATTCAAATGCATGCTTCTAGAAAATTCTGCCAGAAACAAGCTTTTTTTTTTCCCAATCCTGAAGCTTAAACTTGGGGCATGGACACTGACCCTGAACCTTTTTTTGTTTGTTTGTTTTTTTGGGTCTGGTCATGGGGCCTGAACTCTGGGCCTGGACGCTGTCCCTCAGCTCTTTAGCTCAAGGCTAGCGCTCTATCACTGGAGACACAGCACCGCGTCTGGCTTTTTTCTTTTTTGCTTATGTGGTGCTGAGGAATCAAACCCAGGGCCTCTGGCATGCAAGGCATGTGCTCTACCACTGAGCCACCTTCCCAGCCCCGACCCTGAACCTTTTTGTGTTCAACACTAGCCCTCTACCACGTGAGCCACAGCACCACTTCCAGCCTTTTCTGAGTAGTTTATTGGAGATGAGTGTCTCATGGAGTTTCCTGCCCAGGCTGACTTCAGATCCTCAGATCTCAGACTCCTGAGTAGCTAGGATTAAGGTGTGAGCCACCAGCACCCAGCTGGTATGATGAATTTTTATAATTAGAAATAACATGCTCAACCACCTCTCAGAGGAGGAACAAAGCATAGAGGCCCCAAGAGACCACATCCACCTGGCTCACCTCCCTGCAGTCCGTTGCCCCAGCCAATAGCGTGACCCCTTTGTCCACCCCTGGAATGGCTTGCCTGCTATTGGGAGGGTTCTGTTTTGGTTTTTGAGATGAGATCTCTAGCTCCTGTATTCAAACAATATTCCTATCTCCTGTCTAGGTATGTATCACCAAAACTTCCTCTGCAGGAAATGAATAGAATTTACACTTGGTTCAGGGGCTTCTGGTGTTGCTTAATGTGATTAGGGTTTGAGTCTTCTCTGCATGACCTAATGTCATATATGAACCACCTGTAAGAAACTGCTCTTTAACTATCAAAAAAGATCATAAAGTAGTTATAAACATCCTTTTTTTTTTTTTTTGGTCGTGGGGCTTGAACTCTGGTCTGGGCACTGTCTCTGCGCTCTTCAGCTGAAGGCAAGTGCTCTACCGCTTGAGCCACAGCGCCACTTCCGGTTTTCTACTGGTTTATTGGAGATAGGAGTCTCACGGACTTTCCTCCCTCGGCTGACTTTACTTATTTTTTTATTTTTATTTTTTTTGGGGGGTCCAATCATGGGGCCTGAACTCTGGGCCTGGGCGCTGTCCCTCAGCTCTTCAGCTCAAGGCTAGTGTTCTACCACTTGAGCCACAGCACCACTTCCGGCTTTTATCTTTTTGCTTATGTGGTACTGAGGAATCGAACCCAGGGCCTCATGCATGCAAGGCAAGTGTTCTACCACTGAGCCACCTTCCCAGCCCCCCGGGCTGGCTTTAAACTGTGATCCTCAGATCTCAGCCTCCTGAGTAGCTAGGATTGCAGGCATGAGCCACCAGTACCCAGCTTCTCTTTTATACTACGAATCTGGACACGCTAGCCTTTGCCCGGTCTTAAGTTTGCTGCACAGGTTCAACTCTTTTGAGCAGAGGGAAGGGGAGAGGGAGGTCTCTAACACAGCCTTGACGGCGCTTTCCTCTTCCCTTGCAGATTCTGGGACTTGGAACGAGGAGAAAATTATATACTAAGTCCAGAGGAGAAGTTTGGCTTTGAAAAAGGAGAAAATATAAACTGTGTTTGTTACTGTAAAGCCAAAGGTGAGATTACTTGACTTCTCATGAAAGAAACAAAACCTGGCCCGCAGCAGTAGCTCTCACTTACAGTCTTATCTACTTATGTGGCCTGAGATCAGGGGATTGACATTTCAAGTCAGAATAGGTAATAAATTTTCTATTTACCAGCAAAGATGCCAGACTGGAGCCAGGTGCTGTTTGCTCACACCTGTAATCCTAGCTACTCAGGAGGCTGAGATTTGAGCATCATGGTTCAAAGCCAGCCCGGGCAGGAAAAGTCATGAAACTCTTATCTCTAATAAACCACCCAGAAAACCTGAAGAAGAGCTGTGGCTCACATTGGTAGAGCACTAGCCTTGAGCTGAAGAGCTGAGGAACAGTGCCCAGGCCCAAAGTTCAAGCCCCATGACCAAACAAAAAAACAACAATACTTTCTTTGCATGCGCGCTCATGTGCACACGTACTGGGTCTTGAACTCAGCCTCAACAGGCTAGTGCACCAACACTTGAGCCACAACTCTACTTCCAGCTTTTTGTGGTTAATTAGAGATAAGAGTCTCATGAAGTTTCCTGCCTGAGCTGACTTTGAACTGTGATTTTCAGATCTCAACCTCCTAAGTAGCTAGGATTACAGGTGTGAGCCACCAGCACCTGACTTAATCCACTTTTCAACTCAATTCCCATGCACTTTGTTTTCACCTCTAGGTCTTCTGGCAGCTGGTACCAGTAAAGGGCAAATAGCCATGTGGAGAAAAGTGCCAGGCCTTCCAGGCAGCCGTGGGGTAGAAGGAAAGGATGCGTGGGCCCTCCGGACGCCCACTGAGCTTGAAGGAAACATCACACAAATAAAGGTATAGCTCTACAGGGTGCTTAATATGCCCTTTTTCTGCTTCACAAAATGGAGGAAGGAATTGGCTTTGGACCTATTTCTACCAATGATTTAAGGCTATATAACCAATAATGTTATGTTAGAGTATATTTAAAAAAAACTAACAGTAACAAAGCTTAAAGTGGAGCACGGCAGCCAGGCATGTGCTGTAATGCCTTAAATCCCCACACTATGGAGGCCAAGAGCTGAAGACCAGCCTAGACTTCATAGCAAGATAGATAGGTAGGTAGGTATGTAGGTAGGTAGGTAGATAGATAGATAGATAGAGATAGATAGATAGATAGATAGATAGATAGATAGATAGATAGATAGATGTCTTTTGGGTTTCAGAATTTCAGATGAGGGACTAGAAGCCTGTATAAATACGTTTCTGTCCATCTGTTATCCATCGTTCTTTCTTCTTTCTTTCTTTTTTTTTTGGGGGGGGGGTCCAGTTGTGGGGCCTGAATTCTGAACTCTGGGCCTGGGCGCTGTCCCTCAGCTCTTCAGCTCAAGGCTAGTGCTCTACCACTTGAGTCAGTGCCACTTCCAGCTTTTTTCTTTTTGCTTATGTGGTGCTGAGGAATTGAACCCAGGGCCTCATGCATTTGAGGCAAGCACTCTACTACTGAGCCAATTTCCCAGTCCCTGTTACCCATCTTTCTATCTCTGATATGATTCACCTGTTTTTGTCAGTTGTAGGGCTTGAACTCTGGGCTTGGGAGCTGTCCCTGCACTCTTCAGCTCAAGGCTAGCACTCTACCATTTGAGCCACAGTGCCACTTCTGACTTTTGGTAGTTAATTGGAGATGAGCCACCAGCACCAGGCATGGTTTTTGTTTGTTTTTTGTTTGTTTTTGCCAGTCCTGGATCTTGGACTCAGGGCCTGGGTGCTCTCCCTGAGCCTCTCTGCACTCAAGGCTAGTGCTCTACCATTTGAGCCACAGCACCATTTCCCATTATTGAGTAGTTTATTGGAGATAAGAGTCTCATGGGGATTTTTCTGCCCAGGCTGGCTTCAAATGGCAATTCTTAGATCTCAGCCTCCTTTATAGCTAAGATTGCAGGCCTGAGCCACTGGCACCCAGCCAAATGGTTTTTAGTATCTTCATAGAATTCTTCATACAGCGCTTGCCTTGCATGCATGAAGCCCTGGGTTGGATTCCTCAGCACCACATAAGCAAAAAAGAAAAAAGCCAGAAATGGCGCTGTGGTTCAAGTGGTAGAGCGCTAGCCTTGAGCTGAAGAGCTGAGGGACAGTGCCCAGGCCCAGAGTTCAGGCCCCATGACTGGACCTCCAAAAAAAAAAATTCTTCAGATACCTCCATGATTAATTTTTTTTCTCCACAATAAATCTTAGAACATTTTGGTCACTGTAAAAACATTCATGCCGGGCGTTGGTGGCTCTCGCCTGTAATCCTAACTATTCAGGAGGCTGAGATCTGAGGATTGCGGTTCAAAGTCAGCCTAGGCAGGAAAGTCTGAGAGACTGTTATCTCCAATTAACCACAAGAAAACCAGAAGTGGCGCTGTAGCTCAAGTGGTAGAGCACTGGCCTTGAACTGAAGAGCTGAGGGACAGTGCCCAAGCCAGGAGATCAAGCCCCACGACCAATTGGCGGGGGAGGGGGGGAGGTCCAGAATCCATACCCCTTCTCCATTTCCCTTTTCAGCTGTAGGAAGCTTGTAATCTATTTTGTGTCCCTCTGGAGTTTCCTATTCTGAACATTGCACCAGAGTAGAATCATGTAACCTGCTGTCCCTGTGGCTGCTGCTGTCACTGAGCACCATGTTTTCTACTTCCTCCATGCCGTGTCACTTGTCAGGGTTCGGTGTTTATGCTTGAGTTATGTATCATCGCATGACTGGAGTACAGTCTGCTTATCTGTTCATCGGCTCATAGACATTTCGGACAGTAACCGAATGATGCTGCTGTGACGTTTGTTACATGACTTTCTGTATGAACATATGCTGTATTTTTCTTGGGCTTTTGATTTTTTATATATAATTTATTTCCCTTTATTGATGTGCTGTCTCCAACAACATGTATGACTATACACCTTCCCTCACGTGATCAAGCATGGCTTATTGTAATGAGAGTATCTGTAGCAGCTACTTTGAACCTCTTGTTAGGTGAGCTTCTCACATGTCTTATTCTTTTTCTTTGCACACGGGACTGCAGTGGGGCTCCAGAAAGAATCTTCTGGCGGTGAGCACCATCAGCTCCGTGTCCATCCTCAGTGAGCAGGCCATGTCCTCACACTTCAACCAGCAAGTGGCTGCCGTACAGATCTCTCCCAGTTTACTCAACGTGTGCTTCCTGTCCACGGGAAGCTCGCACAGCCTGCGCACAGACATGCATATCAGCGGAGTGTTTGTCACCAAGGTGACTCCCGGGGCAGCTACTGGGGTCACACGCGGAGCTTCAACACCGCCCACTTATTGGTTGGGGGGATTCAGGATAGCAAGGAGCCTCCACATCCAGTTCCATCCTGGATTGCCTTTCTGAGTCTCCATGTGTGTCATATTTATAAAGAAAGTAATCATCAAAACTCGGGGGCATTTTGTCTGTGGGAGCTACAGTGGCCCAATGCTGGGCTGAGGTGCGGACCCTGCAGTGGAGAGAGGGGGGCAGGCTTTGGCAGTGTGTGGTGTCTGTAGTCTGCATCCACTCTTCCTGACCTTTACTTTTGGACATGTTTGTCTTAGGATGCTGTGGCTGTGTGGAATGGAAAACAGATAGCGATCTTTGAGCCTTCTGGAACCACCTTACGGAATGCAGGTGGGAGTTTCCTCACACCCGCAGGGTGTTGGCACATGGGGTGACCCTCACATCAGTTTCCCTGCCCACACTGGGGCTCTGGTCTATGCTGCCAGGGCCTCCCACACCACAGCCTATTGATTTCAGTCAACATCATTGAAAACCACAAGACCTGCGCTCGCCAACCTGCCTGGGCTCCCTGATTCCTGGATGTTCTGGAATTACCAGCTGCTGCTGGGTCAGTGCTTATCTTTCATTCTAGGTTCCTTCCTGTGTGAGTCCCCTGTGTTAGCGATGTATGAGGAAAGTGTTTATACAGTGGAGCCAAACCGAGTTCAAGTTCGGACCTGGCAGGTAAGTGGCTGCTGTGAATTGTGATAATGAAGAAAACCAGAGCAGTCCCAGATTCTTTCTCTAGATTGAGCCAGAGCCTTTGTTGACTTTGTCTGCCTCTATCCGATTTCCCACCAAGTGATTCGTCCAAGTGGATTATAAGGAAGCCACTTCATCCATGGCTATTGGGACCTCTGAAACTGGGAAGCAGGGCTAGATAGTGCCTTTGGCAGTGAAAAGGACCACTTTGCTGGCCTTTGAATACACGGGGCTGGGCTGAGTGTCTCCAGATGGGCTGTTCCTTGTGTGAGGGAGAAGCTGGGAGGGGAGCAGTGTAGAGTCAGACAGCCCTTCCCATGTCTGCATCCCACACCATGTTGCCAGACTCTAATATAACTTGGTGTTAGCTTCCTGTGGCTGCTGTAACATCACCACAAACAACGTAGCTTCAGAGAACAGAAATTTACTCTCTCAGTTGTACAAGCTGTTGTTGAATCCGGATGTTCTCAGGGCTTATTGCTTTGGGAGCCTCTTCATAGGCCTCTTCTGCCTCTCTTGGCTTCCGGGAGCCAGAAACGCTGGCGATTGTTGGTGTCATTGGCTCGCAGAGCACTCGCTTCACTCTGCCCTATCTTCACACACGGTATCTTTCCGCGTCTTCTTTCTTGTCTCTAATCACACTTTGACTCAGTAAGTGCCTGCTTAACATGAATGAGGTCCTGGGTTCTATCTCCAGCATGAAAAATAAACACTCCTCATTGGGTATAAGGCCCATGCTAAATCAGAATGATTTTCCAAAATCCTTAATCACGTCTCTAAATACCAAATGCGGTCTGATCCACAGGTTTCAAGTAGAGATACCTTTTGGGAAGCCATGGCCACCGCCAGGCCACTACATGCAGCAGCATTCTGTGACAAGATCACAGCTAGTTTTAGCTAGGTTGTGATTTTTATCGCTGGAATCCCTGTGGTTCCCTGTGACTGTCCGACGGGGCCCTTTCATGGCATTGGCATCTAGTGAGTAGCCAGACAGTAAAGAGTACAGTGATAAGAGAAGACGAAAGGGAGGGCACAGAAAGAACAGCTCCAAGTCCTATCTTCCCCTGCCAGTTTGCATCTTTAGGTTCCTGGGTGATGTGCCCGTCCCTGCCTTACCCACAGTAATGCCGCGTGCTCTGCTCAGTGGGCTGTGCCAGCTGACCCAAGAATGTTGAGTAACAAAAATGGAGAGCCATGGGAGCTGCAGTCCTGAATTCTGGTTTCCTCTTTCCTCAGGGGACGGTCAAGCAACTGCTGCTGTTTTCTGAGACTGAAGGGAACCCCTGCATCCTGGACATCTGTGGGACTTTCCTGGTTGTGGGGACAGACTTAGCTCACTTCAAAAGCTTTGATCTTTCCCGAAGGTACAACTTTTGTCCAAATTGAAGTATTAACTGTGTGTTGGTAGAAAATAAGATCCATGCCAGAAATCTCCTTAGATTTGAACATTCTTGTGCCACCTCATTTTTAATATGCCTCAGGTCTTGGCCTTGGTGTGAGGGGCTACACTGCAGGAGGAGGCAGGGCATGGGGGTGTTTGTGGGCAGGGTATTTCTGTTTGATGTATTCGTCAAAGCCAGGCTGGCTCTCTGCAGCAAGTGTGAACATCACTTAGAAGACTGGGGGACCCCAGAGTGGAATACAGAGGGTACAGAATGTTAGCTCACAGATCCCAGTAGAGGGATGTCCTACTCCATTCCTCAACAGAGCCCCTCTAACCTGCCAAGGTTTTCAAAAACTAGGCAAGTCTGAGAACCTAGCTAGAGGAGTCTAAAGAAACATGAAGAGGGGGTTGGGAAGGTGGCTCAGTGGTAGAGTGCTTGCCTTGCATGCCTGAGGCCCTGGGTTCAATTTCTCAGCACCACATAAGCAAAAAGAAAAAAGCCAGAAGTGGCACTGTGGCTCAAGTGGTAGAGCGCTAGCCTTGAGCTGAAGAGCTGAGGGACAGTGCCCAGGCCCAGAGTTCAGGCCCCACGACCAGACCCAAAAAAAAAAAAAAAAAAGAAACATGAAGAGTAAGCCAGGCCCCAGTGGCTCACGCCTGTAATCCTAGCTACTCAGGAGGCTGAGATCTAAGGATCGCAGTTCAAAGCCAGCCCTGGCAAGAAAGTCCATGAAACTCTTATCTCCCAATAAACCACCAGAAAACTGGAAGTAGGGTTGTAGCTCAAGTGGCAAAACACTAGCCTTGAGCTGGTAAAACGCTAGACTTGAGCTGAAGAGCTGAGGGACAGCGCCCAGGCCCAGAGTTTAGGTCCCACGACCAACAACAACAAAAAAAGAAATATGAAGAGTAAACATCACATGGGCTCTTGGGAACAAGGTATATAACAGAGCCGCACTACATTCTGAGGATCATTTCTGGCAGTAAACCAGGACCTGCTGGAGGTTGCTAGCAGAGGAAGGATGAGGGATTTTCCCTGCCTGCAGTAGAGGCCCATAGCATGATAGAAAGGGAGGCACAAGGTGGGGAGCAGCATTGTCTGACAAGAGGAAAGCATTTGCTGAAAACAACAGCATGGCCCTCACAGACCCGCTGTGTCCCAGGTCTGTTCCAGCGCGCCCCTCCCCACACTGCGTTCCAGGCCTGGCCTGGCTCCTGGGCACCTGTGATGCCAGAATGAGAAGCAGCAAGCTGCTAGGCAGAACTCACCATAAGCCAGCGTCCTGCAGTCAGAGAGGAAGGGCCCTGTCAGTGACTTGTGCAAGGAAGGAGAAGGCTGGCAGGTGTGAAGAGCACCTGGCATTGATGCCGACCCCTCTGCTCCCACAGGGAGGCCAAGGTGCACTGCAACTGTAAGAACCTGGCTGAGCTGCTCCCTGGAGTGGGGGCCATCTCTTCCCTCCGGTGCAATGCCAGTGGAAGCAAGATCAGCATCCTGCTCAGTAAGGTAGCTCACACGTGTCCTTGCTGCTGTGGTCTGCGGGGGGGGGGGGGGGGGGGGGGAGGGGGGGGCCTCTGGACCCCACTTACTCGCTTCCACTTGCTCTGGCTGTGTCCTCTTCTGGGTAATTCTTTGAGTTCAAGGCCAACCCTTCATCTCTTCTCCCTACCTTCCACATTATTTGAAGCCAGCCCAGGCAAACAAATCTGTGAGACTTTTTTTTTTTTTTTTTTTTTTTTTGTCGGTCGTGGGGCTTGAACTCTGGGCCTGGGCACTGTCCCTCAGCTCTTCAGCTCAAGGCGAGCGCTCTACCACTTGAGCTACAGCGCCACTTCCGGTTTTCTGGTGGTTTATTGAAGATAGGATTCTCACGGTCTCTCCTGCCTGGGCTGGCTTTGAACCACGATCCTCAGATCTCAGCCTCCTGAGTAGCTAGGATGACAGGCGTGAGCCACCAGCGCCCGGCTGTAAGACTTTTATCTCCAGTCAACCAGCAAAAAGCCAAAACTGGAGGTGTGGCTTAAATGCAAAGTGTATTTATAATTTCTAGTTCTATAATATAATATGCATGAAATAACAAAGTAGTATCTCAAAACTGTTGAGGATAAAGGAAAGTTTCTCTTCAAATTTTGAATCTTGAGAGTATTCTACCTTGGAAGGCAGTGTGGCTAACGGCAGGGTGTTTCTCTCGTGCATTATATAGAGCCAGGGTCACAGGCCGGACAACGCTGTCCTGTCTTCTCTTTTGTAGACTGACAACAGCCCCGATTCCAAACTCTGCTTCTATGACGTTGAGATGGACATGGTGACTGTCTTCGACTTTAAGACTGGGCAGATTGACCAGCGAGAGACACTCTCCTTTAACGGGCACGAGACTAACAAGTAAATGTGGCGGGAGGATTTTGTTGAGAACGGTTTTTGCTTCTCAATTTCCAGGCAGGTTGTTTGCTAAGTTATATTCCAAACTTCAGAGGACCTTACAACAGTTACTAGTAATACAGACAAAAAGTAAAAGCTAGGAGCTGGTGACTCAAACCTGTAATCCTAGCTACTCAGGAGGCTGAGGTCTGAGGGTCATGGTTTGAAGCCAGTCCAGGCAGGAAAGTCTGTGAGCCTCTTATCTCCAATAAATTACTGAAAAAGCTGGAAGTAATGCTTTGGCTCAAGTGGTAGAGCACTAAACTTGAGTGAAAGAAGCTTAGGAGGGGCTGGGAAGGTGACTCAGTGGGTAGAGTGTTTGCCTTGCATGCCTGAGGCCCTGGGTTTGATTCCTCAGCACCACATAAGCAAAAAGAAAAAAGCCGGAAGTGGCGTTGTGGCTCAAGTGGTAGAACGCTAGCCTTGAGCTGAAGAGCTGAAGGACAGCGCCCAGGCCCAGAGTTCAGGCCCCACGACTGGACCAAAAAAAAAAAAAAGCTTAGGAACAGTGCTTTGGTTCAGAGTTCAAGGCCCAAGACTGGCCAACAAAAAAGGGAGGGTGAGTATGGGGGATGCTCAAAGGTAGACTACTTGTCTAGCAAGCGTGAGGCCTGAGTTCTAGACTCTAGAAGATCTCCAGACCTATACGTCATCAAACTGGACCTCACTGAACTTGAAGACTGATCTGATGCCTGAAAGTCTGAATGAGTGTTCCTATAGGACACACGCTCATGTTGGGTGCAAAGGGCCACCATCATGGTGGCTGGCTGAGGCCCTCCTCCATGGCTATGGGTAGTGTTAACAAAAATGCTCTTCTCAGAGTTCAAGGTGGATCTTCTCTTCTGTTTTAGGAACCGTGTCTTTGCGGATGAGAGTCTGACAAATTACATTCCTGTAAGCCATTTCTGGGATCAGAGCGAGCCGCGGCTTTTTGTGTGTGAGGCTGTGCAGGAGGCACACGGAGCATCGCCGCAGGCTGCAGAGCGGCAGCCCCCCCTGGAGGACAGCAGCAGACGCTCGGTACCTCCTGCTTTACTGCATCACAGCTTCATGAAAGGGCTCACGGGAGAGTGAGTAGGAAAACTCATTCATGTGGAGTAGACGATCTGCTTCCTGCTTCCCATTGAATGAAGTGACACTGGAGCGTCAGGCCCCACATTCCCACGCCAGCCAGCTGGCGCAGGTCAGCCCACCCTCAGCCCACAGGACTGGGCTCCAGCCAGATTACTCCACTCATGTTTATGGTCACAGTCTGCTCTAGGATCAGCAGCTGGTGTCAGTGCCTTGAAGTTCTCAAGAGCAAACTCGGGCCTGGATCCTAAATGCGAGGTGGAAAAATGTTGAGATATCCTCTCTGTCATTGAATGAGGAAAACAAAGAAAATTGGCAGAGGAATTATGCTGTTAGGGCCAGGGAGCAATGAAAACAGTACCTAGCTGAGTGAAAGGAGACGGCATGTTAGTGGGAAGGGTATTTCCTGGCCATTTGATTGAGTTCCTTTCATCTTCTGTGAGGGTAACGTGCAGTTGTAAGCATTCACACTGCCATGTGGAAAGGTCCGCCTTCTCGCCCCTTACTAGTTCCGATTCAGAAATTCCTGCACACCATAAGGCCCAACTCTCACTAGTCCTCCAAAGCAAAGCAGAAAGCCTCTGTTGCTCTTGACTTTTTGTTGTTGTTGTTGGTCGTGGGGCTTGAACTCTGGGCCTGGGCGCTGTCCCTCAGCTCTTCAGCTCAAGGCGAGCGCTCTACCACTTGAGCCACAGCGCCACTTCTGGTTGTCTGGCAGTTAATTGGGGATAAGAGTCTTACAGACTTTCCTGCCCAGGCTGGCTTTGAACCAGATCTTAGCCTCCTCTACCAGTTCAGGTAGAAGGGATCCCCAGGGTCTGCTTGTCACAGACTTACAAGGTGCATCTCTCTGGGAAGCATCTTGGTTCTTCAGCATGGGCTGATGAGGGCTGAGAAGCCCTGGCAGGGAGGTGTAGAGGTCAGGCCCCGAAGGGGAGCCTGGCTATGTCTGTGCGCGCTCCTTCCTGTGTTTTCTGGGTTTCATAAAACACCTTGGCAATGAAAATGAAAACCAAGAAGAATATGAAAACTGGAATAATTAGTGTCCTTTCTCTCAGGAAGGTGTTTTGATTTTGTCATTCTTCGCTTCTGAAGAACATGGCTTCCTGCTCCATGACAGCTTCCCCCTTCCCTCTGCCTACCAGACCCTCCTGGGGGTGGAAGTACCCCACTATTACTTCACAAAAAAGGTATGTGTCCCTGAGGCATTTTCCAAGTCATTACATAATGCCATATGTATGGGATTGCACAGTCACTAGAGGGTGGCATATGAACATCTTATGTATTATATTTGTATGTACATTGAAATGGAGTTGATCTTCATGAAGATGAAGAAGGAAGAGTTCTTGTGACTTAGCAAGCTCAAGGACTCGCTGCTCTGTCTGTGCAGCCTTCCTTGACGGCCTCATTTTAAATAGATTTTCCAACCACTGGGCTGATGGTTTTCTAAATTTCATTCTTACTTTGCTTTTTTTTTTTTTTTTGGTTGGTTGGTTGGTTGTGGTTGTATGGCTTGAACCCTGGGCCTGGACGCTGTCCCTCAGCTCTTCAGCTCAAGGCTAATGCTCTACTGCTTGAGCCACAGCACCACTTCCACTTCCAGTTTTCTGGTGCTTTATTGGAGATAAGAGTCTTACAGACTTTCCTGCCCGGGCTGGCTTTGAACTGTGATCCTCAGCTCTCAGCTTCCTGAGTGGGTAGGATTATAGGTATGAGCCACTGGCACCCAGCTACTTCGAATTTCTTATGTGCTTTAATGTCTCTTTGATTTGAGAAATCAAATAGTAAAGTTCTTTAAAATTATTTCTATCAGCTGGGTGCTGGTGGCTCACACCTATTACCGTAGCTACTTAGGAGGCTGAGAGCTTAGGATCGAGGTTTGGAACCAGAAAAGTCCATGAGACTCTAATCTCCAGTTAATCACCAGAAAACTGGAAATGGTGCTATGGCTCAAAGTGATACAGCACTAACCTTGAGCAAAAGAGCTCAGAGACAGTGACCAGCCCCTAAGTTCATGCCCCACAACTGACAAAAAATAAAAATTATAATTCTTTCTGTTAAGTTCTTCACGTTAGTGCCACGTGTGGTTTTCGTTTCTTCCCACATTCATACATCTCTCCTCTCTCATTCTCACCTCACATCTGTACCCGCACTCACAGTTGTTGTTCCAGAGAGGAGGACTGTACAGCACAGTCGTAAGTACAGAGCCGGGTTACAGTGTGTTCCCTTGACTTTGTCCTTTCCTCCAGACTTGTCCTGCGTGTTCCACTGTGTTGTATATGCACTTCCCACCCAGTAGAGAGCTTTGCTGAGCCCCTGGGGCTGTTTTGTTTGAGCAGGGCCCCACATCACCTAGCAAAGCTTGCCAGGAGTCTGCCAACTCCAGGTCCCATGTGCACCTGCAGCCTGGGTGGACCTGTGGCCTGCACAGCCCTGTCCCTGATGTCTGTGGACAGTGTGCTTAGTTACCTGTGTTTGCAATGTGGGGAGGATTGTTTGTTTAGCTGTAAAAGCAATGCTGAAGAATAGCCATGAGGCATTTGGTTCTTCTAAAGGCTACCTACTTTATGCTCAGGCATAGTGGAACACACCTGTAATCTCAGCACCCTGGAGCTGGAAGCAGGAGGTTCTCAAGTTTGAATGAACAACAAACATACACATTTACACGTACGTGCATGCATATATACAGGAATAAATAAATAGTTACTGCCTATGTATTTGCCTACGTGCAAATTCCTGTTACGCTGCACCCAGGTGTGCAGCACCCAGGTGTGCAGCGCGCGCTCATTCGGGTGGTCTAGGCGATAATCCAGCAGCTCTTATCCCTAGGACCTGCACGGCGTGGTGGTGATCACACAGTCACGGCTTGACATAGCTAGTCCTCACCTCTCACAGCTGTTGATATCCGCAAGGTGTTCTCAGTGAAGCGGCTTCTAATGAGACCCTAACAGGGCTGACGGGGCTCACGATGGGAAGTCTGGCTGCCGTGCATTATAGTGGAGCAGGCTTTTTTTTTTTTGTGAATAAGGTGTCACTGGTTTCTCTGTACGTTTCCTGACAGTTTCCCACTCATTTAGATCAAACTCTTTAGCTTCCCATTTGAGAGTTTAAAATCTGTGGGCCCAAAACTCAGCCTCCCTAAACTGAGCTGCCTCAGGGCTTTTATTTATGTCCTGTTCTGTTCTGTGCCTGGAAAGGCACAGCCAGGCCTGACGAGCCCCACCACCCTTCCCCGGGCCTGGGCACTTGAGTTGCAGGTCAGCTTCAAAAGAGAAGTGAGGCTGAGTTATTCAGATCTGAGCCAGAGGAAGTCACCGATAGTGCACACCCATAGCCCTAGCCTTGGGAAAGTGCGACCCGAGGACTGCACACTAAAGACTAGCATGGGCTAGTCTTCAGAAGCACACAGAGAAACCGGGTGCCAGTGGCTCGTGCCCGTAATCCTAGCTACTCAGGAGACTGAGATCTGAGGATCACGGTTCAAAGCCAGCTTTGGCAACAAAGGCTGTGAGACTCTTATCTCCAATTGACCACCAGAAACCTGCAAGTGGTGCTGTGGCTCAAATGGTAGAGTAGAGTCCTTGTCTTGAGCTGAAGAGCTCAGGGACAACGCCCAGGCCCACAGTTCAAGCCCCATGACTGACAACACACACAGAAGTCAGAAGTGAGAGGTACAGACTGTTGAGGGACCTGGTCCAGGAAGGGTGTATCATAATTAATCACCTCCACTTGAGAGACGGCCTGCAGAGCTGGGGCTCCAGCCTGGGCAAAGTGCACTGGGCAGTGCCATGTAGAGCAGCACACAAAGAGGTGGGAGCAGGAGAAAGATGGTGGGAGAGCAGTGGGGCCCAGTAGTTCCTGTAGGAAGTGTTGGATGTAGAAAGCTAGAGACCCAGGCTTCTAGGAGTTGGTGGCCCAACCAGTAACCCTAGCTACTCAGGAGGCGGAGATCTGAGCTTCACAGTTTGAAGCCAGCCCAGTGGACTATCTCAGATACTCCTATCTCTTAGCCAGCCAAACCTAGTAGAAATGTGGCTCAAATTTTGGAGTGCCAGCCTTGAGCAAAACTTTTAAAAGGAAGTAGGGAGGGAGAGAACCCAGGTGGGGGTGGGGGTTCAAATCAAGGTATCATGCTTGCTAGGCAGGTACTCGACCACTTGAGCCATGCTCCCAGCCTCTTGTGCTTTAGTTATTGTGGGAATAAGGTCTTGCATTTACGCCTAGACTAGTCTGCATCAAGATGCTCCTATTTATGTTCTTGCATAGCTGAACCACAGGTGCACAGCCCCACACATTGGTTGAGATGAGATCCTGCAAACTTTTTAGCGGAATTGGCCTTAAAACATGATCCTCCTAGTCTCTAATCCCTAGTAGCTAGGATTATAGGTCTGAGCTACCATACTTGGCTAGCAAAAGCCATTTTTAGTTGCTGAGTCTCTGCTGTTAGTGAATTAGAGGCTCAATAAAGAGTTCATCTCAACAACCTTTGTTTACTTGTTATTTGAGACTAGATCATTTCCAGTGACTCTAAAGGTTTTCTAGCACCTTGAGAGGACCATTTAGCCTGGGCCTGCCTACAGGTGGATTTTCTCAGGATGACATAAATGTAGAAGCGACCAAGAGTTAGACGTACCTTTGCACATGACTGACAAGCAAATTTGGTTTTTCTCCTCCAGCCTGGAGAGGCAGGCACCGAAGACAAGGTGGATTCTGATCACCACCAGATACCCCAGATGGTGGCCAAGAAACCTCTGCGAGACTTTGTGGGGCTGGAAGACTGCGACAAGCCCACTCGAGATGCCATGCTCAATTTCAGCTTCTTCGCCACCATTGGAGACATGGATGAAGCTTTCAAATCTATCAAACTCATTAAAAGGTAAGGATTCTATTCCTGGAGGCACGCGTCCCACAGGCTTTATTTTTCTTAGGCCTACTCAATTCGAGTTTATGTCATTAACCCTTTAGTGACTGTCATGGTGCATTTAGTGGTCTTTTCACTCAGTGAAAAGCTGTGGAGCTCAGAGAGCAGGGCATGCGTACACCATTCCCAGAGCAGGTGTATTTGGTGGAGAAGGTGAGCCTGATACTTTTGCTCTGTGGTACCAGAAGCTCTTAGGCTATTATCCTAACTGTTTTGTTCATTAGAAAGTGTTCAAGGTACTTCCTAGTTGGAAGTTCTGCAAGTGTTAAATTCTGCTAAAAAGTGTCAGTACATAAACACTAAAACGGAGGTGAAATGCAATTAAAATTATAAAAGATGGGGCTGGGAAGGCGGCTCAGTTGTAGAGTGCTTGCCTTGCATGCCTGAGGCCCTGGGTTCGATTCCTCAGCACCACATAAGCAAAAAGAAAAAAGCCAGAAGTGGCGCTGTGGCTCAAGTGGTAGAGCGCTAGCCTTGAGCTGAAGAGCTGAGGGACAGCGCCCAGGCCCCGAGTTCAAGACCCACAACCGGCAACAAAAAAAAATTATAAAAGATGGCATCATTTAGAAGCTGTCCAGCAAGTACCTTTCTCTCCATTGCAGAGGTAATTCAGTAACTCTGGGCAAGAGTATTTATCAAATTTTAATCTCAAAAGGGTAGAAAAACTAGAGAAGGCCAGGTGCTGGTGGCTCACGCCTGTAATCCTAGCTACTCAGGAGGCTGAGATCTGAGAATCACAGTTCAAAACCAGCCCAGGCAGAAAAATCTGTGACACACTATAATCTTCAATAAACCAATAGAAAACCAGAAGTGGTGAAGTGCTGCTCTGGCTCAAGTGGTAAAGTGCTAGCCTTGAGCTGAAGAGCTGAGGGACTGTGCCCAGGCCTAGAGTTCAAGCCCCATGACCAAAAGAAAAGAAAAACTAGAGAAGATTGATACTGTGGAGGGAAAATGTTGTAAGATTAAGTTGCTCAGAGGGAACTCCATTTGCAATGATGATTTTGTAGTAGGGAAGGTGTCTTTCAAAATACTCAGGATAGCATGGGACCCCTGGACCACGATCCATCTAAGCCAGTGAGGCCAGAGCCTCCTGCAATTGGAAGGGCTTTCGAGTCAGGTAGAAGGAAGGCCCGGTTCTGTGTGTCTTTCAGGGTACTGTACCATGGGCAGTGAGTGGGTCATAGATGGCATGAGTGCTTGTTGGGCATTATCAGTTACCTGATGTGTTTAAAGCACCACCAGTTTCACCATTTGTTATGACTAAAGACAAATCCTTGGCATAGTATGAACTTCATAATCTAAAGGGAATCCAGTTGCCGGTGAGTCACACCTGTACTCCTAGCTACTCAGGAGGATGAGATCTGAGGATCGTGGTTCAAAGCCAGCCGGGGCAGGAAAGTCTGTGAGACTCTTATCTTTCCAATAAACTACTCAGAAAAAGCCAGAGATGGTGCTGTGGCTCAAGTGGTAGAGCACAAGCCTTGACACAAGCTCAGGGACAGCCCCCAGGCCCTGAGTTCAAGCCCCAGTGCCAGCAAAAAAAAAAAGAGAGAGAGAGAGAGAGAATCTAAAGGGATCGCTTTCAATTCCACAGAGGCTTGTAAGTGACAGAGCTAGACATTTGCAGAGGAGCAGCAACCAGATAGATGATCCACATCTGGCTTTGAGCTTTCTCCATCAGTATCAGCTTCTCCTCCCACACTGCCCCCTGGTGGCCATGGTCACACAGTACAGCACTGGCCAGAGAAGGAGTTTACCAGACTTGTTACAGCCTTGCATTCTGTTGGGCAGGTTAACCACCCTACCTCCCCTTCCCCAGGTTAGCTCTCAGGTTTTGTGCCTTCCTGAGGCATTTTGGACTGAGGTGTATCAGAACCAATCCAGCATTTAACTAAAGGGACACTCAAAAGCAACACACTTACTTGTTCCCTACTACTCTGCTCATGTTGATTTTCATCCCACACCATGGTGTTCAGAGACTCTAGGAATGTAAACGTTTTCTCTATAACTTCTTTTTGTTGTTGTTGTTATTTGTGGGTTTGAATATAGGGCCTGGGTGCTGTCCTTAAACTCTTGGCTCAAGGCTTGCACTCAGCGCCACTTCCAGTTTTCTGGTGATTAATTGGAGATAGGAGTCTCATGGACTTTGTTGCCTGAGCTGGCTTTGAACAGTGATCCTCAGATCTTAGCCTCCTTAGTATCTTGGATTACAGGCAAGAGCCAGTGGTGCCCAGTCTAAATTTTTCTTTTTGTTACCTGTACTTGGGTTTAAATTCCAGGCCCTGCACTTGCTAGGCAGGTACTTTATCACCTGAGTGCCCTGCGTCCTTTTGCTTCAGCTATTTTTTGAATAGAACCTTAAGTTTTTCCTCAGACTAACCTGGACTTTGATCCTCTTATTCATGCTTCCCACATAACTGGATGACAAACACATCCCCAGCTTATTGGTAGATGGAGTCTCACTGATGTTCTACGTCAAACCTCATTCTTCTCAGACTTTGCCTCCTGAGTAGCTGGGTTACAGACATGCACCATCTCACCCAGCCAGAAATGTGGATTTTTTTGAAATTTGGTTGCCCAGAGCCATGGATTAGGGTATATGCTCTTCAGTGAAGACCTTTTAACTCTTTCTTAGTATCATCTTGGGAAAAACACAGAAAAACTGACCAGATTCTCTGCCCCCACATAGTGGGATGGATGGATAAAATACAAGTTTTAGGTAGAGATAAGAGGTTTGAGTTTATTTTAACTTAGAAAAATAACCAGGAACAGAACGTACACTATTAATTTGATTCTGGCATAAAGCCATTACCATCTGGTTATAAATTCTAACTTAATAAAGAAATACCATAGAGACCTCATGGAAAGCTTCCTGGGTATTCTGCTCTATGAAAGTAAAATATAACTGGGGTGTCCTCCTAAGCAGATCCAGAATAAATTAATCCCAAGCGAAGGCAGAGAGCAGGGCGCCCACACCACTGCCTCCCCTGCCCAGCTTCCTGTCCCCACCCTTCAGCCGAGCATGATGTGAAGCTGCAGTGGACTGGCTGGAGAAGATGGTGTCAGAAACAGGTGGCACTTGACATATTCATGTATAACATAGTAAGTGTGCACAAGCATTGTACACACATACATACATATATATACATATATATATACATATGTATATATGACCAAGACTCACCCCGTGCCTCGGTACAAGCAGAGTCAGGGTGAGCCCTTCAGTTCCTAGACTAATCCATTATAGTGGCTATAAAGATGAAGTCCTGAGGAGGGTGCTTTCAGCACGGAGACTCTACATAATCATTGTCCAGCCCCCTGCGGAACCGTGCTGTCAATGAGCGGCTGATGACAATTACCCGGGGGGCCATGCAGTCCTCCCTGCGGTGCAGAATGTTCCAGATGAGCATGGCAGCTGCCAGGGTGGCCAGCAGACAGGCACCAATGTTCAGATAGCAAGACCATGATAGGTTGGTGTAGGGGCCGATTCTGTAGAAGGTCACCAGTCCGATGACTAACACAAAACCTGCAGAGGGAAAAGAAATGTTCTAGAAGGTTGACTCTAAGGGGGAGCTCTGGCCAGGCCCCCTGGAAGGCAGGCTCCACCTCTTCCCAGCCCTGTCCTTGGGTGGGAACTGAGCCCCTTTGTCTCTGCCTTCTAGGGGCTCCTGGGGCCTTTGGACTTGGGGCCGGGGGGCAGGGAGTGGATATGGGAATGCTGTCTCTGGACTTGGGGGTCTCAGCACCGCCCCTCACAGCAACAGCACCTCGTAGCCTGGCCCACCCCAAGCACTGGTAACTGTTAAGTCTGACTTTTATAAATGCTTCACGGGTTCAAAGCAAAAGCCAGCATGGATATTTTCTGAGTCTTATCTAGAAGCAGACTGGCATCGCACTTAGTCCAGATTCCTGTTTGTGTGTGTTCTCGCCGTGACCGTGCGCTCAGAGGAAGTGGAGATTTCCTCTCAGGTCAGCGTGGCTCCTCCCTCCAGGGGGATCGGTGCGGCCCAGCTTTCCTTGTGTGTCTGGCTTCCCCACTAGCTTCTGAAGAGAAGTGCGTAGTTTCAGAATCTGCCCCTGTCTCTCTGCCCAGACCTCCTTCCCTGCTGCCGCCGCCCCCCACCTGCCCACCCGGCAGGGCACTATGGGATGGGTGGGCGCTGTTCAGTCAGGAGTTCCTTCCAGGGTTTCACCTTCATGGCTGTCTTGAGGGAGGCAAGTGATTTCATTTTGTTAGTTTTTCTAATATGAACATCAGGGGGTTTGCGCAGGATGCCGGGTGCCTAACTGGAGCCGTGGCCACAAGAGGAAGAAGGCAGAGAAAAAGCTGAGGCCTTCCTGGCTGGACTCCCCTGCTGGACCCCACCAGCTGGCTCCTGAACACCTGTGTGTCTGTCCAGCCTCGCTCCTCCCAATATGTCTCTGCTCTCCTCAGAAAGTCAAGTCATTCATGGTCCTGATGTCTGGTAGAGAAGACTTATCCCATGTGTTGGCCTGGAAGGGTTCCTCGGCTTCTAGACTGTTCTATTTCAGAGGCTACTCATAGTTGAAGTCCCTAGAAGGGCGTTTTTAGCACAGAGACCCCTTGTGGGCCTTGACCAGCCCACAGCAGAGCCGCCAAGTCAGAGAGCCCTGACGACGGTTACTCAGGGCTCTGTGCAGTCCTTGCTCTGGTGAAGAATGTTCCAGATGGGCATGCTCTGTGGTCCCAGAGCAGAGAGCAATGTGGGAAGAGAGACAGAGACAGACAGACACAGAGCCAGGGGTGGGAGGGGAGAGGGGAGGATTGCAGACTTGACTTTGCTAAGATGTGAACATGCTTGCTTCATTATCACTGTCCTCATAGGAAATGCGAGTTGAACACTTGCCTGCGTCGCATTGTTCTAAGTGAAGGCAGTGCTCTGCAGTACTGGGAGCTTTCGTGTGTTGGAGAGCTCCTGGCTGCTTCCTTCCTACTAAAGCTAGTGCTCTGCGGTGATGCCTGCTGGGGGAGGGAAACCTCCCACCCTGTGCCATGAAGCACAAGCACTGTGCCTGCAGTCTGTGGGTCACAGAACTGCACTGAAAATGAAGATGCGCGCAGTATGCTTCCCTGCTTTTCACTCATGTCTTAGGGTAGATGATGCCAGCGAGAGCAGTGCCTTAAGCTTGTTCAACACCCAGAAGAAGTGGAATTGAGGCAGTCTAGGCTCTGGGTGCCCACTTGTCTTCAAAGACAAGAGGCGGTAAGTATGGCAGGGTGTGAGGAAACTGAGTGCCGCAAGAAGCCAAGGCTGCAGAGATAGGCCAAAAGTATGGACAGGCAAGAAGGAATGTGCCCAGGCAGTGGTAACGGGAGCTACCAGACATCCATCTCCCTTGCCAGGGCACGACCCACTCACCCTTTTTTTCCAGCTCCCCTTCAGTCTGTACATGTTATAGACAGTGTGTGTGTACATGTTATAGACAGTGTGTGTGTGTGTGTGTGTGTGTGTGTGTGTGTGTGTGTGTGTGTGTGTGTGTGTGTGTGTGTACACGTGTGTACTGGGGCTTGGTACAAGATGTTTTGCACCCCTGCTGAGCTTTTTGCTCAAGGCCAGTGGTCTTTCACCAGAGCCCTGCCCCCAGTTCTGGCTTTTTTGCTGGTTAATGGAGATGAGAGGCTCTCAGATTTGCTTGCCTTGAAGTGAGATCCTCAACTCTGAGCATAGCTAGAAGGACAGGCGTGAGCCACCAGTGCTCAACTCACTTTTAGAATGTGTTATGTGCCCTCAGCTCCAATTCCACAACATCCTCCACCAGAATGGCACATGGAATCTCTGTCCAGACTGGGGGTGAAGCACCCGGCAGGGTCAGCTCCCACACGGCTCCCTGGTCAGACTTGGGGGACAGACAGTGGGCATCCCTGATGTAAAAAGAGGGGGTCTGGAGCGAACAGCTTGCGAGATATTTTCTCTGAAGACTTGTGAGCTTTGAGAACTTCAGAGCCAACCTTGAACCTTCTGGAAAGGACTGAAGCGCACTCATAGGACAGCAACTATCACCAAGCATTGGCACACTCAAAGAACGAACCTGCCCTCATCAACAAGGCCGCACAGGAATGGTTACCGACAGTTCTATTCCCACCCCGCCATCATGGCCCCAATCAACCCTGGCTGCAGCGACGGTCCGTCATGGGCTCCTGTGGTGGCTGCAGCCAGCCAGGACAGGGGCCTTGGGCGCAGATTTCTGAGCAGCCCCACACAGGGGAGTCACACCTGGTAGCCCTGGAAGATACCAGACAGGCACCCAGAATCGTCCTGCCCACCGTTCAGCTGCATCCTAGGTGAGAAGCAGCTGGGCATGGCTGCCCCCGCGTGGAAGGGCTCACCTGGCCCATGGGCTGGAGTCACTGCTCCAAGGCCTCCACTGTGAGGACGTGTGCCACAGAGAGAGGACAGAACCCTTCCCCAGGGGCAGTGAGGCCAGGCTGACACTTCCACCCATAGCCTGCCCGATCTTCACTGAACGTGTCTCCCATGCCGCAGAACACGAGCCTGCCCACAGCCTGGCAGCCTTGGCTGGCCTCGTGCCCCTTCTGCCGCCTGTGGCTCTTACGACTCAGCCAAGCCAAACCCTTTCAATTCCTCTGTGTCTTCCTGCTCTAGATGTCTCGTGCTGCTATCCCTCTGCCTGGCCACCCCATCCCTGATGGGTTGCGCACATCCTTAGCTCTCTCGGGGGACTTGGTATCTCCCATTGTCACTCCTCCTGTTTATTTACCCATTGGTGCCCTCAAGCCTGGACCATGGCACCCCTGGGACTCTCCGTAACCACTTGCTAAGTAAATAACCTCAGGACAGCACAACAGAGTAGAGTGTCGTGAGCCCTATCAGGGGGACAGGCTCCTGTCCCCCACCACGGCCAAGTCAGGACTGCACAAGCCTGTGGAAGTATACATTCATCCAGGGGTTGATTTGCACTCGTCACATTTGCCTGTTTCAAGTGCTAGGACAGCACTAGGCATTAGTGTAGTACTAGAGTTCACAGATGGCCCAGGCCCACTGATTTGTCCTGAGATTGCTGGTGTCCTTCCTGGGGTGCAGGTGAAATTTGCACCGTGCCTGGGGCAGGTGGAGAGACAGGCTGGACCCAGCCTCACAGAGCTTTCCTTTAGCAGGCTCCAAGTAGCGAGTACAGACCTTAAACCCCGTGCTGTGGGGAGACACGATATCCTGGGGCAGACGGCACATAGCTCCAGGGCTGCTATGGGGGTGCTCCCCTAGCAGCCTGGGGTGAGGGCTTCTCAGTCCTGGCTGATCCATTTTCTCAGGGGCACAGGGGAACCCTGGCCACCAGGCAGGCAGGAAGCAGAACAGCTCCCCCTGCAGCTCCCCTGCAGCTCCCCCTGCAGGCCAGGCACTCATCTGTACTGTAATCAATTAACTGTTGCTTTAGTGACATTTCTTTTTTCATTTTCCCCTAGTACTGGGGTTGGCCCTCAAGCATACTAAGCAGGCACTCTGTCACTGAAGTACACCCTAGCCCTTCACTCATATTTCCTTTTATCTTTTTTGTCCGTCCTGGTGCTTGAACTCAGGTTCTGGACTCTGTCCCTGAGCCTATCTGTATTCAAGGCTAGTGCTCTACCACATGAGCACACAACGCCACTTCCAGCTCCTTCTGAGTGGTTTATTGGAGATAAGAATCATGGATTTGGGCTGGGAAGGTGGCTCAGTGGTAGAGCGCATGCCTTGCATGCATGAGGCCCTGGGTTCGATTCCTCAGCACCACATAAACAAAAAAAAAAGCCGGAAGTGGTGCTGTGGCTCAAGTGGTAGAGTGCTAGCCTTGAGCTGAAGAGCTGAGGGACAGCGCCCAGGCCCAGAGTTCAGGCCCATGACTGGACCCCCCCCCCCCAAAAAAAAAAAGAATCATGGACTTGGGCTGGGGAGGTGGCTCAGTGGTAGAGTGCTTGCCTTGCATGCATGAGGCCCTGGGTTCAATTCCTCAGCACCACATAAGCAGAAAGAAAAAAGCCGGAAGTGGCGCTGTGGCTCAAGTGGTAGAGCGCTAGCCTTGAGCTAAAAGAAATGAGGGTCAGCGCCCAGGCCCAGAGTTCAGACCCCACGACCGGACCCAAAAAAAAAAAAAAAAAAAAGAGTCATGGACTTTCCTGCCTGGGCTGGCTGCAAACCATGATCCTCAGATCTCTGCCTCTTGAGTAGCTAGGATTACAGGTGTGAGCCACCGGTGTCCAGCTCCTTCACTCATTTGGGGCCTGAACTCTGGGCTTGGGTGCTGTCCCTCAGCTCTTCAGCTCAAGGCTAGCACTTTACCACTTGAGACACAGCGCCACTTCCGGCCTTTTCTGCTTATGTGGTGCTGAGGAATCAAACCCAGGGCCTCATGCATGCGAAGCACTCTACCACTGAGCCACCTTCCCAGACACACCATAGAATATCTTTGAAAATGGGCATGTTGTTGTTGGCTGGTTCTGAAGCTTGAACTCAGAGCCTTGCTTTCTCACTCAGCTTCAGATGATACTCTGACACTTGAACCATGCCTCCAGCCTGGATTTTTGCTGGTTAATTAGAGATAGTCTCAATGACTTTTCCTCCCCAGGCTAGCTTCAAATCTCAATTCTCTAGGTCTCAGACTCCTAAATAGATAGGATTACAGGTGGGAGGCACCATCACCCAACAGAGTACACTCTATTATCCCTCCCTGCCATGGTCATCTGTATTGGTTACCGTGTACACAAATTCAAAGTTCAGAAACTGTACCTGCTTCTGAGAATACTCAGAAGTGTGTGACTACATTTATTAAATAGAAATCCAGATATGGCATAGCCACCTCTGTCCTGAAGGTACACATTGGAAAGTGATAAAGATGGTGGATCTGGTGTAAACCAAAGCCCAACAGATGCATGGTGAACAAGCCAGCACTCTACCTCTTCCATCATGAGCCTTGAAAGCCATGTGTTGGCACCACGATTGTTTTGGCAAAGTTCTGGGAGCCTTGCTTTCTCTGGCTGGAATGTAATCCAGAAGCTGCCCCTTAAGTGCCTGTTCTGCAGAAAAGCAGTGCAGAGTCCGGGTCTGTTCTCTGTGGAAGGGTATGACTGAAGTACACTCTGGGGCTGTGCAGGGCACTCACCCGTAATCTATTACAGTACTTGGAAGGCTGAGATAGGAGAAGCTCAAGTTCAAGACCAACGTGGTCTTGAACTACAACCACTACCAACGAAAAATTCCACATATCACTCATTCTGTGTGAGTACCCGTGTAGGCTTCTGGTTTTCTATTTGACTTAGAATGGACAGAGGCAGAAAAAGGACTTAGGGACTCAGAAGAGCCTCTCAGTACACTGTCATACACAGAACCTTCAGAACTATGAGCCAGGCCGAGAACCTTCATGGATTGGGAAGGGGACACAGGCCCAGCCGTGGAGAGCCTTGTGCAGCTCCTGTGATTGACCATCATCCAGGTGCTGCTCTGAGTAGACAGATTTATGGACTAAGTAGACATGTGACGCAATACTGTGGTCTTGTTCCATGTGTCTGCAAACAACCACTTGGCAACACGGAGGCTAAAGACCCAGTGCGTCGCTGACCTGGGCCTTCTGTCATCCATGAAGAGGCACCTGGGGTTGCTGGCTCCATGGGCTGCGCTGCAGACGGAACTCAGAAACAGCTTTTACTCTGAACCCTCTCTGCCGGGACAGTAGGAAGGCTGGAAGCAGATGGACCAGGGAGCTGAAGCTGGCCTTCAACTCCGAGTTCTTTCTTCGGCCGCTTCCCCAAAGGAAGGCTCCTGTTCTCCTCAGTGTCCTTTCCCCTGAACACTTTTCTCCCAAAACTTTTTTGTGATGTAATCAGTTTGTCCAGAAACAAATCCAAGGGAAGGGCTTCGGCGTACACTAAATGCTGCACTGCGGATCCATTCCATCTCCACAGAATCGGGTTGCCAAAGCAAACAGCCTCTTCCTGTGCGCTGGCCCCGCGGGTGGTGTGGATGACAACGCAGCCAGAGAGCGGCCCTTTCCTCTCTTCCTTCCTGCCTGCTTCCCGGGGACTCGGCTTCTGTCACAAGTCCTTCCCTTTGGAATGAGTATCAAGCATGGCACACAGGTGGCATCAAAGCAAAGACCCTGAAGCTGATCCCCGATGCTTCACACTCAGCTGCAAGCCAACAGAGTGCCCGTGCTTCACGTGTAGCAGCACAGGCTGCCCAGGGGGCCGGCGTTTGTGTGGCAGGATCAGCAAACAAGCCTGCTCTCCACTTCCCTTGTTACTGGTCTTGAAAAACATTTGTTGGAAATCTGGGCAGATATTATTTTTAAACCGGTTGTGGGGCTTGAACTTGCAGCATGGGCACTGTCCCTGAGCTCTTTTGCTCGAGGCTAGCACTCTACCACTTTGAGCCATAGCGCCACTTCTGGTTTTCTGGTGGTTCATTAGAGATGAGAGTCTCATGGACTTTCCTGCCCAGGCTGGCTTCAAATCACGATCCTCAGCTCTCAGCCTCCTGAGATCTAGGACACTGGGCAGATTTTAATCAGATGGTTCCTCCTCCTCAAGGAGGCTCTAGGGTTGTTGGAGGGAGGAAAGTCAAGTAGTTCCACAGGAGCCCAAAGCTCCACATAGTCTCAGATGGAGAAGGAAGGCAGAGACAGGAGAAGGTATGGCTGGGACACAGACTATTGCTTGCAGACTCAGTAAATAGGATGGAAAGTGAGGTATCCAGTCAAGCAAGTCTATTTTATCTTCCATGACAATCTCCAAGTCTAAGAAAACAGAACATTCCCCGTTGACCTGTGAGATGCCAGTTCAGTGTTGGTCATCTCTGATGTTGGACAACATCAGCGTCTTCAGCAGCCCTGGGGTGAGCATAAGCTTTTCTGTCATGAAAAGAAATCGTACAATCGTACAGAAAAAGGAGAAAGGAAGCTGGCGGGCATGGAGCTGGGAAAGACTTGTGGCAGCTTTTGGCCAAAGTCAGCACTGCCTAGAGTGCCAGAAGCAGTCTTGGCAAACATGAGAGCCACAAAACATCTCAGTCTGCACGTGGGCTTTGCGAAATCCAAGCTGTCAAAACTCAGGTGCAAGCACTCCAAAATGGACAAGTTCAAGTTCAATTTGGGAGAAGAAAAAACGGTAGGCATAGCACATGGCCCGGGCCTGCTGGCTAGCTTCCATCCAAGGAGATCTATTGTTGGGAAAAGGAAGACCTAGGTGCCACGAGGAAGCAACCCTGAATGAAACATGAGTCAGCTTCCACCGACCACTTCTTCCCAGGAGGCCCCTGAGCGCCGGCCGGCACAGATTGGTGCTTTGTCATGCTGGGGACTTTGGTAGACTGTACATCACCATTTTCCAGAAAGGGCTAGAAAGAGGTTAAACCAACAGGAATGGTATTGGATTTTAAAAGAGGATCTTTAGAGGAAGAAGCAGGAAGTGTGGCCTTCACCGTCCCAAGGTTATCCTTGCCCACTGAGCTCCCAGGACAAGGGACAGGCCCACAGATCCTTGCATGGACCAAAACAAGAGTGCCACACTGGGTATGGTGAGGCCCTTCCCCTCTCGGCCCAGTGCATGACTGCACTGTCCTTATACTGGACTCTGATGGGCAGCAAGACTGTGCCGGAAGCTTCGATGATAGCTGAGGAGTTGCCTTTTGAAGACGCCGTTGAGTCAAGTGCAGAGCTCAGCCAGGATTGGGATTATTGGGCTGGGCCTCACCTCGTGGGGCTTGGGTAGCAGACAGTAGGTCATGGGCACCGTTGTAAACACCAGAGAAGCAGGCAGGCTGGTAAGGCAGGAGGAACACTCCAGAAATACAAGAGTTCTCACTAGGACCCGCTGGGCATGTATGGCAGGCAAGCCCAGGCTCTGCCCATGGCAGAGAGGACGGCCACTCCGTGCAAGGGCCCCCAACAGGACTCGAAGGCGCGGTGACAGCCAATGCCATCCTTCAGACGCACTCCTGTGAGCGCAGAAGCCCTGGGGTAGAGGCACTCAGCCAGGAGTTCATGGCAGACGAGGATAGAAACGGACTCAACCCGGGGCCTGCCCCAGAGTCAGTGCTCCTCAGGCCTCACAGTTCACTCAGACAGCTGGTCCCTGGGCGGTGCTCTGCCAGTCCATGCTGGCTTCCCAGGTGACGGGAGAGCCCGTCATCTGCACGGGCCACTTGCCCTGACCTGTTCAATGCCACTTCCCCTATTCTGCCAATCCCGCTCCTATCTGTACAAATGGAGATTGTAGACCATGAAAGAGGCAGCAGAGAGAAGAGGCCACGAAAAAGAAGATGGAAAACAGCCGATAGGGGAAGCTGAGCCGGAGTGTGCGACAGGCATGCGGCTGCCTGTGGGAAGCCCTGGGGGAGGCATCCAGGCCTGGACGGGCAGTGCCACACGCCCAGCGGTAACCAAGGAGGATTCAGGCCTGGACGGGCAGTGCCACACGCCCACAGGTTCCGTCGGGAGGGTTGTGAGTGTGTGTAGGCTGACTGTGTGTGTACCCAGAGGTTCCGTCGGGAGGGTTGCTGAGTGTGTGTAGGCTGACTGTGTGTGTACCCAGAGGTTCCGTCGGGAGGGTTGCTGAGTGTGTGTAGGCTGACTGTGTGTGTACCCAGAGGTTCCGTCGGGAGGGTTGCTGAGTGTGTGTAGGCTGATTGTGCCCACAGGGCCTCAGGAAGGAGAGAACAGGAATGTCCTCATGTGTGTTTTGTACAAGCTCTAATGTCATCTACCAAAGAGAGGGGAAAACACGGGAGAAGGGAGAGGAAGAGCAAGAGAACCAGTGCAGAGCTGCCCCTGATGACATCCGCCATTGACCCACACCCACCTTTCTCCCCAGGACCCTGCCAGTGCCCGCATGGCTGCCCAGAGTTCCTGTACCCCAGGCCCTGTCACCCTGACAGACTATGGGGACCCATCACAGGGAGGGTGTCCAGGGTGGGCGGGGCATAGAACAAGGTGACATAGAATCAGTGTTCAGAAGATGGTGGAAACAGCGTCGCACATGCAGGGGTGGACACAGTAGGGTGAACAGCTAATGTTCACATCTCTGGCCCATTAACACTGCCATGAAGGCTCCCTCCTACCCCACCCCCACCCCCATATGCACGCTGCCCAGAGGTCGATGTGAAGTGAGGGTGAACGTGGGCGAGCAGCTGCTCCTGTGGTTGCAGAGTAAATGGGGAGCCCCCTTCCATGGCCAGTTTCCAGAGTTTTCCAGCCACAGCAGTCAGCTCCACATACTTTCTCTTCCTCTTTTCATCAGCATCTTCTTTCCCCTGCCCGCCCACCTCGCCCCAGCCCTAGGACTCGAGGTTCACTTGACAACAGGTAATAGCAGGCGTTTCCTCGTCCTGTGACAGGACATCCTGGCGCCCTGCAGTCTCTCCCTGGCTTTAAAACAGACCCGAGAACAGGAAAAAACCCAGCGCTAAATTTAGCAGGGTGATAGAAGAAAGGCACATCGCTGCTCTCTGTACTGTTTGTCAATGAAACAAGTCTAAACAGGCCAAATGCATTTCCTTTTTGGGCAAAACAGACCTGTCAGACACGATGCTCAGGCACCAGGGGGTGAAGCAGCCTGGGGAGGAGGGGCACCCCCTAAACGTCTGCCCAGGCCCCTGCCTTGTGCTCTGCCATTTTCTGCCATTGCCCCGGTCTGAGGATTTCAGGACAGACTGCTCCAGTCCTTTCAGACACCAGCCCAGAAAACTCAGGAGTTCCCATATTCCCCTTCAGGGTCCTTACTGCTCAGCACAGCTCCTCAGGCCTGCCCCCAGCAATTCAGTTTTAGCTAATGGGGAGCTTCAACCCAGTTTTATTTCCTGTAATACCTTATGTGGAAGCAACTCTGCCTTCTCCTGAAGCAGGAGTTGCAGGAGGCGAGTTAGGAGTCCTGACAGGCCAGACCGCAGCAGTCCTCTGATGACGCCAGCGAGAGTCTCAGGGACGGCTAGTGAGACACGGATGCGCGGGGCGCTGCTGGCGGAGCCTGTTATCCTAGCTCCACCAGAGGCCCACATCTGAGGGTTGCAGTTTGAAGCAGTCCCAGGCAGGAAAGTCCATGCGATTCTGATTTCCAATAAACCACTCAGAAATGGCACTGTGGTTTACTGGGTAAGCCTGAGCTTGAGCCCAGGGACAGTGCCTAGGCCATGATTTCAGGCTCCAGGATAATGCACAACAGCAAAGAAAGAAAGACAAGGAATAATTTGATCATCCTGATAGGTGTTATTTTTGAAATCAAGCACTATTACTTTTATTTTTTTTTGTCGGTCATGGAGCTTGAACTCTGGGCCTGGGTACTGTCCCTAGGCTCTTCAGCTCAAGGCAAGCGCTCTACCAACTTGAGCCACAGCGCCACTTCCAGGTTTCTAGTGGTTTATTGGAGATAAGAGTCTCATGGACTTTCATGCCCGGGCTGGCTTTGAACCATGAGCCTCAGATCTCAGCCTCCTGAGTAGCTGGGATGACAGGCGTGAGCCACCAGCACCCAGCCACTTTTATTTCTTTTGTGCCTCTACAATGTAGGGTTTTTATTTTTTGGTCTGAGACCTAAACTCAGACTCGGTATCTGGTGCTTTCACTCCTTAGCTAGCATGCTACCAAGCCACACCTCCACCCCCAAGTCTGGAGATTTTTAGACCCAGCTTTTCCAATCGGGTTTTCAAAATCTTCCATTTCCTCCTGGAAGGGATGGAATTTCAAAGGGTCACACATGATGGAGGCCCAAAGAGCAAAGAAAACTTTTATGGCCTTCGGGTCTATGGAGGGCAAAGTGAGTAAATTTCCTACATATGCCTTGATGCCTAGAGCAGACAGAAGAGAAGGCCCTTGAGTCACGCGGGGGGGGGGGGGCTATCACTGCATGTCCCCACCCCCCATTCATTCCGGTATTGCCCTGCTCCGTGGTTGGATAAACTACTCAGCAGTTTGCCCAGGTTCACATCAGTGTTGATGGGGTCAGGATGGCCCAGTTGTCTCTGTAGTAGCCCTGTATTCTTCCATGGAGCTTCACAGCCCTCAGGCTCTGCCTCCGACCAGCCACTGGGAAGTGACTTGCCCAGGGCCACACTACCGTGCTATTCATAGTACTCGAAGAGCCAGGTTTCCTCTAGCCTACCGGGGCACTGCCAGCCCAGGAATACCTGTCAGCCCCATTCGGGAAACTGCCATTCCTCAAGAAAGATAAGGGACTAGGATCCATTATTCCTAGAATGATTCACTTTGGACTTCCTGCCATTTCCTCTGCTGGAAGTGTCATTCAGCCCTGGAAAGGTCCGTTCTACCGCAGGGCGGGCAGGAAGGCAGGGGAAAGGCAGGCAAGGCGGCTGACGCACCCCCTGAAGCGTGGCAAGCCCCCCACCACTTGGGTCACAGTGAAAAGCTGCCATGGCTTCTCTTTGCCCAGAACATCCCAGAACAATCGTGCATAATTTCTGGCAATGCCGCTGCTCATCATTTAAACAACGATGTTTTCTTGTGTCCCATCCCATCTTTCCCAGGCTGATGAGTGGGTGGCAGATCCATGTTCAAAGGAAGCTGTCTGCTCTGGCCCAAAGCCAGACTTCCTGGCCTCCCTCCAGGGCTCCCCCAGCACTTGCCAGATTATGGTCTACATCTGTGTTTACAGCCAGGGTAGGAGCATGTGTGACATGCTAGCATCTTCTCTCTTTGCTCATGAGAAGAGGCCTGTGCCCCAGCCCTGACTCCCCTGACCTCCCCCTGTGCGCATGCCCATCTGGGTGGCGCCAGGCTTGCGCACTCCTCATTGCTCCTGTGTCTCCAGCACAAGAGCCTGAACCCAGCCAGCCAAGCACGGCACAGCACATCATGTACAATGGAAAAGGAGCCGAGTACCAGTGGCTCACACCTGTAATCCTCACTACGTAGGAGGCTAAGATCTCAGGATCATAGTTCAGAGCCAGCTCAGGCAGGAAAGTCCATGAGACTCTTATCTCCAGTTAATGACCGAAAAGCTGAAAGTGGAGCTGTGGATGAAGTAATAGAGTGCTACCCTTAAGCACAAAAGCTCAAGAACAGGGCTCAGACCCAGAGTTCGAACCCCAGGACAACACCAAGAAATAATGAGTTAAATGGAAAGGCTGTGACTGATGGAGGGGGGCAAGTTGTGTGCTCAGCCCTGGGAACGTGTTTCTGCCCTGCTTTTATCCATAGTAGTGACCTACGATGCTGCCTGTGGCCACACTTAGAGCTGCAACCTGAAACCACCCCATGCCACTTGAGTTGTAGAGTTCCTCCTGCAACAGCAGGTGCTAGCAGGTGTGTGGCCCAGCCATCCTCCCTGCCTGGGGTACTTACTTGCCAGCTGGAATGCAGCAGCCATGGCTTCCTCCCAGCACTGGGACTCTGGTGACATCATGGGCAGGCCCGTCAGCCCCAGGACAAAGGTGAGCTGGCCCACCGCGAGGGCTGCTGTCGCCACCAGGTTGCACGCGCGCATCATGTCGAACTGCACTGCAGGCAAGGAGGGAAAGCGGGGATCAGGAGAGCCAACGCGCTTAGGGGCCACACCAGAGGCATCCTTGTTTGGGTCCGGTCGTGGGACCTGAACTCTGGGCCTGGGCGCTGTCCCTCAGCTCTTCAGCTCAAGGCTAGCACTCTACCACTTGAGCCACAGCGCCACTTCTGGTTTTTGTTTTTTGCTTATATGGTGCTGAGGAAACGAACTCAGGGTCTCAGGTATGCAAGGCAAGTGCTCTACCACCGAGCCACCTTCCCAGCCCCCAGAGGCATCCTTGAAAAGGCAGTAGGCACAGCCAGTGTCTTCTTGGGGCAGAACCTTCTGGAAGCCTCTTGGTCACCTGCCTTGCACCATGCCTCTTCCCAGCCACTAAAGTTATCCCAGCCCGTTTGGCTGCAGCAGCCACGTCTCCCCCAGGCTGGGCCCAGCATTTCCCAGAGGCGCTGCATGGCGGCTGTAATCAGGGAGATGCATACCAACAGCGCTGTGCTCCCTGCCCCGGGGACCCCACAAGGGCCCCCTGCCTGTGGGGGAGAGACTTGGGCCTGCAGGGCGGCACTGAGGGACTGGTCTCAGCCTCCGACAGCCAGCCAGGGCAGAGCAGGGCAGACCTGTTCTGCTGAGCCCAGGCTCTGGTCACGCTGCACCCCATGGGACCCCGTGTCTGGATTCTGCCCACGCCTGCCCGCGCCTGCCTCCTCCACGGGGTGCAGCACACCCGGGTCTCAGGAGAGTGGTCAGGGTGGACAGCCAAAGTGGCCGAGCCACGGGGGAGCAGATTGTGTCTGGCAGAGAAACTTCCCTCCAGTTCCACCTCCCAGCAAAGCCTGTGCTGCACTTTGGGGGGCCAGGGTCGCCCCGGTGTGCCTCTGCTGCCCTGCTCCACGTCACTCTGAGCTGACGTTGACTCTCACAGGCTGAACTGTCAGCCTCCATAACCGAGAAGACGCAGCCTGCCACGGTGCCCACTGGGAGGTGATCTGTGTGTGAGTGAGGGGGGCCTACAAGGCCCCATTTCCAGAGACTCGCAGTTCCTCAGCCCACTGCCCAGACCTGCCGTGGGAGGCAGTGAGGGGAGCGGGTGCCGGGACGGAGGGGTGGGGCTGTGAATGGCTGAGGCGCATGCAGCCCCATATGGTTCACCATCCGCTTTTGTGGATGCTCATAGAGTCACGGAATAGTCAGAGCATGGTTCCCTGCACCCCGCCCCGGCCTGGGATGCCCCCCCATCCCTGCTCCTCCACTGCTGCCATTGGCAAAGCCCTGCCCTCTGTGCCCCGCTCCTCCTGCCTCTTTTGGGAACCCCGTTGGTGGAGGTGAAGTTCCTGAAGATACACAGGCCTCCTGGTGTGAGCCCATGGGCCTCAGAGGTCTTTGGCCCAGGGCTCTGCTCTTGGGGGTTCAGTGTGCCCCGGAGTCACCTTCTCACAGGTTGGGGGTGGGGGTCATTGAGAGACCATGGATGAAAAAGGGCATTTTACCCCATCGCGGAGGGGCAAGAATGTGGGATGAAACCACAGAGCTAGTGGGGCCACCGTCCCCTGCCCGAGGCCCGGTACATCCCACCCATCAGCAAGCAGGCCACACTGTCTGTGACCCACACTCTTTGTGGGTCCTGTCTATATCTAGGCTTTGGAGTCTGAGTCTTCCAGGGGTTTTATGCCCCTTCCCGCCGCCACCAGGGCCCGGCCTGTCCTGCCTGTTGTGTTTTGAGCTGCTTCCTCCACAGCAAAGCCTCCTGTCCCAGATCCCAGGCTCTCCCAACATGTCTGCTCCATCCTGTGGATGGTTCAAACAGCTCTTAGGCTAACAGGTCTCTTGAACAGGCTACATATATAAGGAGCTACATAGACCTGGGCACTGATGGCTCACACCTATAATCCTTGCTCCTCAGGAGGCTAAGATGTAAGGGTTGTGGTTCAAAGCCAGCCTGGACAGGAAAATTCATTGAGACTCTTATCTTCAGTTTACCACCAAAAAACCCAGAAGTAGAACTGTGGCTCAAGTGGTAGAGCGCTAGACTTGAGCAACAAAGCTCAAGGACAACACCCAGGCCTCAAGTTCAAACCGCCAATACCAGGACTAAATGAATTAAATGCAGATCCCAGTCTAGATCTGTCCTCCATAGTTCAGGTACAATACAGTCCGGAAGGACATGGAGGAGCAGAGACGGCGGGGGGGGGGGGGGGGGCGGGGGATGGAAAGGTCAGGGGCAGGATGTTCTTTGACCATGGCACCGCAGCCTGTGGCCTGGGCAGATCACCGCACAGGGGCTTGCCGAGGTGGAGGGCTGGACACCGGGGCCCCCAGACCCTCACCCTGCACAGCTGCGGGGCTTGGACCTATGGTTTCAGGGGCGGCCTGAGTGGCGTGGCTCAGGACATGCGTGTCAGTGCAGTGAGACCAGAAAACGGAGCACAGACCTGACTGCCAGCCTGTCCTGCCCTGCACCGTCCTCCCTCTCGTCCTCTGCCTGGGCTGACTCTTGTGTCGTCGGCGGCGGCGGCGGCGGCGGCCCTGAGTGCACAACACTGTGCTGTGTGCCAGGCAAGTCTCTGCAAGGCTGCCACGCAGGCCTCAGCCCCGCACCCAGAGGCTCGCCGTACTGGCATTTCACCAGTGGTGCAGCCCTAGACACCCCCATGAGAACGTGGACAGGCCATGTGCAGACCCTTGGCGGCGCTGGGGCCCCCGGAGCCCAGCTGCGCCCCATCAAGCTTCAGTCATTGCTCGTGTACAGCCAGGGTTCAGCAAAGGACTTGAGGTGCCTGGAAGACCCGGGGCACAACGGGGGGCGGAGTCATCAGCTGGCAGGAGAATCCCCCATGATCCCCTCAGCAAAGACCCAGTGCGACATGGGAGGGCTACAGGGGCCTGGACAGGACAAACCTAGGACTCGCCCTCCCAGGCCCAACCCAGCGTGCCTGGGACCCCCGGCAGCACAGAGGGCCCTGGCCGGCTTGGAATGTCATAGAGTAGCCCACCTGTCCCTGGTGCCCTGGGCAGGCCACTTGGTGTTTGCCAGTGACATGCACTCCGTGATGGTGACCCTGCCCTGGCACGAGATGTCGTCTCTACCAGGTGCCGGTGGCAGTGCCTCATGGCATGGCCCTGTTACCTGTCCTTCCCCCTTTCTCCTACCCCCCCACCCCCACGTCCTGTGCTGGTTCTCAAGATAGCGTTGTCTGCAGCCACAGACAGTGCTGAGGGGTTTGTAGAGAATGCCAGCTAGCGTGTGAGAGGTGTTTGTCTAGCTGGTCCCCAGGAGGGCTGAGTTGTGAACCGGCTTGGCTAACGGCGGGGCAGGTGGCAGGTGGTCTGGCAGACCAGGGCATGGGTGCACAGGCCCAGGCATTGCCGGCTCTGCGGGCAGAGCAGCCTCTACCAGCAAGAGTGGCAAGTGAATGGAGGGATCAGACCCCTCCAGGAGAGAAGACAGGGCCGGTGCCAGCCTCAGTTTCTCTGCCTGTGACATGAGGATGGCGTTGCCCCAACCCAGGCTCTGTGTGTGCTGTGGTCTGGGGACCGGGCCAAGAACCAGCAGCCATGCAGAGTGGTGCTGAGGACCGAGGAACTCGCCCTCAGCCAACTAAGTCTCATCTCTCCAAGGCCGGTGTTGTCCCTTCCCGGCAGGAGCCTTCTACCCTCAAGGTTCCGTGGTGTTCCGCAGTAGTCATCGGCAGATGCATGCGTGGCTGCCTGTTTGCTATTTATGCCTCTGTCTCCTCCTTCCCCTCAAGCCCGAACGCGCGCTCCCCACCCTCCCGCCACCTCCACTCTCCCACCACCCTGCTGTTCACAGCCCCAAGGCCCTGACCACCATGGAAATGAACTTAGAACTCGCCCACACAGTCTCGAGCTTCTAGTTTATTGTACTCATCTATTTTCAACCAAGGAAAACCGTCTTCCTCAATGTGTTAGTATACCACGCAGAGTGGTAGAAAGGAAGCCCTGGGGGCGTGCGACAAATTCCCTACAAAACAGGGATGACCGTGTGGCCTTGCCCACCAGTGGGGGGTGGGGCGGGACCTGCCCCCCCCCCCATCCCCTGGATGCAGCCCCTCTGAAGAGGACAGGAAAGCAGGCAGACTCACGTTTGACGGTGCCTCGAGACTCCTGGAAGCCTGCCGACTCCGAGCCCCAGCCCAGCGCCTCACAGTCCTGCGCGTCCACGTGCTCAGCTCTGGCCCCGGGGCTCGCTCCTCCCCGGCCCCTGTCCACCAGCCAGCAGGATCTCCACAGCCCCACGCTCCGCTTGCGCCCATCCTCCAGGGTCTGGTACACCCAGTTGGGAGTAAAGGCAGCAGCGTTGTTGAGGATGAGGGAGACCAGGGCCACCAGCACAGCTGTGGCCACAAGTTTCTGGACAGTCATCGCAGATTGCCGGTGTGGTCCGTTTATCTCGGAGAAAATCCCTAGTCCCAGTCAGCCTCGGGGCACGCAGGGAGCGCCGATGCTGCTAGGGCAAGCTAGAGAACATCGCCGCTCATTCTCGGAGGCCGAGCAGCAGCTCCAGCTGGGCGCACCCACGTTGCAGGGGTGGAGAGAGGCCCATGGGACATGTCCAGGTGAGCGGCTCACCGCCCTGCCTTACCCTCCCTCCTGCACCTGGAGGAGGGCCAGGCCTGTGCTGAAGCTGGGCACCAAGAGGCCCATCCCAGGAAGAAAACGGGGACAGGAGCGTGAATCCAGAGTTGTGAGTGTGCCGTCTTCCCAGGAAGCGGAGGCCCGGGAGGCCGAGGCCGAGGCACCCCTTCTGTCCTGTAGCAGCGGAAAACAAAGTTACTCAAGAGGGAGGCCCAGCGTGGGAATCGGCTGGCTCACGCTCCACAGCTGGCTGTGGGAGCCGCTCCAAGCGGAACTCGGGGAGCGGCGTGGGTTCGGCCGCCTCTCTGTTGTCCAGGCCCCTGCCTGGTGCCTCTGCCACGAGTGGCAGGTCCTGGAACGCAGAGCGGCTGCTGCAAGAACGTGTGTGTGTGTGCGCGCGTGTGCACACGGGCCTGCCTTTCCCTGTCGCTCAGCAGAGAGGAAATGGTTGTTTTTGAAGCTGTTTTTGGTGAGCAGGAGGGCGTCACCAACTGGCTGCAACAAATAGCAGCCCTGCGCAGAGCCAGACACTAACAGGATGCGTTTCCTGATGGGAAAGGCCTGGGAGACTTGTGGGGCCCCCCTCCAGCCCGCCCTCCCTGCTGCCCGCCCGCCCGCCTGCTTGCTGTCCCAGAGGAGAGGCTGGGGATGCCGGCTCGCGTACTTGTCCCTCACTTGTCACTCCTGAGCCTGGCCAGCTGCAGAAGCGGCTCCCGTGCTGCGCCTGGAGCCTAAGGGGCCAGGCACCCAGCCACCCACAGGTTCCCCGCACCTGGGCGCCTGCAGTACCCTGCAGTTGCGGTGTTCCGTCCACGTGGCCTTGGGTGCACGCTCTTGGGGTGTTATTCAGGCAGAGCTTTTTGCTTTTTGTTTATTTTAGATGGCACTGGGGCTGGAACTCAAGGCCCCTCACTTGCTAGGTAGGCGCTCAGTCATTATGGGAACAAAAAGTTCTGTTGCCAGCTGGTTCCTGGGCCGTTAGATCACCGGCTTCAGGCATTTCCTATGGCCATGTATGTGCCCTGGCCTGGCCAGCGTGCTGCCCCAAAGCCCCCCACTCCCCGGGATTGGCGCCTCCAGTCACATGGCTGCGTGTGAAGTCAGCACTGACCACTTTTGGCCAAGGGTTTATTCCTAATTTCCCTAAGGGATTTTACCTATTTTAGGGTTTTCCCCACTGGAGGTTTTACCCAAACAGACTTCTTTCTGCTCTCCATTCTTGGATCTTGGTTATGAGCCTCTGTGCCGCCACTGTGTGGCGGGTTACATCATGTAGGGGATGGGGTGCCATGCGTCCTTGCGCACACCAAAGACCCTGGGTGTCGGGTACCCGTGGCTCACCTCGAATCCCAGCTAGCCTGGAAGCCGAGACCTGGAGGATCAGGCTTCAAGCCATTCCAAGAAGCGAAGGCTTTAAGACTCCCAACTGCAATTAACCAGCAAAATGCCAGACTGGAGGCATGTCTCAAGTGATAGAGTTCCAGTCATGAGCAAAAAAAGCAAGAAACCAAAAAGTGGGACCTCCGAGCTCAAGCCTGGGTGTGGCACAAAAGGAAATGGAAGAAGAAGAGACCCACGCCCACATCCACCACCCTTGGCAGGATAGCCACTGTTCCCCACCACTCCCTCCCCAGGAAGATTCGGGGTTCATCGTCTCCAACAGCCAGTGTTCCCACGCACATCGTGTGCCAGATGGCTTTGGAATCCCAGTGCACCCTGAAGCTTGCACTAGAAGAGAATCGGGAGGGTGATGGCCCTTCCTGGGATGAGGGTTCTTGTGTGACTCCTGGGAGGCAGGGCCTCCCCCCACCCTCCCGCCCGGCCCGGCCTCCATGGCCGCTCCTTCCTGTTCCGCCTGCTGTCTGCTGTCTTTGGCGGTGCCTTGCATTCCAGTCTGACTGCAGCCCCCGCCGTGCAGCCGCCTCCCCTGCACCCAGACACACGGAGCAGCGTGGCTGGGCAGCTGCAGGGCCCCTAGCTGCCCACTGTCCTGACGGAGGACTTCTGCAGAAAGCCCAGGCCCAGCTCGGGGCCGCCTCCCCATCCCCCGGCCACATCTGCTTCTGATTTCAGGCGCCCAGGGCTGATGAAGGACAGATGTGGTCACTCCTGGCAGACACTTGGACAACAGGAAACTCTCAAGACTTGGACGGGACTCGGAGGGTGTTCACTTCTTGGAATTTATGTCATACGCACAGTCCAGAACTCCAGCCTGGAGTTGGAGCTGCCCAGGCTTGGCAAGCTGTGTGTGGAATGCTGAGAATGGCGTGGGGGTTGAGGCCGACTTGGGCTGGAAGGCCGCTGCGGAGCGCACTGTGCGGGCGGCGGGCAGCCGCTCCCCTGCGTCCAGGCTGTTCCGGCAGCTCTGGACTTGGCAGGGGGCGGGGAGCCTGCTTTCCCATGGCTTATGCAGTGGCCTTAGCCCTGGCCTTCCAAACAAACCCTCTCAGCACTGGGCCTGGCTGGGCTGTACTTCCAGAGCCCCCCTGACCACTGACGAGAGCTGTGTTCAGGCAGAAAACCACATGGAAATGACCCGGCGTTTCAACAACATGGACGGGCCTTTGTCACACCCAGGGCCAGAGAAGCACAGGGACACTGAGTTAAGTCTAACCACCCTGGCAAGAGCACTCTGCCAGGGAGCCTCAGGTCACATGCCAGCTGCCTCTGCCCCCAGGGAAGTCCTGCACTTACCATCACTGGACACAGACGCAAGCTGCCATTCGCTCTCAAGACCAGCCAGAAGAAAGGAAGCTACTCTAGCACAAAGAGGCCAAGAGGCCCACGCCGCCCAGCCTGGCCCCCAGGCCTCGGGAGAGGGTTCTGTCCTGCGGAGTCGCTTGGAACAGAGCGTGAGGGACTAGGCACCGGGGCCTCTGACGCCTCTCTTGCAGCCAGCCCAGGAAGGCAGCCGGCGCTGGGTCGCACGAGGACCGTCGCAGAAGTGCCGTCGGGCACACTGACGCCACCAAGCATGCTCGCACCGGCCCTTGCACACACAGCTGGGTTGTGTACAGATGGCGGGGGCCCGGGAGCCCTCCAGGAGAGGCCGCCTCTATCTTGTCCCTTTAAGGACACCCAGTTCTACACTCGTGGCCCTTTCCGGCAGAGGAGGGAGCAGCTGTGAGTTTGTGTGCTGAGACACAGTGCTTCCCTGCCTGGCAGTCCTCTGAGGCGGGCCATCCAGCGGCGGCAGGCAGGGAGGCGCCAAAGCCAGGGGATGCGGCCTGCTTCCTGGGGGACAGACGGGCACCCGGCGATGAGCACCTCCGGAGGCCCCGCCCCGCCACGCTGGCTGTCACCCTCACCGCAGCAGCTCTCCTGCGTATCCTAGGAATTGTGGGCCTGCCGGTGAGAAGCCCCAGGAGAGGCCGACAAAGGAGGAGCCCCAGGGGAAGGGGCTGGACGTCCCTCCCCCACCCCCACCCCCAGCAGGCTGGTCCCGCCTGGGGTTCAGGTAGATGTGTCACCCGGTTCCCAGCCCAGTGCCACAGGCATAAGTGCAGCCTCTGGTCCAGCCGTCCCTCGTACTCCAGGGGTGTCCTGCTGAAACACATGTGTCTTGCCTGCCCTCCCAACACCCCAAGACATGCATCTGCTAAACCAGTCATGACAGGACCCAGGCAGATCTGACTGTGTCAGCGTGCAAGAAAGGCTACCTGGAAGTGTGGCTTCAGTCCCGGCCCCCACAGCCATGGCCTCCCTGGACAGAGCCTCGGAGTGGCCTCCACGGAGCCCCTGCCTCTGCAGCTCTTGCGCTAGTTCCGTCCACACTGGGGACCCTGAGATGCAGGTCTTCCTCCATCATGGAGACGCACGATCGCAGTGGGACACGACCTGACTACTTACCTTCTCTAGAGGACCGCCCTCCCAGTCCTCTGCTGGGGCACCAGTACCCTGGAGCCCCGAGCCCCTCACTCACCAGGACAGTGGCCGCTTCTCGTGGGCCTCGGCCCTGCCACGTCCCTTAGTGCAGCCAGGTCTGCGAGGCTGGGGTGTAACAGGCCTGCTCCACCTCCAGAGAGGGGGGCTGCACCCGCCTGTCTTATCTAGAGAGTGGCTGGAATGCGGTAGGAGGGCCGGGAGGGAGTCTCCATCAGACACTGCTGCCTGCATCTGCCGGGCCCTAAGGCCACTCCCCAGGATCTGTTCTGTAGAAATGCTATAGTCATAAGTCTTGATGGCTCCTGCCTGCAGTCAGGAAGGTCAGCCATTCTCTCGCAGTGGTTGCATCTATGATCCCTGCTTTGTAGAAGGCCTCAGATAAGATCATCACTGTCCAAAAGACTGGCAGCAACATGAGACCCTATTTGAAAAATGACTATGGTGAAGAAGGCTGGGATGTGGCTCAGTGGCAGAGTGCCAGCCTAGCAACCGAGACACCTTGAATTCAAAAAATATCCAAAAACACAAGAATGATCACTGTTCCCAGCCAGCCATGGTGGAAAGGCCGGTGGACCTCCATCTCAGCCCGTCTCAAAAATAACCAGCACAGCCGGGCGCTGGTGGCTCACGCCTGTAATCCTAGCTACTGAGGAGGCTGAGATCTGAGGATCGCGGTTCAAAGCCAGCCCGGGCAGGAGAGACCGTGAGACTCCTATCTCCAATAAACCACCAGAAAACCGGAAGTGGCGCTGTAGCTCAAGTGGTAGAGCGCTCGCCTTGAGCTGAAGAGCTGAGGGACAGCGCCCAGGCCTGGAGTTCAAGCCCCATGCCGGACAAAAATAAATAAATAAATAAAATAACCAGCGCAACACTATGGCGGGGTCTGCAGTTCCGCACAATACCTGCCCAAAAAACAGAAGAACCGCATGTGGTGCAGAGGAAATGGCCTCACAAGCACACATTCCCCTGCCTTTCCCCAGGGAGTTCATGAGAGACGTGCGGCTTGGGGGGCGGGGGGTTGCTTCCCCCTCCTTCCTTCTGGGACATGGGACTTGTGCGTGGGCCAGTGCCCTGGCGAGTGGTTGGGGCTGGTAGCTGACCAGGCTCCTCTCTGTCCGCAGCGAAGCCGTCTGGGAGAACATGGCACGCATGTGTGTCAAAACCCAGCGTCTGGACGTGGCCAAGGTGTGCCTGGGGAACATGGGCCACGCCCGCGGGGCACGGGCGCTGCGGGAGGCCGAGTCTGAGCCCGAGCTGGAGGCCAGAGTGGCCATGCTGGCCATTCAGCTGGGCATGCTGGTGAGTGGTGCTGCCTCCCGGGGAGGCTGGTGGGAAGGCAGGCGCTGTCAGCTCTTGTGGGGCCCGGGCCTGGGGAGGTGTCCGTGTCGGAGTCCGGCACCTTCTACGCCCTCTCAGAGTTCACATCACATCTGCTTTCCCAGAGGGGCCCACAAAAAGCTAACTCAAAAAGTGCCATCAGATTGAGGCCGAGGGTACGGTGCAGCCTTGAGCAGCGGGCTGCACTTGTGAGCGTGGGGCAGCTCTGAGGAGGGGGCTGCTGTCCACGGCGCTGTTCCACGCGAGGCTGGCTGGCTGGACCAGGCCCCTCTCCAGCCGGCCACAGAACACCATGCGGGAGCGTGAGGTCGTTCTCTGTGTGGCATCTTAGACACCCAGGGTATCTGACGCCAGTGCCTGCTGTGCATCTGCCCCGTGGGCTGGGCCGCTACCCTGCTGAAGCAGTGGAGTGGCCTCTGGGGTCTGCCCTGTGCTCGATCTTCTCCACTCCCAGGAAGACGCTGAGCAGCTGTACAAGCGCTGCCAGCGCTACGACCTCCTCAACCAGTTCTACCAGGCCTCAGACCAGTGGCAGAAGGCGGTGGAGGTGGCCGAGCTCCACGACCGCATCCACCTGCGCACCACCTACTACAACTACGCCAGGCACCTGGAGGCCAGCGCCCACTGCGGCCTGGCCCTCAGCTAGTGAGTACCCGGCGGGCTCCGAGGCCCCGCAGGGAGACGTCTCCCCCGGCGGGGTGAGCCCTGGCTGGCATCGCCTGTCCGCAGGGCCTGGGCAGTTCTCCAAGGAGGCTCCTGCGGTCATGGCGAGTTCAGAAAGCCCGACCACTGCCCTGTCGCTGCCCGATACAGATCCAATGTGCCCCCTCCCCGCTCCCCACGGCCACGGACCAGTCCCCCCACTCTGGAATCAGTGTGAGGAAATGGGACAAGCCTCCTGAGCCCGCAGCACAGGACACTCTTGTCCCCGCAAGAGCACAGGCTGTAGGCCGGGCGCCACTCCCCACAGAAGGCCGCCCTCACCTGTACTGGTGAGGAGGCCGAGGCAGGAGGAAATGAGGCCCTCTCGTCCCCTCCCTCCACAGCTACGAGAAGTCAGACACGCACCGCTTCGAGGTGCCCAGGATGCTGGCCGAGGACCTGCAGTCCCTGGAGCTCTACATCAACAAGATGAAGGACAAGTGAGTGTCCGCAGGCCACCCTGCCCATTAGCGAGGCTTGCTGGTGTCTCTTGGGGTGTTTTTTGGGGGCGGTCATTGCATGTCCTTTCCCAGGTGGATGTGGGGAGTGTTCTTGGGTCTCCAGCCTCTCCCAGGCTCACTGATCGTGCGCCCGCGGCTGCGTGCCGTTCTGCAGGACGCTGTGGAGGTGGTGGGCCCAGTACCTGGAGAGCCAGGCGGAGATGAGCTCAGCGCTGCACTACTACGAGCTGGCCCAGGACTACTTCTCCCTGGTCCGCATTCACTGCTTCCAGGGCAACATTCAGAAGGTGAGCGCCGAGCCGGCCGCCCGGCTGGACACAGTCTGCAGGCAGCCTAGCGCGCCAGCTTTCCCGTGAGGCCCTGGGTTCAACCCCTGATGTGGCCAAAACATACATTTAATTTTTAAAAAAAGAAAAAAAAAAAAGCCCATCTCAGGGAGCCAGCCCATCAGCCCATCAGGTGGAATGAGGTTGCCGGGCCGAGACGAGGCCTCGGGCCGCTTTGGGTCTTTGTAGGCTGCGGAAATAGCCAACGAGACTGGAAACTGGGCTGCGTCCTATCACCTGGCCAGGCAGTACGAGAGCCAGGAGGATGTGAGGCAGGCCGTGTACTTCTACGCACGCGCACAGGCCTTCAACAATGCCATCCGCCTGTGCAAGGTACGGTTCTCCACACCGGCACTGAGCGGCTGTACCCGGACCCTCGCCCCCCCCTCCACCCGGCTGTACCCGGACCCTCGCCCCCCCCCTCCCTGACCCCTCCCTCGTCTTCCCCTCACTGCTCTTCATGCTCCCCGCCCTCTTCCCATTCTAGCACCCTCCATCTGACCTTGTATGTGCAGAGAACCCTGAATTGTGTCTGGGTGTTCTAAATCCGGGGCTCGTGAACCAGATGTCAGCTGTTGGACATTGATAAATAGTCCCAATCCAGATCTCATTTCTGGAATTTTCTCCTGCATTGGGTATTTCTTGCAGTGCCTCATAAAATAGAACAAAATACACAAACACCTAGTGAGACCAAGGTGTCATCCGGAGCCAGCCCCGGGAGTCTCCCCCCCCCCCCACCCCATTAAGCAGCACGCTGGAGGTGTGGCTCAAGTTGTAGAGTGCCAGCTGTGAGTGAAAAAGCTGAGCGCGAGTGAGACCCTGAGTTCAAAGCCTAATACAGGAACAGAAAAAAAAAAAGAAAAGGCAGTGCCAGACAGGACCTGCAGACACCAGGCTGAAGGAGACTTACCCACCCGGCCAGACTCCCAGATTGCAGCCTTAGCTGTGTGCGGTGGGTATGGCCCATGGAGTCCTGCCTCCCCTCCCCGCAGGAGAACAACTTGGATGACCAGCTCATGAACTTGGCCCTGCTGAGCTCCCCAGAGGACATGATCGAGGCCGCGAGGTACTACGAGGAGAAGGGCGAGCAGATGGACAGGGCTGTCATGCTTTACCACAAGGTGAGGCCTGGCCCCACCCAGGGACCGGCAGGCAGCACCCTTGGTGACCCGGGAGGATGTGAGGCACGTTCCTGCAGCCTGCGCAGCTGCTCAGAGTCCACGACTGTCCACAGGCTGGCCACTTCTCCAAGGCCCTGGAGCTGGCCTTCGCCACCCAGCAGTTTGCGGCTCTGCAGCTCATAGCAGAGGACCTGGACGAGAAGTCGGACCCCGCACTCCTGGCCCGATGCTCCGACTTCTGCATCGAGCACAAGCAGTTTGAGAAGGCTGTGGACCTGCTGTTGGCTGCCAAGAAGGTTCAAGGCCAGGGGGAGAGGTGGCTAGGGTAGGGGTGGTGAGAGGCTCCACTGTGGTGGCACACGCCTGTAATAAGAGATACAGAGCAGCTGTGCTCAGGCCCAGGGCAGGACAGCAGGCTGCACCCCGCATAAGCGGAGAGCTCGTCTCCCACCAGCCAGCAGGCCTCCACGGACAAGCACAGCAGGAAAAACATACACCTGCTCACTCAGATGACCAACCACAGGCAGAGCACACCACCCACACGAGTGACCTGCAAGACTGGCGCTGCCCCTCAGCGCTTCAGCTCAAGGCGAGTGCTCTACCAGCAAGACTGGGCGCTGCCCCTCAGCTCCTCAGCTCAAGGTGAGCGCTCTACCACTTGAGCCACAGTGCCACTTCCGGTTTTCTGGTGGTTTATTGGAGATAAGAGTCTCTCAGACTTTCCTGCCCGGGCTGGCTTTGAACCATGATCCTCAGATTTCAGCCTCCTGAGTAGCTAGGATTACAGGCATAAACCTGGCTCACTGATATAAACCTAACTACTCAGGAGGCTGAGATCTGAGGATTGTGGTTCAAAGCCAGCTCAGGCAGGAAAGTCTGTGACACTTATCTCCAATAAACCACCAGAAAGCCAGAAGTGGCGCTGTGGCTCAAGTGGTAGAACACTCACCTTGAGCTGAAGAACTGAGGGACAGCGCCCAGGCCCAGAGTTCAAGCCCCACGACTAACAAAAAAAGGAAGGAAGGAAGGGATGGGCCTGTGTGGCTGTGTCTAGTACAGTGGGCTGGCATGCGGGGAACATCCCATCCCTTCCACCTGCGGCCCAGCCCAGACAGCGGCCGCCATGGCCCTGGCTTCCTCGGGTGGGGGGGGGGGAGGGGCGGGGGGATGTGCAGGCACACCAGCCCTCGGCCCTCAGCATCTCTGCTTCCCTGCCCCTCTCAGTATCAGGAGGCTCTGCAGCTGTGTGTGGACCAGAATATGACCATCACTGAGGAGATGGCTGAGAAGATGACCGTGTCCAAAGACTCAAAGGAGCTGACTGAGGAGTCGCGGCGAGAGCTGCTAGAACAGATTGCCAACTGCTGCATGCGCCAGGGCCACTACCACCTGGCCACCAAGAAGTACACACAGGCTGGGAACAAGCTGAAGGTGGGCCGCCCGCTGCCCCGTGGAGCCAGGCATCCCTGTGGATGTGTCATGCAGTGCCCTGCTTCCAGCCTTTCTGGAGCCGGGCCAGGCAGCTCACCCCTGGCTGCCCGCCCAAGCCCTCCCCCATTGTCTTCCTAGGCCATGAGAGCGCTGCTCAAGTCTGGGGACACAGAGAAGATTGTGTTCTTTGCGGGTGTCTCCAGGCAGAAGGAAATCTACATCATGGCTGCCAATTACCTGCAGTCCTTGGACTGGCGGAAGGAGCCAGAGATCATGAAGAACATCATCAGCTTCTACACCAAAGGTCGAGCCCTGGACCTCCTGGCCGGCTTCTATGATGCCTGTGCCCAGGTACAGACCCTCTTTGGGGTTCCGGCGGGGGGCGGGGAGGTTGGGGAGGATGGTGGAGCCCCAGTCCTGATGGGGGCTCCTCTTGGGCACAGGTGGAGATCGACGAATATCAGAACTATGACAAGGCCCATGGCGCACTGACCGAGGCCTACAAGTGCCTGTCCAAGGCCAAAGCCAAGAGCCCGCTGGACCAGGAGACGAAGCTGGCCCAGCTGCAGAGCAAGATGACACTGGTGAAGAGATTCATCCAGGCCCGCAGGTAGGTGCCCCAGAGGCCCGGCGCAGGCCGCCTGGAGCCCGGCTTGTACCCCCTAGGCTCCGTTTGCACCTCATTCATTGTCCGCAACTCTAGGGGAGTTCAGGTTGTCTGCAAGACCACTCCAGACCAAGTACCTGCTCCCAGCTCCTTGGACTAGATAGGAATTTGGGGGATACAGCTGAGCCGCACCCAACAACTGCTTCAAAACCAAGGCGCCAGCCGGATTGTTTGAGCATCAGAGCCAGCGGGAGGGAGGCTGGTGTGGAGGGGAAGGGGATGAGGGGGCGCAGTATCTGATAGGGGACCTGGCGGGGTGTTGGGGTTAAGTGGGGCATCGAATGAGGGGCAGGTATGGTGCGGGCAGCGGTGTTAGCCGATCTCACACACACAACTCAGCTCCACCTGGCTTGCCTCTGTTTTTCAGGACTTTTAAATCTATTGCTGGATAATTCAGTTTTTCAAAGCAGCTCCTGTGTCCGTGCTATAAGGAGCAAAACAGCTTCTGCCGAAAGATCAGTTGTTTTTACTTATCTGAAAATAGAGTTCCCAACAACGAGTTCCCAAAACATTTGAAACAACGCTTCAAATCCTGTAGCTGGGGGCTGGAAAGGTGGCTCAGTGGTAGAGCGCTTGCCTGGCATGCCTGAGGCCCTGGGTTCAATTCCTCATCACCACATAAGCAAAAAGAAAAAAGCCAGAAGTGGCGCTGTGGCTCAAGTGGTAGAGCGCTAGCCTTGAGCTGAAGAGCTGAGGGACAGCGCCCAGGCCCAGAGTTCAGGCCCCACGACCAGACCCAAAAAAAAAAAAAAAAAAAAAAATCCTGTAGCTGTGGACTGCAGCAGACACAACAGTGGGCTCCGGGAAGGCTGTGGACTGCGCGGACACAGTGGGCTTCAGGAAGACTGTCTTCTCCCAGCCTGGACTCATTAACCAAGAACAGGGTGCAGGACAAGGGGCCGGGGAGACAGCCCTGCAGCGCTCAGCGCTAAGGCAGGCAAGGCTCTGGGCTAGTGGCCAGGTTGGCATGGCTGATGGGCCCTGACCCCGTCACAGCTCATTGTCCACTCTGGACGGGTCACTGTCTGCCAAGACTACGGAGCCAGGGCCTGCCGTAGTGGCCGCGCAGTTACGCCCCGCCCTGAAACCCCTGCACCTGGCACACGGGCTGACCTGTGCTCTGCTCCTCCAAACTGCCTTGGAGATGGCACACGTCCCTCTGTGGGCTTCTTCTGGAATGTTCCCTGGGACTAGGTTAGGAGACTTTGGCTTGGGACAAGGACTTGGCTCTGCCATCACCAGTATTTGTTTTTTGGTTTTGGGGTGTTGTTTTTTTTCTTTTGGGGTGGGGGTTGTTGTCGTTTGTGGAAGCTGAACTCTGGGCCTGGGCGCTGTCCCTCAGCTCTTCAGCTCAAGGCGCTCTACCACTTGAACCCCAGCACCACTTCCGGCTTTTTTCTGCTTATGTGGTACTGAAGAATCAAACCCAGGGCCTCATGCATGGGGGGCAAGCACTCTACCACTGAGCCAGCTTCCCAGCCCCACCTGTGAATCAACTAATAGATAAGGAATTAGTGGAATAACAACTCCAGAACCTGTCACTGGCCACTGCCCGGGGCTGCTTCTGCAGGACAGGAGCCAGCCGGCCTCTGGCTGTGTGTGCCCCAGCTCAGACCTCTCTGGTCTGCTGGCAGGAACTACACGGAGGACCCCAAGGAGTCGGTGAGGCAGTGCGAGCTGCTCCTGGAGGAGCCAGACCTGGACAGCACTATCCGCATCGGCGATGTGTACGGCTTCCTGGTGGAGCACCACGTGCACAGGCAGGAGCACCAGATGGTGAGGCCCCTGCTTCCCCGGCTCCCCGCAGCCCGGTGCCCCGGTGCCCCGTAGCTCAGTCACTGTTGGCAGCCTGTCCATCCTGCTGTCCTGGAGGTGACAGGCTCCCGCAGTCACCCCAGACCACGGCAGCTGCCCACAGCGCCGCTCCCCCTTGCTCCAGCTTGTGTGGTCATGCTGTCCACCGCAGCCCCACTTGCACACATCACTTGGTGTGGATCCATCTCTGTCTGGTAGGACGTGTAACTGTTTCCTTCACACAGTGAGGAAGTGTGCTGTGCTCTGTTCCTCCTCCACCTCCCCTCGCAGCCACACCTCTGACTCCCTTCCTCCCCGCTCTGTTCTCACGTGGGGCAGTTGCTGCTCCTCCCCTTCCAAGTTCACCAGCTTTCCTTCCAGCGTCTGCTCTGCTGCTGCTGCCACCCAACTCCTCATCCCACACTTGGTCCTTTGATCTCTGGCGTGGCATCTTCCCAGGCCTGGTTGTGTTCAGGGCACACGGGCGCCAGCCTCTGCACCCTGGCATTCCCGGGCCCGAGCTTGTTCTGTGCCCAGCAGTGTGCTGACACACACAGGCAACCGTTAAGTGCCCAGGGAGGCATCTTCATTCCTGGAGGTTCATGCCAGCTCTCCATTGACAGACAGCTAGGGATACGGGCTGATGGCTTTTTTAATGGCACAAAGCCACTCACATTTTATACTGATCTCTGGCGATCTGTGCAGGTTGCGTTCTAGTGTACACTCAAGGCCCACCACGCAGGAGACTTTAGTTCCAGGCCAGCGAAGCCCTCCTCTCCAACAAGCAGGTGTCTCAGTGTGGATGAATAGTCTGCCTCCCCCTGGCAGGCTTGTGCCAGGCTGCCGCAGGCCTCGGGTCTGGGGCTCAGCTGTTTATACCCATCACAGCTTAGTGTTAGCAGCCCAGAGCTCAAGACATGTGCCACGAGGAACCCAGTGGCCCTTGTCAGTGCTGAGCAGCCTCCGCGCAGCGGGAAGCTGCGAGGCTGTCCCTACCCCAGGGCAGAGCGTCGGGCGACGGGGGTTTAGGACACCTCCTTACTGTGAGGGGATGGGGGCTCCCACAATCCCCGGCCCTCATGACCATTAGGCATTCACGTGACTCATGATCTCTGCCCTAGGCCTACAAGTACCTTGAGGAGATGCGGAAGAGACTTCCTTCCGCCAATATGTCCTACTATGTGGACCAGCGCACGGTGGACGCCGTGCACCAGGCCCTGGGCCTCCCGCTGTCCCGCATCATGCCTGAGCGGATCCGCCACAACAGCATGGAGGACCACAAGGAGGTGGACGAGGAAGTGGTGGAGGAGGTGGAGAGTGAGCCCTGAGGCCCTGCTCCCCGGTGCGAGCCGCACATAAATGGGGTAGTGGCAGGGGCAGGGCCACGCCTGGGAGGCGGTGTGCTGTGGGCCTGCCCCGTGTCCAGGCCTCGAGGATGGAGGGCATGCCGCCTCTGCGTGCCCGGCTCCTGGGGGCTCCTAGGATGCCATTTAGCTCCTTTCAGGAGAGTTGGACTCCTCGTTCCTATGTTCCCCCAACCACAGATGGTGGAGTCTAGCTTCTAGAGCTTTGTGTCCTTGTGGCTACTTGAGGCTAGTAGATGCCCCTTTCTGCTAACTGCCCAAGTTGGCACAGACAGCCCCTGGCAGGGCCCCAGGCCTATGCTCTGATGTCCATGCTCTTCTGCCTCCGGGCCCGCCTCAGTGGCTATGACTCCAATAAAGTATTTTCCCAGAGGCCCGGGCCCCTTCCTGTCTCCCATCGTGGCTGCCCTCATGAGGCATGTGAAAAACAGAGGAAGATGGCGTTATCGCCTGCTACCCTGTTTATTTTCCGGGACCTAGTGCTGAGAAGCCCCGCGCTATGGGACCAGAGGGCCAACCCGACTGCTTTGCTGCCCGACACCCTGAAGGAGTATGGTGGAGCCCTCCCGGGGAGCCAGCTAGACCCCATCCACCCTGCCCCTTGGAGGAAGGGCTGCCCTGGCCCAGAGCCCCCCACACAGCCCATCAGTGGGGCAGGGACCGCACAGAGCCCTCCTGTCAGCTGAACACAAGCCTCCTCGACTGACAGCAGGGCCGGGAAGGGGCTGCGGGCTGCACGCTGCCCAGCACGGCCCTCCAGGCCAGGCACGCTCCCAAGCCACTGCCTCAGGCCCTCCTCGGAGGCCACCCATCCCCTCTCCCTGTGGACGGGACACTGCAGGACTAGGGGGAGGAAGCAGGGAGGAGCGAGTCTTTGAGTCTTTCCAAAAGCAGCAGAGCCCTCACCGCCATCTTCCTGCAGTCCTCATCCACGTCCTTCTCAGCCACATCTGCCGAGGGAGGAGGGAAGAGCAAGACAGGTGGCACTGAGGGACTGCCCTGTGCCTTTGCTTTAAGATGCCCCGCACCACCACCCACCACCCGTTCCCATCCACCACCCTCCTCCACTGTCCATCACCACCCATCCCCCTCCTCCCTGAGAGCTGCAGACCGGGCCAGGCGATAGAGCCACGTGCAGAGTTCCTTTTCCAGACCCTCTACTGTTCCCCCAGCTGCTGCAGTCACCCGAGTGACCCCTGGTGATCACCGGCACACGCACCAGCCAGCCAGGACCTGGCTTCCAGAAGCTCCTCCGGCAGGTCTCCCAGCAGCCTCTCCGCCGGCACACTGAGGAGAACGGAGGCCACAGCCGACAGCAAGCCCTGGCGCACGTAGCTACCGGCACGGGGTAGAGAAGGGGCGGCGTAGTGTGGTAAGAGGAAGCAGAGGACAGACTGCACGCTGCTCCCGAGTCCAACAGACACCCCAAGTACCCGCACTCAGCCCAGCCCCCTTAGCCCCCTGCTCAGCCCATCTCGTGTTTGGGAGGTGCCAGGCCCGTTTCCCCAGAAACATGGCCGCCCTCACCCCCACAGGCACTCACGTGTCGACGTGGAAGCGAAGGGCCCACACGAACTCCAGCAGGGCTTTCCCCATGGATGCAGCCACCTGACACCAGAGCAGGGGCAGGTGGGCATGGACTCGGGTACACAGCGCTTCCCACCCGTGACCTGACCACCGTCCAGCCCAGGGATGGAGACAGGGAGACAGACGGACATGTGGCAGGGGCTGGGTGGTTGCTCCCACGCTCCTCAGACGCCTCTGGTTCCCATGCCTCTGCTCACCGTGGTGTTCACAGCCAGGTACATCAAGGCCCCTAAGGTATGGATTAGTCTTCCAAGAACCAGCTGGTCATCTCCCAAAAGGTCAAAGGTCACCAGCGGTCTACAATACAGAAGAGAGGAAAGGCAGCATCAGGACTTCAGGGCTGGCTGCCTGAATTCCTGGGCTACTGCAGGAGACACCCCCTCTTGTATTGCCTACTCTGACCCACACAGTACAAGCCGGGCCCTGAGTCAGGAGTGTAACCCCTACTGTCACCCCAGCTCTCAGCCTGAGTAAGGGGTGGAGCCCAACTCGGAGATGGAAGGAGTGGCGGGAAGTGGGCGGTGCCAGGCAGGCTCCGTGTTAACACAACAGAACCCTGAGCCCGAGACAGGAAGAGAGCGATGGATGACCAATACCCTCACCACACGCTCCCCAGCAGAGGGCCCTTCCAGACATGCTCACAACACATTTCTGTGCAAAACCCCATCTCAGATTCTACCCTGCAGCACCGTGTGCACACTGCATTCAGGGCCCCAGAAAACCCGCTCACCGGTCAAAGCGCTGAATGAGGGGAAAGAAGAAGCACCCAGCCACAGAGTTGAAGTCGTTGGGGCCACTTGGCAGCCTCTGCCGGGAAGAACCCTGCCAGACACATACGGTCCCATCAGATGGCCACGCCAAGACGGGCCAGTGGCTCATGCCTGTAACCTACTTCCTAAGGAGACTAAGATCTGAGGATTGTGGTTTGAAACCAGCCCTGGCAGAAAATCTGTGAGACTCATCTCCAGTAAACAACTCAGAAAAAGCTGGAAGTAGCCCTGTGGCTCAAGTAGAGTGCTAGCCTTGAGCACAAAAGAGGCTCAGAGACAGCGCCCAGACCCTCACTTCAAGCCCTAGGATTGGCAAAAAAAAAATTTTTAAGGTGGCCGCTATGCCCCACAGGTCACCTCAGCTGGAGGCTGCAGGGTCCGGCACCGGCCTGCTCCGGCCCCGGACATCCCACATTCACCACGCCTGGTCCTCACGGTGGGACTTCTCGGCACTGTGATGCTGAACAGCCCCCAGGCTCTCGGTCAGCCCTGTGGAAACCCAGACTGTCTCGATACTGCCGACATGTGGGGTAGGGTAAGATCACCGCTGGCCGGGAAGCCCAGCCACACGGCGGCCACTGGCTGGCTTCTGATGGGCCACTCCAACTCCCATTTTGACTTGCCTCACCAGCACAGGAGCCGCCCCCTGGTGCACACGGACCCTGGGAGCACCTGACTGCTCACCCTGCCACCCCCTCACGCAGTCCAGCTCGGCTGACCTTGGAGAACCGCCGGGTCTTGCTCCTGATCCGCTCTTCCACAACCACGCGCCAGTCAGGAGCCGCAGCGCTGCCAGGCTGAGGGGTGGCCACCGCTGGCAAGCTCTGGGGACCAGGACCGGGGAAGCCGTAACAGCCAGGCCTCTGGAGGCGCCCTGGCCGGGACAGCTCCTGGGCTGCCAGAACCAGGACCTAGAGGAGAAGACACAGGGCGGTGCCACAGCTCTGCGGAAGGACCTTCTACACGTCAGCTCCGCGGCCATCAGAGCCCTGGGGGGGACCTTGATCACTCTCTGCAAGGATCTGGGGCTCCCTATCTTGGGGCAGCTTGGGACCGAGAGGGCCAGGGCACTTACGTCCAGGATGTCCATGCGCTGCCGGAGGCTGTAGTTCAGAGCGTAGAATTGTGAGGTCAGATACTCTGCTACCTAAGCCATGAGAAGAGAGACCGCCATGGGCCCGGCCTCCCGAGGCTGCTGCAGGGCACGGGACAGCGCCTGCGCCGTGCTCCCCACCGGCTGCCCTAGCTGTGTCACTGTGCGGGGACTCACCCGGGCGGGGTCCGTGACCGTGACCAGCACCAGGGCTCTTTGGCGCAGTCTCTCGAATCCCACCAGGCAGGTCCTGTCCTCCAGGTGCAGCAGCACCCTGGCCAGCTCCACACTCACCTGGCACAGAGCCAAGGGGTGGGGTCAGGGGCCCACGGCCCCAGCCAGCCACTGCCCACGCGGCCCGGGCCGCCCCCCGCCACCCGCTCAGCAGGGCTCTGATGAGGCAGGCTCCCTTCCAGGAGAGCTGTCACCACGTGGCCCAGTCCCTCCTGCTCACCTCCCGAGTGGCCTCAGGGCTCCTGTGGACCAGGCCCTCAAGGGCCTGCAGCGCGGCCTCCCAGCACTCCGGGTCCTCCGACGCGGCCAGGACTGCAGAGAACCAGGCAGGCCCGCCTCAGCCCCAGGGCCGGTGGGCCCGGGCGGTCAGGACGGCCATGAGGATAGGCGGGCTCAGCCACCCCTCGGCCAAAGCCACAGTGAGGCCCACGTGGGACCCCAGCCAAAACCCACCTTCCACACAGTCTCGAACATACAGGGGCACCTTGCTGCTCTTCAGCACCTTGTCCTGTGACATGTCATAGGGGACGAACTCATCGTCACTGTGGACACAGAGCAGACGGCAGAAGCACCTGTCCCCAGGGAGCAGACTCCCACTCTCCAGGGACAAATCCTGAAGATGCTGAGATTCCCCCAGGACTCCAGGAAAGGCAGCCAGCAAGGGCTGCAAGAATCAGAGCGGGGACAGGATGCTCGGGCTGAAAGCAAGAGCGGAGGCGCCGGGAGCACAGGAGCCCCGCAGGGCACCCCCTGCCCAGACCGCTCGCTCACTCACCCCACTCTCCAGGGGCCCTGCCCTACCTGTCCAGCTCCGAGCCGGAGCCCTGTGGCAGACCTGGGGACTGGGCACCATCTCCGGCCATCTCTGCAGGGGTCTCTGCAGCCGGAGGAGCCAGGGATGGGTCTCTAGGGAAGGACAGCGAAGTGATCGGGGGCCGCCCGTGGGAGCCTCGGCCGGCGTCTGTGGTGAGGCTTCTGCCACACCCACCCACATCATCCCTGACTTCCACCCAGGCCACCGACTTCCCAGAGGGAGCTTCAGACCAGGAATGCGGGGGCCCTCACCTCGCCTGGGGGCTGTCCCCCAGAGGCTGGGGGGTGGCCAAGGCCAGCATCTCACGGCTCACCTCGTCATCGTCTTCATACTGCAAGCGCAGATGTGCCAGGGTCAGCATTGCCCACAGAGGCGCATGCCCCCGAGGGACAGCCGCAGCCTGGCCTCCCCAGTCTGTCCAACCCCATGGAGCCTGGCCATGCTGAGCTCGGCTCATCTCCCCTGCGAGGAGCTGAGGATGGCCGCGGTGCCATGCCCCGAGGGCATCCCAGGGGCTCAGCAGACAAGGGCACTTGGGCCGGCACCGTGAGACTAGGCAGGGCGCGGTCAGGGACCATGCAGGTCAGGCCCAGCGGTAACCGCTGGCACAGCAGGCAGCAGAAGCAAGCCACCTGCTCAGAGCGACCTGTCGCCAGCTTGGCCAGGCCTCCCAGCAACCCCGGGCAACAAGACAGGCTCTTCCCCCGCCCGTCTGGAGGACGTCTGTGATGAATCCGGCGCAGCCCCCGTGCGCCAACACCCCGGCCCCCAGGAGGCCGGCCCCGCCTACCTGGAACTTGAGGGCGGGCCCCTCGGGGTGGGTGCGGGAGCTGAGGGCTTCGGCCACGACCATGCCCAGGCGGCGCACGGCAGGCAGGCTGCTGTCCAAGTGGCACCTCACCCCCGCCATCATGCTGGCCAGCAGTTCTGGAAGCAGCAGACGTGAGCCCTGAGCGCTCCTGGGGGCGCCCACGGCAAGGCGGCGCCCGGGCCACGCGTGCCGCACGCTCACCGTCCCGCCTGTCCTGCAGCTCCGGCTCCCCGAGGTGTGCCAGGCAGATGAGGATGGCTGTGCTGATGTAGCGCTGTTGAGCCAGGGGCGCGTGCTGGACGGCGCTGCCGCTGCCCCACGTCTCCAGCAGCTCCTTCAGTGCCTGTGGGTGGTGTGGTCCTGCCTGGTCAGGCAGCCACTCTGCCACGGCTCAGGACCGCGCGTGGCTGGCTGTCCAGCCACTGCAGGGGGCTCCGGCACACGCAAAGCTAGACCCGCCCTCCCCGCCCGAGGACAGCCCGGGCACCCTGGGGATGAGATGAAAGGCGGCCCTTACCTGGACGAGGAGCGGCCGCCGCTGGCTGTCCGCGGCCAGGTACCCCAGCAGGCTCTGCAGCATGGGCGTCTGCGGCAAAAGCCCACACTGTCACCGCAGAGAACACGCTCTCCCTGCCACCTGGTGTTTCTAAGGCAGTTGTCCGTGTCTTCCAGGCTGGAGCACACGCTTAGCGATGGAGTAGCTGGCCCGAGTTCCGGCTCGCAGAGCGGAAGTCACTCAGCACTGCACTTGGGATCCCAGCCTGCCTGTGGCCCCACACCCCGGTGTGTTTCCCATGCCAGCGGGACACACCGAGGGGCAGCTTTCTCCTTACTCTTTGGCCTTCTTCCATGAGCAGAACTATGAAATTCAATTCCTTGACTCCCAACTCCCACTTCTCCTTCCCCTGCGCTTCACTGACGGCACTGGTGGGGCCGAGAATCCTGCCACCAACTCCAACACCTGCTCTGATGGCCGCCATTGGCCACGCTCGGCTCTAGGCTGCCAGCCTCACTGGGTGCTGACCTGGCCTCGGGCCGCTCATTGAGCAGCTGCTCTTTCACCCAGGAAAGGGCACCTGACGTCCGCGCTGGCACCTGCAGTTCTTGCTTTGTGGCCGTCCCGTTGGGACTGTGGGGCGAGGGGCTCCGATACCCCCTCACGGGGTTGGGTGGGGCAGCTCTGGCTCTCCATCTACTCGGGACTGCACTTGCCCACCGCCCCTTGGCCAGCAGCTGAGCTATGAAGAGCTCAGGGCTTCCCTCCTGCTCTATGCAGAGTGGTACCTGGCTGCCAGTGTAGGCCGCTGTCTCCAGCGGCCCGCCACGCAGCCAGTGGGGGACTGAGTTGCAGTTCCACGCTGGCTCCACCTCAGTCCTCACAAGAGCCAGAATGACTACCGGGCCCACAGCCCACTCGGCACACCCCTGCTCAGGTCTGCCAGCAGCCTAGTTGGCCTTTTCAGCTCCCTGCCTCCTGCCGTTGCCACAAGAGAGACCCAGTACCAGCTCAGGTCAGCCTGGCCCACCCTCCTGATGGCTCACTCGGAGGCTGCTCCGCTGGGCCTGGCCAGGCCTCCTCCAGGGCGCTGCTCTCGCGTGCTCAATAGGTCTGCTGCAGACCCCTGCAGCCCTGGCCTGCCCCCAGGGCCCAGCAGCTCCTGGTGAGGCAGTGCACTGCTGGCTTCGCGTGCAGCGCGGGCCCCCTCGCAGAGGGTGATGGCTGTGAGGCAGGTGGCACCCAAGACAGAGTTCAGCTCAGTAATCACTAAGAAACCAGCCCCACTGTCCCGCTCTTGACACCTGATGCCGACATGCTGGCACCCTGAGCTGGACGCTGGACGCTGGGCCACAAGGACGGTGGCAGCCACATCCTGGCATCACGGAACAGAGCTGGCAAGGGCACCTCCTGGGCCGGAAGGAGGGCCAGGGACCTGTGGAACGCCTGCCTGGTGCCCAGTGCCCGGGTCACAGCAGCCTGTCAGTAGGGAGGGAAGTGCCCCCACTTCACCGACCCTTCGGGGGGGGGGTTTGTGCATGTGGCGCTGGCATGGAACGCCAGGTCTCATGCAGGACAAGCAGGCAGGCTCTTGCCCACCAAAGCCCATTCCCAGCCAACTCCGTTTCTGGTAGAGTTCTTCCAGTGCTCAGGGCAGCACACGCCCTGCTTGCTTTCTCACCGTGTGCCGGTACTGCAGGAACAGAAGCTTCTGGGTCAGCACAAACTGGGCCTTCTTATTCTTCACCACTAGGTTCCCCAGAAGTCGAGACAGGACTTCAGGCCTGTGGGTAGGGACGGGAGGGGCTGGGTCACAGCCGTCCTTGGAGGAGTGTAGGAAAGGCACTCTCCCATCTGTGTTCTTCTCACCAGGAAACGCCAAGGGCCCTGGGACTGAAAAATCCTGTGGACTGCAGAGGTTGGGGGTCTACTTGGGCAGAGTTGGGAGGCCTGTCAGAGGTTGGGGGTCTACTTGGGCAGAGTTGGGAGGCCTGTCAGAGGTTGGGGGTCTACTTGGGCATAGACTCGGGGTGGAGGGGGGGCAGCTAGGCTGTGAAAAGCATAAGGACCTGCACTTGTGCAACCAGTGGCTATCTAGAAACACCGATGCTGAGGAAGAGCCAGCCCTCGCACCCCACAAGCACAACCAGGGTGGAGGGCACATAGACAGTGGCCTCAGTGGGCTCCCCACCCGCGCCCCAGAGAAACACTAACTCAGAGGGGCACCTAGCAGCTTACCCCGGCGCAGCCTCCATGAGCCCAGTCAACACAGCCTCCATGGCCCGATCAGGCACCTGCTCCACCAGGCGCCAGCAGACCCGCTGCCACAGACAGCTGTCCTGGGTGAGCGCCGTCAGCCGGGGCACCAGCACACCCAGGATTTCCTCTGAGGAGACACAAGCCTGGGCCTCAGGAGCTGTGCCCGGCCAGGGGGCCACGGGCTCACAGCACAGCCAGGACTCAGAGTGGACACCACAAGGGGTCCACTGAGGACGAGACTGTGGGGATGCACAGTGACACCAGACTACCCCCCACACCCACTCCCATACCCCCCACCCCCAAGGAAAGGTGCGAGGGGAATGGGTGCCACTCACTCTGCCTGCCCTGGATGCAGACCTTCCCCAGGACTCGAGACACGAAGGAGACACAACAGTCCTGGCCCTCTGAGACAGAAAACAAGACTGACTGTGAAGGCGCGACGGCCGTAAGGAAGCCAAGAAGTGGCTACTTTTTGTGAGAACACTGCTCCACTCAGAACAGGTGTACAAGAACAAGCCAGTCTCCTGCCAGCCAAGATCTAGACGGGGAATGGCACTCAGAAAATGCCAAAGCTTCACCCATGCCAATCAGCCCACCTAGCCATCACTAAATGCCTGCCACGTGAAAATGGGCAGAAAGTCACCAAGGAAAAGCAGGTACTGAGAGGGGACTCAGTCACAGGCCCACTACAGAACTGCGGCCTGGTGGTGGACACTGGAGCAGCTGCCACCACTCACGAAAAAGTAAAGAACTTGCTCATCAGTGAAAGAGGAGCCATGAGAAGATCGAGAACAAGGAGAGACCTGGGCTCATGAGCCAGGGCTCATGTCTGTGATCCTAGCTACTCAGGAGGCTGGTATCGGAGATCATGGTTCAAAGCCAGCCTGGACAGAAGTGTCTGGGCAGAAACATCTATGAGAGGACTAGAAATGTGGCTTAACGGTAGAGTGCTTGCCTAGCTTGCATGAAGCCCTGAGTCCAATTCCTCAGCACCACATACACAGAAAAAGCCAGAAGTGGCACTGGGGCTCAAGTGGTAGAGTGCTAGTCTTGAGCAAAGACAGTGCCCAGGCCCTGAGTTCAAGCCCCAGGACTGGCCAAAAAAAAAGTGTTGTGAGCAGCTCATATCTCCAATTAGCCATCAAAAAGCCAAAAGTGGAGCTGTGGCTCAAGTAATACACCACCAGCCTTGAGCAAAAAAGATAAGGGGGCTGGGCACCGGTGGCTCAAGCCTGTAATCCTAGCTACTCAGGAGGCTGAGATCTGAGGATCATGGTTCAAAGCCAGCCCGGGCAGGAAAGTCCATGAAACTCTTATCTCCAATAACCCAGAAGAAAACTGAAAGGGCACTGTAGCTCAAATGGTAGAGCGCTAGCCTTGAGCTGAAAAGCTGAGGGACAGCGCCCAGGCCCAGAGTTCAAGCCCCATGATTGACCAAAAAAAAAAAAAAAAAAGATAAAGGGCAATATCAACCCTGAATTCAAGCCCCAGTACTGTCACATTTAAAAACAAAGGTTGGGCTGGAAGCATGGCTCAGTAGTAGAGTACCAACCATGAATAAGCAAATGTAACAAGAGGTCCCAAATTTCCAGCCCCACTACTACCCCCCTCAAAAAAAAAAAAAAAAAAAAAAATAGGCCATGTTGCAGGAGTCGGCAAAGGTTCTGACACGTCTACCCTGCTGGCACCCTGCTGGCATGAGTGTGACAGCCACGTCCTCATGGAACTCAGTGGCTCCTACTCCCACCTTACTCTTGAACACGCCTATAGAGCTAACCTCTGACACTCCATGGGCTATGCTGGATTTCTGGGTGACTTGGAGGGGTCGAAGTCAGCCTCAACATTCGCCTCAGACCCAAAGACCTCAACACGGTGTGGACGCCCAGCACAGGCACAGCCAACAAGGACAAGTCCCTTGTGCAGTGCAGTTCAGCTCAAAGGACAGGCATAGAACAGGCCCCAGCTTGGTGGCTTTGCCCAGTATCCAACCAAGGACTAAGGGAATTCAGGATCCCCCCCTGCCCCCATGATGAAACCCCGGTGCCTAACCTGATCGTGTCACCAGGACCCCAAAGTCCCCACAAGCCATCAAACCCTCCTTAGATGGGATGGAGGAGGGGATGACAGCTAAGACGGTGGAGCACTCACCTCGGAGGGTGTCCACGGCAGCCCGCAGGGCCCGGGCCACCTCCTCCCCCAGCAGAGGGAAGTAGCTCTGGGGGAAGAAGGGAGCCAGGTTGTCCCGCTGCAGGCGGTTGCCCAGGAGGTCAGGCAGGCCCACCACCCTGTTGAGCAGCGTCTCCTGGAGGAGCGGGAAGCTGGGCTGCGTCCGTGGCCGACACTGCTCTTCTATCAGAGCTGCCACCCTGCCCTCGCTGAGGAACCTGGCCAGCAGCTGCGCCATCTTCATCAGACGGAAGCTGGGGCTGAACAGTGCAGGTGTGTTAGAAGCCCCCGAGCCTCTCCTCCCCCGCCTCCCACAGCCCTTAGCACGCAGGCGACATCGGTGTCCTGACTCATGAGCTGAAGGAAAACTCCTGTTCTGAACGAGCGGATACTGGTGGTGGGATGTGAGTGCCGCTCAGAGTGTCCTCACAAGGAACGGCATGTGACCTGACGGCCAACCTGGAAACCGCCCGGGACTGGTGTCTGTGGCGTGCCTACAGCAGCTAGGCCACGCTGCCCTGAGCGAGGTCAGCAGGCGCCAGCTGTGCTGCTGCCGCTGGAGCGGACTCGCTGCCTGCACCAGTGATGCGAGCCCTGCTCGCCCAGGCAGCGGAGAGGGGAGGCAAGGGCCTTCCCCGGGAAGAAATGGACACCAGGGTCCAGCTGTGAAAGGACAGTTCTCAGTCCTCTTTTCACGCCTTCCAGGACACCCTACTGTCAGGGCTGAGAGGCCCATGCAGCTGCCGGGTTTTCACCGTAACCAACCGCTCCTGGGCCACGCCCCTGCCCCTCACCCGGCAGTGCCCTCGATGGCCTCCATGATCACCAGGAAGGCCTGGTCAGCAGGGCCCTCCAGGAAGAAGCTTCCCCAGATCTGCTCCAGCTGGCCATCTGGGGTCAGCTCCAACCAGCTGGGGCTCAGCTTGCTGAACAGACATCTGAGGAAAGCCGAGAAGTGTATAGTGGCAAACTCTTCTTTCTCTCTGCCAAGGGCTGGGTCGCCCGCCTCACCCAGATACCGCTTCAGGGCACCCAGGGTGGACAGGATGTGAACCCCGTCCTCAGAAGAGGACAGGGTGTGAATGGCTTCTCGGACGGAGATGCGGACGGCAGACAGCTCAGGGTCCATCCTGCAGGGCGAGCCTGAGGGTCACAGGAAGGCCAGAGGTCAGCCGAGGTGGGGAGGCCAGTCCCTCCTCCCAGGCTCCTCGCCCAGAGCTCACCTCGGCCTTGGCCTTCCCGTCCCGGCCTCCTCATCCCCCTCCCTCCCGGATCCTGCCAGGCCTGGGCTTCACAGCCCCCACCTCCTGGGCACCGACCTGGGCCCCCCCCCCACCACCGGACCCCGGCCCCGCCCCCGCCCTGGCCCCGCCACCCCCAGGCCCAGGCCCCGGCCCCGCCCCCGACCGGGCCCCCCACCATCACCAGCCTGGTCCCGACCCAGCCCGACCCCCGACCTGGCCCCCGCCACCCCCGGGCCCCGGCCCCGCCCCCGCCCTGGCCCCCGTCACCCCCGGGCCCCGGCCCCGCCCCCGCCCTGGCCCCCGTCACCCCCGGGCCCCGGCCCCGCCCCCGCCCTGGCCCCCGCCTGCCCCGGGCCCCGGCCCCGCCCCCGCCCTGGCCCCCGCCTGCCCCGGGCCCCGGCCCCGCCCCCGCCCTGGCCCCCGCCTGCCCCGGGCCCCGGCCCCGCCCCCGCCCTGGCCCCCGCCTGCCCCGGGCCCCGGCCCCGCCCCCGCCCTGGCCCCCGCCTGCCCCGGGCCCCGGCCCCGCCGCCGACCTGGCCCCCGCCTGCCCCGGGCTCCGGAGCCGCCGCTGCGCCCCGGGATCCCGGGTGCCGCCGACTCCCCGCCTTGGATTCGTCACCGCCGATTCGCCCGCCACAGCGCCGCGGCCCCGGGAGAACTGCTCAGTCCGTCAGGACCGGCCAGCAGCCGCGAGTTGGAGTCTCCCGGCCGAGGCGGCTGCCGCGGGTGTTTAAAGGCTGTGGGCCGGAACGCGCCAGCCGCGCCTGACGAATTAGTTGTGCGACGGCAGCGACTGGGTCTGCGCCTGCGCAGAAGACGGCTTTCCTCTGTGGGCGTGGCCCTGTGGGGCATGGGGCGTGGTCTGTGGCCGTGTGGGCGTGGTTTTACCTTGGAGTCTGGCGGTGGGCGTGAACTCCTGCTGTCGGCTGATCCGCAGCAGTTGGTCCTGGGGGCGGGGGCGGGGGGGGGCGGGGGGGGGCGTGACTGTGTCTCGAGACGTTGGGCCTCCCTCGTGGCTGGGGCTCTGCCCGGGCTGGCTTTGAACCATGATCTTCAGAGCTCAGCCTCCTGAGTAGCTAGGATGACAGGCGTGAGCCACCGGTGCCTTGCTCTGGATGAACAGTTTTAAATGGAAACCATCCTTGTTCAGAAAGCCTAAGGCCTGCTCCTCCATCTTGGGCCTTGAGGAGCCAGTGGTTCCCCAGGACAGGCTCCATCCCTTCCATGAGCCAGGCCGAGCTGTGGGTCAGTGGCCTACCCCTTGGCCTGGTGCTCTGGGCTCATCAGTCCTGGGGAGGACGGATATCTGGTCGGGGACACTTTACTGGGTTGTTTTATTACCACAAACCAGGACCCTCTAACAAGTAACATTACCCTTCCACGGTCATGGAGGTCTGGGGAGGGCCCATCTTTGTTCTTGTCCAGCTTCTGGGGGCTCCAGGTGCTTTTTGTGGCAACTCATTCCCTTCTCCACCACCATCTCTGCAGGAACATCCGCTCTGGGTCCTCTTGCCATCTGAGTCAAGGACGCTTGCCTGTTGGGACTCAGGACCCATCTGGATAATCCATCTGCAGCTCTGCAAAGACACTTTGTCTACACAAACTCTTGTTTACAGGTCCCAGGCTCAGGACTTCACAAATCTCTCTCAGAATCAGCTTTCACCCCACTGCACAGCCTACATCTAAAGAGAACTTAGGGGGCTGGGAAGGTGGCTCAGTGGCAGAGTGCTTACCTAGTATGCATGAAGCCCCAGGTTCAATTCCTCAGTACCACATACACAGAAAAGGTTGGAAGTGGCACTGTGGCTCAAGTGGTAGAGTGCTAGCCTTGAGCAAAAAGAAGCTCAGAGGGAGTGCCCAGGCCCTGAGTTCAAGCCCCAGGACTGGCAAAAAAAAAAAAAAAGAGAGAGAAGACAGCTATGTTTAACCTGATTTGAATATTACACAGTGTATTCAAATATTAAAACATCATGATCCCATGAATGTGCGAATTTTTTATGTTTTTGTGTATCAGCACACCCTTGTAATTCTGGCTACTTGGGAGACTTGAGTCAGGTAAGATTGCATAAGCCCAGGCGTTCAAGACCAGCCTAGACACTCTAGCAAGACCTGTTTCAGAAGAACAAGCAACAAATGAAAGTAATCAAGTCCTTGAAAAAAAATTAACTCCTAATCACATTTCAGTTCCCTCTCCGAGAGAGCGAGAAAGGCCATGCATGGCCAAATCGGAGGCCAGTGCGGACCTGGCTCCAGTGAGCTCCAGGCCCCGTGGGGTTGCCCATCTTGCTTCTGCAAGTCCATGCGCTCCTGTTAGAGCCATTAGCTCCCATCAGTCTCTGGGCCAACCCGACCGGGCCTCACATGCACCCCGTGGCATGACTTTCCAAAATAAACTGTTTGCTTCTGTTTTAACACTTGTTTCCTTGGGAACCCGGGGTTCTTCTCAGAGCCCATGCGCCTCAAGGCACATGCCTTTCATTAAGGTGGCAGGAAGAACCTGACATCCAGCCAGGGCTGAGGAAGGAAAACCACTCATCCGAGAAGAGAGAAGATACGGGGGAAAGGCAGATGCGTGGGGAGACGCGGCTTCCTGCGTTCGTTGGAGACTGCGGGACTTCCACACCTCTCAACATGGGTTGCTCGGGGAGGAAGACTCTGTCTTTCCTCCTTGTCTTCATGCTAGTATATCTACATGGGGCTTCATCTCAGGAAACAGGCCCAGCAGGGCAAAGAAAACCATTTTTTGAGAGGCTCCGTAGACTAGAAGAGCAGGTAGGCGGGCCTCACTTGGGGCAGTTGGGTTGGGTTTTGTTTTATTTTTTGTCGGTCGTGGGCCTGAACTCTGGGCCTGGGCGCTGTCCCTCAGCTCTTCAGCTCAAGGCGAGCACTCTACCACTTAAGCCACAGCACCACTTCCAGTTTTCTGGTAGTATTGGAGATAAGAGTCTCGCGGTCTTTCCTGCCCAGGCTGGCTTTGAACCATGATCCTCAGATCTCAGCCTCCTGAGTAGCTAGGATGACAGGTGTGAGCTACCAGCTCCTGGCTTGTTTTTTGTTTTGTTTTGTTTTTTAATGGCAACAGATGAATGGTGGATGTTACAGAAACAGCTGTAAGCATTGGTGCTCTGTGGACATGAGGGTTTTTTTTGTTTTTGGTTTGATGGGTTTGGGGTTTGGGGGGATTTTTTGCTAGCAGATAATGGCATTTTCACCTATCTGGACATCAGGAAAGGGCCAGCTGGCTCAGGCTCTGAGTACAGTCAGATGATCTGCGGCAGGGCCTGCAAAACTACACCAGGCATCTGAGAGGCCTGAGCAGCAGGGAGCTTGGGGGCCCAAGGTTTCCAGACTACCCCAGGTATGGGACTGAGAAGGTTCTAGTGCATCTCAAAGCAGAGGTTATAGATAGCCCCGAGGGCCCTGTGTGTGTCCTCCTATTCCAGCAAAGGGATCCCACGGCCCATACCCCATCCGGCTGCCCCCCCCCGCAAGCTAGGCAGCCAAGCCGCTGACCACAGGGAAGGACAGCCGCTGTGCGCGCCTGGAGCCCCCCGCCCTCACTGCGAAGCTGCAGGACCAGCCGTGGCCATTTATCTGCCCACGTCTCCGGTGTCACGGCACGATCAACCCTGTCACCAGACAGTGCTGCAGGTGCTTCTGCTATGAGCGGAAACAGTCTCCCTCTCCCCCCCACCCATAACTGCTGTGACCTCTTTGCAGTTTTGGAGATTCCAAGAGGTGACCTTAACACACCTGCAAAGCATTGCCAGCAACTACAACGTGTCCTACAACATCGATGCCCGGTTCCAGAGCCTGGAAGAAGACAGCCAGGCCACGGCTCTCGCAGTCAACAGGTCCCAGGCCATAGTCTGGGGGGACCTGGCCCACCTGAAGAGCTGGGTGAGGAAGACCCAGCGCAGAAGCCGGAAGGTGGACACGCAGCTCCAGGCCTTGCACCTTGCCCTGAGCGCGCAGGGAAGGCAGCGGGCACAGGAGGCAGACAAGCAGAAGGCGCGGCAGGAAGCCCTGGCCGGCCTGGCACGGGACATGCAGGCCATGCAGGCCACACTGGCCCGCCTGACACGCCAGATCCACAGCCAGGGAGCCAGACTGGCCGTCCTCGAGGGGCATCTGCGGACTGACCATCACGGCCCCTCAGCCCTGACCCCCTCTCGGCCTGCAAAGCCAGGCCCAGGCTCCCTGCAGCTGCAGAGGGGTAGGCAGACACCGGGGGCTTCCGCACTCCAGAATCACCCTGAGGACACCTCCGCCCTCCCTGACCCGAGCGTCCATCGGTCTCTCGTGCACCCTCAGGACCCGTCTCAGCTGGCACGGGTCCCCCAGGGACAGGGACATAGTAAGTGTCACAGGCCTGATGCCCCGCCTCAGATATCCAGCTGCCCCTCCAGCTCCTCCTGAGCTTCCTCCCCAAGGGCTATGAGGAGAGGACCCTGGCTTTGTGTCCCCTCTCCCACATGACAGCCTGTCTGCAGGCTCCCGCCGGGCCAGGTCACCATGGTCCTTACACAGCAGAAGGGTGTCTCTCAGGGTCGCTGTCATGGGTTTAGACAGGGACATGATCCCAGATTATCCCAGTGGCCCCATGTCACTACCGAGGGTCAGGGAGGAGGAAGAGGAAGGAGGAGACACGGAAAGCAAGACAGCAAGACAGGATGTGGCAGAAGCAGAAACCGGACAAAGGCAGAGGTTTGACAGTTATGTCAGGATTCTAGGAAGGGCCGCAGCCAGGGACCGCGGGCACCTCCCTCCCGGGCTGGGGGAGGAGGCCGCTTCTTCTCTGTGTGTCTGTGTCCTGTGGAGGAAACCTCCCTGGCCACGGTTTTGACCTGAGCTATGTGAGACCCACAGTGGATTTGACCACCAGCAACAAAAAGTAATAGACCCGGGCCTGGGCTGGGTTTTTTGTTTTTGTTTTCTCCTATAATGGGATCAAGCCCAGGGCTGCCTTCTCTGCCACTTGAGTTAAACAATCAGCCTTTTGTTGTTGTTGTTGTTGGTCACGGGGTTTGAACTCAGGGCCTGGGTGCTGTCAGCACTTTCACTCAAACATAGCGCTCTAGCACTTGAGCCACAGCTCCACTTCTGGTTTTCACGACTTTCCTGCGCAGGCTGGCTTTGAACCGCGATCCTCAGATAGGGTCTCACTTTATCCAGGTTGGCTTCTAACTCATGATCCTCCTGCTCCTGCCCGGAGCTGGGCGGCTTTCCATTGGTAAGTGGGTGGTGATTCGTTTCAGGAGTGGAAGGGCGGTCAGGCAGAGGCTCCTCCCGTGGTAGGGAGCTTCCGGTCGGCACTGTGGGCAGATGGCTCGGCTCACCCAGGCATGCAGGGCTCCTGGCAGGCTGCCTTCGCTCCCAGGTCCTACCTGTGGAGTGGGTGATCTTGTGGCCAGGTAAAGTTGTCGCTACAGGTCAACACGACACAGCAGCTCAGGGAGTTGCTAATTCTGGGTTCACGAACAGTTCGGGGACTGATTCTTCACCCCCTTCTTTTTCTAGTTTGCAACGTGGGCCCTGTGTTTATTTTCCCGAATGCCTCCACACAGAACGTGCTCTCCTTCAGTCCCGGCTTCCTCACAGCCCTGCGAGCCCTGTCCTTCTGCAGCTGGGTCCGCGCGGCCGCTGGCCACCTGGGCACCCTTCTCTCCTACGCCACCCAGGACAACGACAACAAGCTAGTGCTGCATGGCCGGGACTCCCTGGCCCCCGGCTCCGTCCACTTTGTGATCGGAGACCCAGCCTTCAGGGAGCTGCCGCTGCAGCCGCTGCTGGACGGCCAGTGGCACCATGTGTGTGTGGTCTGGGCGTCCACCGAGGGCAGGTACTGGCTGCACGTGGACCGCAGGCTGGCGGCCACGGGCTCGCGCTTCAGAGTGGGCTACGAGATCCCTCCCGGAGGGTCCCTCGTGGTGGGCCAGGAACAAGACCGCGTGGGGGGCGGGTTTGACGGTGCCGAGGCCTTCGTGGGGAGCGTGGCGGGCCTGGCCATCTGGGACCGGGCCCTGGTCCCTGGGGAAGTGGCAGACCTTGCCATGGGGAGAGGGCTCCCCACAGGTGCCATTCTGACATTAGCCAATGCCACGTGGGCCGGGGGATTTGTGCGGAGGGTCAGCTGCACCTGCCTGGAGCACTGTCCTTGAGACAGCACCCCACGGGGGCGTCCCTGCAAGGAGCCGGCCCTGACCCTCCCACACATTTCAGGGATCACTTCTTGGGTAGTGGGGGTGCGTGGGAAAACATCTGATGGGGGGGCCAGCCAAGTTCACAGAGACTGTACCCTTCCATTCCCACGACACTGTGCCTCCAAGAACCTTGGCTCCCTTGTTCTGTGCAGTATACTAGTTCACCCCGGCCGGACACACCCCACAGGAGTGCTAGGCTTAGACAAGGCCTCTCCTCTGAAGCGCCTGCGCAGTGATCACAGACTAGCTGGTCCAGGACCAACCCGTATGCTCCTTGACACTGCCGAGATGGCCTTCATATGGATGTGACCTGCTTGGCAGATGACTTCCTAAGTGTTCCCCTGGGTGACGGCTGTCCCACGAGCTCCTGCGGAGAGGGCCTGGGAGGTTTCCCTTTCCCAGCACCCTGGCGGGCAGCCGGTCAGACCTGTCCTGTTGTGCTGTGGTGGTGGGGCCGCCAGGGCTGCCATTAAAGACAGACAGGCAATGCTTTGAAATCAGCTTCATGAGGTGTAATTTTCATGCTATAAATGGGCTTTTCTAGTCCACAGTTCAAAGGTTTTTGTAAATGTGCTGACCTGCCCGGCCACATCACCAACATCTGGTCCTAGAGAATTTCAGTCATAGCCACCCCTAGCCCTGGGCACCCCAGATCTACCTGTGGGTCTGCCTTTTCTGGATGTTCCGTGTGCGTGCGTGCGTGCGTGCGTGCGTGTGTGCGTGTGTGTGTGTGTGTGTGTGTGTGTGTGTGTTGGTCCCAGGCTTGAACTCAGGGCACTCTCCCTGAGCTATATTTTGCTCAAGGCTAGTACTCTACCACTGAAGCCACAGCTCCATTTCCAGCTTTCTCACAGACTTTCCTGCCTGGACTGGCTTTGAACCACAATCCTCAGATCTCAGCCTTCTAAACAGCTAGGATGACAGGCGTGAGCCACCAGTGCCCCGGCTTGTTTTGAATATTTCAAATAAATGCAGTGCTATATCACATGGCCTGTGTGTCTAGTCTCAGCATAACGTCTTCCACATTCCGCATGCTGTAGAATGTTTGCATCTCATTCTTTTTGTGGATGAATTACACACACACACACACACACACACACACACACACACACACACACACACACACACACACACATTTGGTCGTGGGGCTTGAACTCTGGGCTTAGGTGCTGTCCCTAAGCTCTTCAGCTCAATGTGAGCACTCTACACTTGAGCCATTGGTTTTCTGGTGGTTTCTTGGAGATAAGAGCCTCATGGACTTTCCTGCTCAGGCTGGCTTTGAACTGCGATCCTCAGATCTCAGCCTCCTGAGTAGCTAGGATGACAGGTGTGAGCAACCTGTTCCTGGCTTGTGATTTTTTTTTTTGTCCAGGCTGTCCTTGAACTTGTGTCTCCTGAGTCCTAGAATTACAACATATTCCTGGCAACTATGCCTGGCAAATGCCTCATTTTTCAACATCACTTAGTATTGTGTCTTTTGATCATCTTTTTTAAAAAAAGAATTCCCTATTCTGACAGGCTAAAAAATACATGCATTGGCAATTAGAAAAGGTATGTTAAATGTAATTGAAAAAAAAATTGACCCTCAGATTCCCAAAGAACAGCCAAAGGCAAGATCCCAACGTCAAGATCCGTCAGAGGCAGAGGGAGCCATGGCAGTCTTGCCTTTGGCCAAAGGTTACTCTTGGGAGTCCTGTGGGGCTCGAGGCAGGGAACAGGCCTGGTTCCCAGAACTCACACATTGTCCGCTCCCATCTTGAAAGCAAGAGAGTAGACTGGAGCAGGCCTCTGCCTCACACTAGCAGAGCCGGGGGCCCCAGGCCCCCCATGCAGCTGGCATCCGCTCTGCAGAGGTTAGACCAATGCCTGCCTCTCCTGACCCACAAGGACGCAGCCCGCTGGTATGACGCGATACCCAGCTGCGCCGTGGCAGACCTCAATGCCCCTTCACCCTCTCCCCAGCATCTCTCCCATCTCCCGTGGACCCGCGCTCCAGGACTTCAGCTCAAGTTCAGCTGGCCGCGCTACGCTGGCAGGTCCCGAGTCACAGTTGTGGAGGTATGCTGTGTGCACGCTTGAGTCACTTGCTGGCTTCCCCTTTCCCAGGACCATGGAACTCGGTGGACAGCCATCTATCTCTGCCTGCCTTTGTGTGTGAGACAGGGTCTCTCTGCGCTGCTCAGGCTGGACTCAGACTCCTAGGATTATACACTCAGGGCTGAGAGCCCCCCCTTCTCCATCTTTTTCTCCTCTTCACCTCCTCCCGTGATTTCTGGAATTCTTTTGCTTCTTCTCATTCTGCATTTGAAGAGGGAGCAAAGACTGGTGAGCTGCTTAGTATTCCTGAAGGAATGCCAGGTCCCCTGCATAGAAGCAGGCAGGAGTTGATCTCTGGTGGTCTAGTTGTAGATTTGTGTGTGTGTGTGTGTGTGTGTGTGTGTGTGTGTGTGTGTGTGTGTGTGTGTGTGTGTGTGTGTGTGTGTGTGTGTGTGTCGGTCGTGGAGCTTGAACTCAAGGCCTGGGTGCTGTCCCTCAGTTCTTCAGCTCAAGGCTAGCGCTCTACCACTTGAGCCACAGCGCCACTTCCGGCTTTTTCTGTTTAGTTTATGTGGTGCTGAGGAATGGGACCCAGGGCCTCAGGCATGCAAGGCAAGCGCTCTACCACTGAGCCGCCTTCCCAGCCCTAGTTGCAGAATTCTTGGTCTCAGACTTAGGTAAGAGATAAAAGCAACTGTGAGTTCCTTCTACCCACCCCAGGGGTTCAGATCCAAGACAAGGAAAGCCTGAGCAGGGTGTTGCCTCCACCATCTCCCTATGTTCAGGAGGTGCCCACAATGGACAGGGAGAGGGCACCAGGACACTACAGAGGTCCCAGCAGCATTTGCCTCTGTGTCCACAGACTGTGAAGTGTCAAGAGTTCAGCAGATACCGGCATCAATTAGTACAGCTGTGGCTACTGTATGGGGTGCTTTGGGGGCTGAACACCGGAGTGAGGGCTTGGATGGGGGTCAGGGAGGGGCCTGGGGCAGCATCCAGAAATACAGTAGGAGGCCGAGATGGGTGGGGATTTGGGAGCCAGACAGTGTGAATGTGTCCACCGAGTGACTCACCACCCCACTGGAGAGAGCAACATGGTCATGTGTACATTCTGAAGTATGATCCACCTTCCCCTCTAATACCACCAACGTTTTCCATTAACCAGTTTGTTCCGTTCCCAGATAAGGAAAACAAAATGAGCTGGAGCAGCCTTCTAGTGAGCAGGTGGTTCCTCACAAGGAGCCTGGGCTGCCTTTGCCTCTCTCCACCCCGGCGTCTGCCTGACATGAAGCCCTGGGTTCCAATCCCCAGCACCTCAGATTGCAGGGGGCGAGGGGGTGGACAACAAGTTGAGGCCTCTGGTCTCTAGGAAGCAATGGAGCCATCTTTAGGAAATGACTCCACCCTGGTGGCCATGGAGACGGTAACTCCAGCAGTGGAGCACTTGCCTCAAGAGTTTTGAAACCAAACTGACCAACGTTCAACGCGCAGTGCAACTCTTTGCCTGCTCCTAGGGACCTTTAAGCAAACCAGGCACCCTGCCTTTTTCAACCCTGGGACTCAGAGCAGAAAGAGGGGCGGGGGGCTTGGCAAAGTCCTTGTCCAGTCCCTCGGAGGGGACTGGACTGCACCCTTGCCCCAAAGCAAGCTTTTGTGAAAGAATGTCGTTCTTGGTCTGTCACACCAAGCACTGCAGGGTGGAAACTGAAACCCGATGAACTTCCTAGTCTGCATTATCTTTGGTTTTATTCTCGGTTGGGTCTGGGGAGGAGGCTTTGCTCTCTCCAGAGCATCAGGTGCTCAGAAATTCTGAAATGTTGAAATTTTTGATTTGGAAAGTTTTGAAGTTATAAAATGTCGCCAGACCGTCTTGCAGGGCCTCTTCCTGCCCGGGCTGGCCTTAAACCTCGCTCATGGGACCTCGGCCTCCTGGGGCTGGCCTTGAACCTCGCTCCTCAGACCCCGGCCTCCTGGGGCTGGCCTTGAACCTCGCTCCTCAGACCTCAGCCTCCTGGGGCTGGCCTTGAACCTCGCTCATGGGACCTCGGCCTCCTGGGGCTGGCCTTGAACCTCGCTCCTCAGACCCCGGCCTCCTGGGGCTGGCCTTGAACCTCGCTCCTCAGACTCCGGCCTCCTGGGGCTGGCCTTGAACCTCGCTCCTCGGACCCCGGCCTCCTCAGGAGCGAGGCGCCGGCTGCGGGTCGGTGGGGCTGGGGTGTGGCTCAGGGCGGGCGGGCGTCCTTCCCGCGGTGCCCCTCGGGTCGCCTCGGGGTCCCTCGGCCTCGGGGCTGGGCGGTTACAACCCCGGGGCTGTGGCCTGCAGCGACTCCGCGGCCGGCCGCACGGGGATCGCAGGACGGGCCCCGGGAGAGGGCGCCTCGTCCCCCGGGCCTGGGCCGGGCGGAAGCGCGGACTACAGCTCCCAGGAGGCCTCGCGCGCGCCCGGCCTCGGCGGCCGCCGTCACCAACCACGTGCCCCGGGCCGACCACCACGTGACCGCCAGCGCGAATCACGTGATCGCCGGCGCGGGTCACGAGAACTCACCCGGGGCGGCGGGCGCTTCCCGGCCGGTCCGTCCGCCGCGGGCCATGGCCAACGTCTCCAAGAAGGTGTCCTGGTCCGGCCGCGACCGCGACGACGACGAGGCGGCGCCGCTGCTGCGGCGGGCGGCGCGGCCCGACGAGGGGACGCCGCTGCTGAACGGGGCCGGCCCGGCCGCGCGCCAGGTGAGGCCGCGGGGGCCGGAGGGGAGCGGGGCGCCGCGCAGGCGAGGCCGCGGGGGCCGGGGGCCGGAGGGGAGCGGGGGCCGGGCGAGGCCGCGGGGGCCGGAGGGGAGCGGGGCGCCGCGCGGGCGAGGCCGCGGGGGCCGGGGGCCGGAGGGGAGCGGGGGCCGGGCGAGGCCGCGGGGGCCGGAGGGGAGCGGGGCGCCGCGCGGGCGAGGCCGCGGGGGCCGGAGGGGAGCGGGGCGCCGCGCGGGCGAGGCCGCGGGGGCCGGAGGGGAGCGGGGGCCGGAGGGGAGCGGGGGCCGGAGGGGAGCGGGGGCCGGAGGGGAGCGGGGGCCGGGCGAGGCCGCGGGGGCCGGAGGGGAGCGGGGGCCGGAGGGGAGCGGGGGCCGGAGGGGAGCGGGGGCCGGGCGAGGCCGCGGGGGCCGGAGGGGAGCGGGGGCCGGAGGGGAGCGGGGGCCGGAGGGGAGCGGGGGCCGGGGGCCGGGGGCCGGAGGGGAGCGGGGGCCGGGCGAGGCCGCGGGGGCCGGAGGGGAGCGGGGGCCGGGCGAGGCCGCGGGGGCCGGGCGAGGCCGCGGGGGCCGGAGGGGAGCGGGGGCCGGGCGAGGCCGCGGGCGTCTGAGGCGAGGGTCCCGCGCGCTCCGCCCCGGCGGCCGCCGCCCGGCAGTTTCCCCAGGGGAGGCTCGGGCTTTCCCCTCGGGTCCACCGTCCTCTGAATGCCGACGGCGCGCGCGCCCGGGCGGCGGGAGCCCTGCACGGGTCAGCCACTGCGGTGCGGGGCCGGGGTCGGGCGCGGGGCTGGGGTCGGGCGCGGGGCCGGGGTCGGGCGCGGGGCCGGGGCCGGGGTCGGGCGCGGGGCCGGGGTCGGGCGCGGGGCCGGGGTCGGGCGCGGGGCCGGGGTCGGGCGCGGGGTCGGGGTCGGGCGCGGGGCCGGGGCCGGGGTCGGGCGCGGGGCTGGGGTCGGGCGCGGGGCCGGGGTCCGCAGGAGTTAGCCTCAGGCTGTCGGCCTGCGGGCATTGCGGCTGCTCTCCGTCTGCTCGGTAACGATCCTTCATCTGTGGGTCTGTTACACACCTGTAAGACCACACAAAGCAGGCTGCGCCTGTAGAACTTTCTTTTAGTTCTTCCAGTCCCGTGAAGACACAGAGCATGCTCTTGGCCGGTAGGAAGTAACTCCGCTTCATTTGAATAGTTCTTTCCTTCTTGGAATATGTCTAGTGGGGTTTGTTGTTGTTTGTCGGTCGTGGCTCAGAGTTCAGGCCCAGAGTTTAGGCCCCACAACCGACCCCCCCACCCCCCCAAAAAAAAATTCCTTCCCATAGACCCGCTCAGTGCCCTACAAGGATGGATGGAAGGTCACATTGGTGCTTAGCTTGAGAAGTGTAAGATCCTGAGGCAGGCAGAGCAACAGCAGAGGACAAAGAGTGTGTGTGTGTGTGTTTGAGACTCTGCAATAGTTCGGAACACAGGGTGGGTGTGGAGGTCAGACCTGTTGTGCATGAGCTGGCTTTGCGTTTGGCTGGGGGGGGCGGGGAAGCTGGGCACTCTGGCACAGGGGAAGCTCAGCCTGCCTTAGCTGGGGGCACAGCTGGAGGCTGGGAGTCCTGACTCCTTTGCACAGCAGTACCCGAGGGTCTCGTCAGGGTCTGTAACCTGACTGTGCCAGTTTTGTCATTTGCCCAAAAGTTAATGCAGCACCGCACCACGCATGGTGCCTATGAGGAAGCACTCAATAGATACTAGTTGTTCCTAACAGCGTTAAGAGCAGCAACAAAGTGGGGGAAACGGCAACCCCCAAATGACTTGTTCTAGCACTCTTGACAGTCATGCGTGGCTCCATTAGCGACCGAGTAAGTTTCCTGGAGGGAGGCTGTACTGCGTCCAGTGGGCAGTGCAAAGGGTCAGGCACCTCCTGCAGCCTGACAGGGGCCTTGGATAGACTCAGCCGACAGCCATTGAGAATGTTCTGGTGAAGTGAACATATACACCTGTTCTTGCTGCCTCTTTCTTTTGAAACAGGGCCTCTGGGTTTCCCAGGGTGACCTTAGGCCAGAGTAGCCTCAAACTTGTCCTTTTATGGAGTAGCAAGGGTACAGTTGTGGCATCTACTTCTAGCTAGGATATTTACTGTTGTACAACAAATTTCCAGAACTTTTTTCATTTTGCAAAACTGAAACTGTTTCAGGAGCAGCAGCACAGCCGGCAATGTCAGTGGTAGGGCCAGGACTCCCAGCCTGTCCCGCGGCCTTTACCGAAGTGCATTTTCAGCTCTGCCTGCCGCTGCCAGACCGTGCTTTCCCAGGTGTGACTGTAGCATACCTGGCATCTCCCAGGCTGGCCGAGGACTCATCCTCCTGTGAGCAGGTGCTGTTGGCCGGCCTGTGGCCAACCCCTCTCCCATGGTTCTCAAAACCTGCTGAGGTGCCTCAGGCAGATGCAAGTCTGTGTTCTTGGGTGCTATGGAGCAGTGCAAGGTCCTTAGCTTTTCCGGCTCATGACAGCCGTTGCGAGCTGGTGCTGATAGCTTCTCTGTGCTGTGTTTATCAGCCTGCCTTACTTTGCCACATGTCTGTTGCAGCCAGTGCTGTAGAATCTCCCTGTGGGGTCACTGGCTGCTGCCCCCAGTGTCCTGTGGGGAGCAGGCCTGCTAGACATGCTGCCTGTCACATGCGCCTTCGCTCATACACAGATAGGGAAGCAGCAGCTGCCCTGGCTCCTGGGCAGAATTCAGGCGTGAACTGGGACTTCCCTCTGACTGTGCAAATGGCCTGCATTCTCGGTGTGCCTGCTCTCCTCCCAGGCCCAGCAGTCTGTCCCCAGCTCCTGGAGGGGACCCTGCCAACTTCAGTGGAGTCCTGGGCACAGAGCAACAGGTGAACGGGAAGATCAGGTTCTTAGAGCCTGTTTCAGAGGCCTTGGATCTGCCCGCTATTCCCTTCTGGGGCGTCCTCACCTGTCAGTGGTGCTGGTCCTCATTTGGCATGGACTGTTCTCTTCTGGGGTGTCCCCACCTGTCACTGGTGCCGTTCCTTATCTGGCTTGGGGGAAGGGGATTGGTCTTCCCTCACTACCTGGCTGGTCCCTAGTGTGTCCGCTACATTTTGCATCATGAACAGGTGCGTGGGGGGCTCTGGCCAAGTCTGGAGGGAAGCCCTGTTTGGGAAATGTGTGGGATTTCAGAGATTTCAAAGTGGAAATGCTGGTGGTAAAGGTGACTGTCTCAGCTCTGGGTGATCAGCTGCTGGGACCGACCACAGAGTCTTGCTCTGTTGCCCTTTGCTTTTTAATACTGGCTATGAGGGCTGGGAAGGTGGCTCAGTGGTAGAGTGCTTGCCTTGCATGCCTGAGGCCCTGGGTTCGATTCCTCAGCACCACATAAGCAAAAAGAAAAAAGCCAGAAGTGGCGCTGTGGCTCAAGTGGTAGAGCGCTAGCCTTAAGCTGAAGAGCTGAGGGACAGTGCCCAAGCCCAGAGTTCAGGCCCCACGACCGGACCAAAAAAAAAAAAATACTGGCCGTGGGGCACCCATTTGTGGCTCTGAGCCCAGAAACTAGCCCCTCCCCCATCATGTTTGTAAAAACTCAGAAACTAGGGGAAGGAGAAGCGCATGGTGCCATCTCCTCCACTCAGCCATCCCCCCCCCCCCCCCCCCCCCCGCCAGCAGCTGGGCTCACAGGCAGGGGTGGAGCCCAACAAGGGGCTCGCTGCCTCCCGCCTGCCCACGCTGTGCTTTGGAGACCTCTGTGGCTAAGACCCCTCAGCTCTGCATCATGCTCACCCTTCTGCTGGAGGCCCACTGCAGCACATCCCGGGCCGGGTGGGCTCAGAAAGGCCACACTGGTACGTGGCATGGTGGCTGAAGACAGACCCCCCCGGCACGGGCACTGCTGCGTTTGTCCCGAGGGGTGACAGCGCCCTCCCTCAGTTTGCTGCAGCAAGGCGGAGCGCAGAGTGAGCAAAGTCCGTGCCGCCCTCCGCGGTTGGGCTCGGCGGTGGGAGCAGCCTGGCCTCGAGGGTGGGAGTAGAACGCAGCCCCTCCGGCTCCACGCGGCACTCACCACCACCCCTCCTCCGCTTTTAGCTGCCTCATTCTGCCTTTTTCCAAGTTGGACAAATGAAAACCATGGAGTTGGATGATGAGCTCTTGGACCCGGTGAGTGGCCCGCACCCTCACTCCTGGCCTCACAGAAGTGCATCCTCACAGGGCAGTGCCCCACCTGAGGATGGAGGACAGTGGGCAATGGGGGTGGCGGGACAGTATGGCTGGCAGACAGCAGGGGCCCCCAGAGACGCTTCAGAGGTAGACTGCTCCAGGGAAGCGTGGCCAGCTGGAAGAGCAGAGGTGGACAGGAGTAGTAGAAGACGGATCATGGAGCACAGAGCCCTGGGCAGAAGAGGATATGGTCTGAGAGACTCAGGGGCCAAAGGGCTGGCTCTGGCGCAGGTGAGGAGGGGGTCCCTGAGGGGTAGGGCATCCTTGGAGAGCGAGGGTTGGTCATATCTTCTGACACCAGAGTGGACTCTGGCCCTTCTACCACACTGGGGGATGCCCAAATTCACTTCCTCTCTGGTGGCACTCCAGTTTGTCCCAGTGGCCTGAGGGCTGTGCATCTCACCTGCCCGCCATATATGGAATCATGGAAGCTGTCCTTTGCTCTGTTGGCCTAGCACTGTGTACTAGTAGATTTGTGGGTGTTAAAATAATCTTGTGATGCTGGGTGCCGGTGGCTCACGCCTGTAATCCTAGCTACTCAGGAGTCTGAGATCTGAGGATCATGGTTCAAAGCCAGCCCAGGCAGGAAAGGCCATGAGACTCTTATCTCCAAGAAACCACCAGAAAACCAGAAGTGATGCTGTGGCTCAAGTGGTAGAGTGCTTGCCTTGAGCTGAAGAAGCTCAGGGACAGCACCCAGGCCCAGAGTTCAAGCCCCACGACTGACAAACAACAACAACAACAAAAAAAACCCTTGTGTTCCTGAGACAAGCCCATCTCAGTCATGATGTTCCTGGATCTCTTGCTTTCTATCTGGACGACTGCGTATCTTTGCCCTAGAGGATGCTGCTGCTTGTGCTCCAGGGCAGATGTTAGGCTCCTGTGACTTCCCGGCCTGCCTGGAAGTGTTGGGAGAGTGCAGGCCTCTGGAATGAGTGTCCCTTCTTCTTCCCTTTGCTCCTCATTCCCAAAGAAAGTACAGAAACTGGACATGATAACACATGCCTGTAAGCCTAGCACCTGAGAAGCTCAGGCAGGAAGAGTGAGTGTTCCAGGACAGCCTAGATTACATACACAGCGAGACAAAACCCCAAAACCTGTGATTCTGCCTTTCCTTCCACAGGAAGTGGACCCGCCTCCCCCCTTCCCCAAGGAGATCCCACACAATGAGAAGCTCCTGTCCCTCAAGTATGAGGTGGGCCTCTGCCCTGGACCCCAGCCCTCGCCCTCCCCTGCCCCTCCCGCCCAGGTCCTTGGTTGGTAATGGCCCATGCGCTCTGCTCTGCAGAGCTTGGACTACGACAACAGTGAGAACCAGCTGTTCCTGGAAGAGGAGAGGCGGATCAACCACACGGTAAGGGGGGGCTGTCCTGTGACCAGGCGGTGTGTTGCCTGCTCCCTTTCCTCCTCTGTCCCCAGCCTCGGGGTTCTGACACCACTGCTTGAGGGCCACGTGACATCTGGCCTCTCACGGTAGAGACTGTAGGAGGAAACGTGCTAATGGCAACCAAGAAGGCTGTCCCTACAGATGGCAGCCTTGGACGGTCAGCAGCTGTGTGGATTTGTTGGGAACGTCACCCACTCATGTCTTGTGGTGCTGCATGTCATTAAAACATGGGCAAAGGCCGGGTGCCGGTGGTGCACGCTTGTCATCCTAGCTACTCAGGAGGCTGAGATCTGAGGATCACAGTTCAAAGCCAGTCTGGGCAGGAAAGTCCATGAGACTCTTAGGCTAGCACTCTACCACTTGAGCCACAGCGCCACTTCCGGCTTTTTTCTTTTTGCTTATGTGGTGCTGAGGAATCGAACCCAGGGCCTCAGGCATGCAAGGCAAGCGCTCTACCGCTGAGCCACCTTCCCAGCCTCTCTGTGAGACTCTTACCTCCAATAAAACTGGAAGTGGCGCTGTGGCTCTAGCGGTAGAGCGCTCACCTTGAGCTGAAGAGCGCAGGGATAGCGCCCAGTCCCAGAGTTCAAGCCCCACGATCAACCAAAAAAAAAGGGGGGGGGGCAAGACTTGGTCCTGGGCGCTGTGTGTGTGTATTTATGTGTGTGTGTATTTATGTGTGTGTGTGGCATCCTTGAGGGCCAGCCTCAGAGCTGTCTGCAGCCTGTCATTGGCTGAGATGTCCACATCCGACTCCACCTCTCCCGGCAGGCCTTCAGGACGGTGGAGATCAAGCGCTGGGTCATCTGTGCCCTCATCGGGATCCTCACGGGCCTCGTGGCCTGCTTCATTGACATCGTGGTAGAGAACCTGGCCGGCCTCAAGTACAGGGTCATCAAGGACAGTATCCTTCACACCACCTAGCAGAGAGTGGGGGCTGAAGCCTGTGCCCTCACGAGTGGGCGGAGCCAAGCGGCCCAGCACTGTGGGTGCTTTCCATCCAGCCTGGGGGGGGTGGTGCCTGGACTAACAGCTGCACCACTGTCCTACTTGGGAAACATCTGTGGTGTCCGCTTACCCGTGGCATTGCAGGACACCACGTGCACACAGACTAGCCACGGGAGAGGACAGGGCGCCCGTGGGCTGTGAGGACAGCTGTTCTCAGCCTTGACTTGCTCCCAGACATTGACAGGTTCACAGAGAAGGGCGGGCTGTCCTTTTCCCTCCTGCTGTGGGCCACGCTCAACTCAGCCTTTGTGCTCATAGGCTCTGTGATAGTGGCCTTCATTGAGGTACAGTGATGTGCACTGGGCATCTCAGGGTGGGGGCAGGAGGCAGCACAGGGTCAGGCGCACCCTGGTGGCCGGTGCGCGTGCATGCTTTGTGCGAGTGGAAATCAGGAGCCATGTGAGATCTAGTGGTAAGACAGGAAAACCACCTGCGCTGCCTAGGCCCAGACCCTGCGTGATGCCATTCCAGGCCTTAGCCCCTCAGCCCCGGTCCCCCATTCCCATGCCATACCCACCTTCAGCCCCTATCCTAGGCAGGTCTCCCGTACCTGCCCCATGCTCAGACAAAGCAGGATCTGCCCAGAGCACTGGCATACCCAGACCCCATCCTCCATGGCCTGTACTGTGGGTCTCGGGGGGGGGGGGTGCTGTGGACATGGGCTAGGACGAGAAAAGGGCAGGACCAATTTCTCCCCAGTGGGGACTCACTCTGCCCCAAGGCAGAGGGCATCTCTTATCCTGGGACTCCCAGGAGTCCGCCATCCCCCCCTCCCCCCCCCCTTTTTTTTTTTTGTCGGTCATGGGGCTTGAACTCTGCGCCTGGGTGCTGTCCCTCAGCTCTTGAGCTCAAGCCTAGCTCTCTACCACTTGAGTCCTATATAACACCACTTACAGTTTTCTGGTGGTTCATTGGAGATAAGAGTTTCACGGCCTTTCCTGCCCAGGCTGGCTTTGAACTGTGATCCTGAGATCTCAGCCTCCTGAGTAGCTAGGATGACAGCCTTGAGCCACCGGCGCCCGGAGATCTTCCCCTTTTTCTAGGCTGCTGCCCTTAGCATCCTTGTCATGGGGTGATAGACACAAGAAGCTGCAGCTCCAGAGCCATGAGGGCATCACAGCAGCCCTACGTACAGAAGGTCTGCTTGCTTGTGCTAGACGATGCTCAATCTGGAGCAGCCCCCAAGCTGCCCCTGTGGGGTGCACGGATATCATGTCTCCACCCAGGCCCCGGCACAGCCCACAGGGTTTACTTCCTTGGCAGAATTGGGCTGGAAGTGAGGACCTGCGCGTACCAGGCAGAGAGTCCTTCCTGGGCCTGGCTCCACTTGGCTCCTGGGCCATGGAGCTGTTCCTGCTCACCCCACCACCTGCTCAGTGGAGTCTCCTTCTCTTTCTAGCCAGTAGCTGCCGGCAGTGGGATCCCCCAGATCAAGTGCTTCCTCAATGGGGTGAAGATCCCCCATGTAGTGCGGCTCAAGGTGAGCTGTGGTGACACGGTGCGGCACTCGGGATTTCCCGGCATGTCTCTCGCCCTTCCCTCCTCTGTGCTTGCTGCTGGTGTGCGCGTAGGTGCTGGCAGGGGTACTCCGCAAGTGGCAGCACTCACTAACCAGCACGGGCACACTCGGCCAGCGCGTGAGTTAACCAGCACGGGCACACTCGGCCAGTGTGTGAGTTAACCAGCACGGGCACACTCGGCCAGTGCATGAGTTAACCAGCACGGGCACACTCGGCCAGCGTGTGAGTTAACCAGCACGGGCACACTCGGCCAGCGCGTGAGTTAACCAGCACGGGCACACTCGGCCAGCGCGTGAGTTAACCAGCATGGGCACACTCGGCCAGCGCGTGAGTTAACCAGCACGGGCACACTCGGCCAGTGCGTGTTACGGTCGCAGCCACGTAGAATGTGCCGTCATATAGGAGCCTGTGGGTGTTGGCATTTCGATTCCTCAGCACCACATAAGCAAAAAGAAAAAAGCCGGAAGTGGTGCTGTAGTTCAAGTGGTAGAGCGCTAGCCTTGAGCTGAAGAGCTGAGGGACAGCGCCCAGGCCCAGAGTTCAGGCCCCACGACCGGACCAAAAAAAAAAAAAAAAAAAAAAAGTTTCCTTAGTACTCATCATGCTTAGTGTCAGCAATGGCCTCCTAGCTCCATGAAGTCTGGGTGGTTTTGACCACAGTCCGCCTATTCCTGTTCTAGCCCACATGGTCAGCCTTCCCAGACCGAGACTGGTCAGAGGGCTTCCTGTCCCTGGTTCAGGAGACTGGTTGTGCGGAGCCTGGGTCCTCCTGTAGGCTCTTTTTTCCTTCCTTCCTTCCTTCCTCCCTTCCTCCCTCCCTCCCTCCCTCCCTCCCTCCCTCCCTCCCTCCCTCCCTCCCTCTCTCTCTCTCTCTCTTTCTTTTTTTTTGTTGGTCCTGGGGCCTGAACTCTGGGCCTGGGCGCTGTCCCTCAGCTCTTCAGCTCAAGGCTAGCTCTCTACCACTTGCGCCACAGCGCCACTTCCAGCTTTTTCTGCTTATGTGGTGCTGAGGGATTGAACCCAGGGCCTCATGCATGCAAGGCAAGCACTCTACCACTGAGCCGCCTTCCCAGGCCTCCTGTAGGTTTCCTCGGTGCCTGCACTGAGCATGAGCTCTTCTCCCCTGTGGATCTGTGCCCCAGGCAGGCAGGCAGGCATATGTGGTGTGTGTTCTGTCCCTTGGGGGCCTAGGTGCAGTCACTTCTACTGTCTCATGTGCTGTGAATATTTGCCACGCTCTAGCAGACTTAAGGGCTACCTTTAAGACTCCTGCCTGGCATGGGAGGCTGGTGGTGCACACACATCCTCCAACAGGGACCCAGGACCGTGTGCCCTGGGTGCTGTGAGGTGGGAAGAGGCTCCCAGAATGACAGTCCCTGCGCTGAGGTGTGGGCTGCCTGTCTGTCAGTGGAGGATGCCTGATGCATGCTGTACTGTGGCCAGCTTGCTTTGGGAAGGAAACCAGGGAAAAGACATGTCCCGTGTGTGTGTGGGGGGGGGGTTACCCTCAGAGTGTGGAGAAGGGAGCCACGTCCTGGCCTGTGCATCCTCCTGGAGCCCAGCAGCTCCCGCATCCCAGGGTCCTACCACCATGTGTGCACTTCAGCCCAGGCTCAAGCCCAGAGTTCTGTATCCACACGTGTTTTTTCTTGTGTTCTAGACATTGGTGATCAAGGTGTCCGGCGTGATTCTGTCCGTGGTGGGAGGACTGGCTGTGGGAAAGGTAATGAGTGTGCACGACATTCCCCCCCCCCACCCCCCCCCCCCCCGCTCTGACCCCGCCCCTGAGAGGAAGCCAGGACCTGCGGGCGTCCTCTGAGTGCTGTATTTCTAGGAAGGGCCTATGATCCACTCCGGGTCCGTGATCGCTGCCGGGATTTCCCAGGGAAGGTCAACATCGCTCAAGCGAGATTTCAAGGTAAGCCCTCTCCCCTGGAGGCGTGTGAATAAGAGCTCCTCTCTTCTCCCTCTCCTCATCGCTCCATCCCTCCTGGCAGGGGAGCTGGTCCCCTCTCCATCCCTATCCCCAACCCTACCTAAGTGGCAGCCTGGACTGCTTCCAGCCCAGGCAGGCATGGATCCTTTGCTTCTGCCCCATGTGGCATCCTTCTCTGCACAATCCCAGTGTGTGTGTATGTGAAGAGTCTGTGACGCCAGCCAGCTGAAGAAAGTCAGAACTGCATGGAGAGAGAGAGAGAGAGACACAGAGAGAGAGAGAGAGAGTGTGTGTGTGTGTGTGTATGTGTGTGTGTGTGTGTGTGTGTGTGTGTGTGAAGGGTGTGTAAATGGACTCGCTGGCGCTTGTTGTCCAAGCTTGTTTGGGGCTGGAAATGATAGTACATGTCCATAGTCCAGGCACTTGGGAAACAGAGGCTAAAGAGTTGAAAATTTGAGGCCAGACTGGTGGTTTACATAGTGACCTGTATCAAAAAATGGAATTTAGAGGCAGAACATGTATATTATGTAGGGGTGTGTGTGTGTGTGTGTGTGTCCTGTGGCTTGAACTCTGCCTGGACACTGCATAGCACCACTTCCGACTTTTTCTGTTTGTATGGTACTGAGGGATCAAACCTAGGGCTTAATGCCTGCTAGGCAAGCACTCTATCACTAAGCCACATTGCAGTTCTGTTTTTGTGTAATGTAATTGAATTCAAGACCTTACAACAGCTGTCTTGCCGGGTGCCCGTGGCTCATGCCTGTAATCCTAGCTACTCAGGAGGCTGAGATCTGAGGATTGCAGTTCAAAGCCAGCCCGGGCAGGAAAGTCCGTCGGACTCATCTCCAAAAAAAAATATTTTTTTTTCTTCAGTTGTGGGGCTTAAACTCTGGGTCTGGGCACTGTCCCTGCGCTCTTCAGCTCAAGGCAAGCGCTCTACCGCTTGAGCCACAGCACCACTTCCGGTTTTCTAGTGATTTATTGGAGATAAGAGTCTAAGGCTAAGACCTTCCATTTTCTTTGGTACTAGGGCTGAAACTCTGGGTTTTGTACTCTTACTTAGATTTTTCGCTCAAGCCCAGTGCTATGACACTTGAGCCACATCTCCCCTTGTGGGTTTTTGGGGTTACCTGGAGTCTGCCAGGGCTGGCTTTTAACCTCATTTCTCAGTTCTCAGCCTGCTGAGTAGCTAGGATTACGGGCGTGAGCCATAAATGCCCAGCTTCAATTGTGTATAAAATGAAAAGCAGGGTTGGGTTCTCCACTTACTTGGTTTCCTTCTGGTTTCTCGGTAGAGCTGTGTTAATAGTCTGTGTGTGTGTAGTGAAGCTGAGCTGCTGTTGTAGATGGGCTCCTCTGGTTATCTCAGCGGGCTACGCGGTGTGCCAGCCACATAGGCCTTGCAGGGTGCTGGAGCCTTGCAGGGTGCTGGCCTGCAGGGTGCTGGGGCCTGCAGGGTGCTGGCCTTGCAGGGTGCTGGCCTTGCAGGGTGCTGGCCTGCAGGGTGCTGGCCTTGCAGGGTGCTGGGGCCTGCAGGGTGCTGGCCTGCAGGGTGCTGGGGCCTGCAGGGTGCTGGGGCCTTGCAGGGTGCTGGCCTGCAGGATGCTGGCCTGCAGGGTGCTGGGGCCTGCAGGGTGCTGGCCTGCAGGGTGCTGGCCTGCAGGGTGCTGGCCTTGCAGGGTGCTGGGGCCTGCAGGGTGTTGGCCTTGCAGGGTGCTGGCCTGCAGGGTGCTGGCCTGCAGGGTGCTGGGGCCTGCAGGGTGCTGGCCTTGCAGGGTGCTGGCCTTGCAGGGTGCTGGCCTGCAGGGTGCTGGCCTTGCAGGGTGCTGGGGCCTGCAGGGTGCTGGGGCCTGCAGGGTGCTGGCCTGCAGGGTGCTGGCCTTGCAGGGTGCTGGGGCCTTGCAGGGTGCTGGGGCCTGCAGGGTGCTGGCCTGCAGGGTGCTGGCCTTGCAGGGTGCTGGGGCCTTGCAGGGTGCTGGGGCCTTGCAGGGTGCTGGGGCCTTGCAGGGTGCTATGGCCTTGCAGGGTGCTGGGGCCTTGCAGGGTGCTGGGGCCTTGCAGGGTGCTGGCCTTGCAGGGTGCTGGCCTGCAGGGTGTTGGCCTTGCAGGGTGCTGGGGCCTGCAGGGTGCTGGCCTGCAGGGTGCTGGCCTTGCAGGGTGCTGGCCTGCTGGGTGTTGGCCTTGCAGGGTGTTGGCCTTGCTGGGTGCTGGCCTTGCAGGGTGCTGGGGCCTGCAGGGTGCTGGGGCCTTGCAGGGTGCTGGCCTGCAGGGTGCTGGCCTTGCAGGGTGCTGGGGCCTGCAGGGTGCTGGGGCCTTGCAGGGTGCTGGCCTGCAGGGTGCTGGCCTTGCAGGGTGCTGGGGCCTGCAGGGTGCTGGGGCCTTGCAGGGTGCTGGCCTGCAGGGTGCTGGCCTTGCAGGGTGCTGGGGCCTGCAGGGTCCTGGCCTTGCAGGGTGCTGGCCTGCTGGGTGTTGGCCTTGCAGGGTGTTGGCCTTGCAGGGTGCTGGCCTTGCAGGGTGCTGGCCTGCAGGGTGCTGGCCTTGCAGGGTGCTGGGGCCTTGCAGGGTGCTGGCCTGCAGGGTGCTGGGGCCTGCAGGGCGCTGGCTGTGAGTCTGTGCTGCCCATGGCAGCTCTGTGACTCCAGTAGCTGATGGGGCGATTGTCCCCCGTTTGTCTTAGTCCCTTTCATGGCAGCCTGTATCCCCTACAAGTCTACCCATGCCGTTCTCCATCCCTTCCTCCTTTAGATCTTTGAGTACTTCCGCAGAGACACGGAGAAGAGAGACTTTGTCTCAGCAGGAGCTGCGGCTGGAGTATCAGCTGCATTTGGAGCGCCCGTGGGTGAGGAGGGGCCGGCCCTGCCTGGCCTGTGGCTGTGCTTTGGGGTGTTTGTGTGCTCATCGCTGACTAGGCCAGGGAGCGAAGCTCTCCCTGCTTGGTTGAAGGTCTGGCCTTGGTAATTGCAGAGGAGCACTGGTCAGGTGTGGCCAGTGCTCACAGTCACCAGCCAGGGGATTTATGAGAGGTTGTACTATTGTCAGGAGCCCTGGACGGGCCCTGGGACCCCTGAGAGGCCCCTCTCCCTGTGTCCTGCCCCCCCGTCTTGCTTTCCTGGATTTGGGGGTGGGGTGACACGAGTACAGCCACCCTGTAGCCAGGTGGCTCTTCAGGCCTGCCTGCCTTCTTCCAGGTGGCGTCCTGTTCAGCCTGGAAGAAGGTGCTTCTTTCTGGAACCAGTTCTTGACATGGAGAATTGTGAGTATCCACTGGCCACCCATGACTAAGGCTCCATGTTTCCCTCTTCTCCACCTCCCCCACGGTCAGGGGCCACACCTGTCCGTCCCCTCACGGCCTCTCGTGAGTCCTTGCCAGCCCTGGACCGTCCTCCTGTCACTATCTTGTCTCCAGCACTTGCCTCACCAGGCAGTGGGCTGGGCCTGCTTGGCGCTCTAGTTCTCTCCCTCCTGTATGGGGTGGATCCTCCAGGCTTACAGGGCCTGCCTGCTGGTCTTGTCTCTCCCCTCCCCCCCAAATCTGGTTCCCGGCACTCAGTTATGGCCTCTGGCGCCCCCAAGCATGTTGGGTGGGCTCCAACACACCCCTTAGGGCCCTGGCTGGGCCACAGCCCTGAGGTTTTGACTCTTTCTGTGCTGCAGTTCTTTGCTTCCATGATTTCCACCTTCACTCTGAATTGTGTCCTGAGTATCTACCATGGGAACATGTGGGACCTGTCCAGCCCAGGCCTCATCAACTTCGGAAGGTTTGACTCAGAGGTAGCTCTCCACCCGCCTCACTGCCCTTCCGCCTGTCTAAGGCCGGGGCTTCAGCCTGGTGTGTGTGTAGGGATTCTGGTCTGGGCTGTGGGTAGACGTGAGGCCCCTTGGTGTTGTAGGGGCTTCCAGGAGCTCACAGCTACCCTGCGGGGACGGCTTGTGTGCTGCCAGCCGCAGTGCATGCGCCACCCACACCAGCAGGGCTCTGAGGAGGCGTGAGGTCTGCTAAAGGGACCCAGCTCTCCTACCCATGGGGCCTCTGTGGGTCTGTGGGAAAGTGCTAGAAAATTCCATGAACAGAGTCAGCTCACATGCAGCCCTGAGGTTTAACTGGCAGGAGCCACTTGCAAATATCAAGATTAGTCCTTCAACCAATCAGGGAGCGCCTCACCCACCAGCCCAGCCAGCTATGAAGCCCCTACAAGCAAAGCCACAGACTGACACTCCTTACCACCTTCCCTTTCTTCTCTACAGAAAATGGCCTACACCATCCATGAGATCCCTGTCTTCATTGCCATGGGAGTGGTGGGTAAGTGTCCTCCTCCCCACAGGATGGAGTAGAGCAGGGCTCCAGTGCCAGATGACCACGGTCCCCAGGGCCCCATTCCTGATAACTGCAGTCCACATAGCCCCAGTGCCAGCTAACTGAGGTCCCCAAAGCCCCAGTGCCAGCTAACCGAGGTCCCCAAAGCCCCGGTGCCAGATAACCGGGGTCCCCAAAGCCCCAGTGCCAGCTAACCGAGGTCCCCAAAGCCCCAGTGCCAGGCAACTGCGGTCCCTGGGGCCCCAGTGCTGGATGACTGTAGTCCCAGTACAGCTTTGCAGTGTCCAGAGGTTAGGCCTCCACACCCTGCAGTTCACAGGTAGAGCGCTGGCTAGGCTGGGGGTGAGCCCTGTATGGTGATATGTAGGAAGGACTGTAGGCTGGCTTTGTGTTCAGACAAAATCCCAGGCCTGCCAGGCACTGGTGGCTCACAACTGACAAAAAAAAAAAAAAAGCTCCAGGGCTGGCCAGGGTTCCTGAGGAATGCTGTGGGTCCCACAGCACCAATAGTTTGAGAATCCCTTCCCCAAATACTATGAAAAAAATAAATATGAGTTGGAGACATGGCTCTGAAGTCATGGTACAAATGATAGTGACCTGCCTAGCAAGCGTGAGGCGTGGAGTTCAAACCCCAGGATGGCCCCCAAAATAAAAGGCGTGGGACAGAGGTGGTTTAGATTTTGGTGTTTGGTTTTGTTGTTTTGTTTTTAGGTTTTTCTTTCTTTTTTTCTTTTTTTTTTTCTTTTTTTTTTTTTTTATTGGTTGTAGGTCTTGAACTCTGGGCCTGGGCACTGTCCCTCAGCTTTTGAGCTCAAGGCAAGCACCCTACCACTTGAGCCACAGCACCTCTTCTGGTTTTCTGGTAGTTAATTGGAAATAAGAGTCTCATGGACTTTCCTGCCTGGGCTGGCTTTGAACTGTGATCCTCAGATCTCAGCCTCCTGAGTAGCTAGAGTTACAGGTGTGAGCCACCGGTGCCCAGCTTATTTTTAGATTTTGGAACATAGTTAAACCCATGAGATATTCTGAGATAGGGACCCAAGTCTAAACCAGACTCTACCGGTTCCATCCACCTACGTATACTGCCTCAACAGGGCCTTCCATGGGCCAGATGCAGAATTTCCCACTTGTGGGTGGGAGTTCCAGATAAGGAATGCTCAGGGCGAGGAATGTGGCTTAGTGGTAGAGTACTTGCCTAGCAAGCATGAAGCCCCGGGATGGATTCCTCAGTACCACATAAACAAAAAAAGCCAGAAATAGTGCTGTGGCTCAAGTGGTAGAGTGCTAGCCTTGAGCAAAAGCAGCTCAGGGACAGTGCCCAGGGAAAAAGGAATGCTTGCCAGGCACTGGTGGCTCACGCCTGTCATCCTAGCTACTCAGGAGGCTGAGATCCGAGGATCACAGTTCAAAGCCAGCCCGGGCAGGAATGTCCATGAAACTCTTATCTCCAATAAGCCATTAGAAAACTAGAAGTTGAGCTATAGCTCAAGTGCTAGAGCGCTGGCCTTGAGCTGAAGAGCTGAGGGACAGCGCCCAGGCCCAGAGTTCAGGCCCCACAACCAACAAAAAAACGCCTGAGCTGCTCTGTGAGAACGTGTTCCTGTGACTGGGGGAGGGGGGCGGCAGCAGAGCTGGGGCGCCAGGGCAGGGTGAGGCCGGGCTGGCCTCTCTCCACGCCTCTCTGCTCCTGGCCGGGACTCCCCCCTGCGTCCCATCCAACTGATGGGTGCTTCCTTCTGGGTTGTAGGTGGCATTCTCGGCGCTGTCTTCAATGCCTTGAACTACTGGCTGACCATGTTTCGAATCAGGTGAGAAAGCCCCTCCATTTTCATGAATGGAGTTGACATCTGGCCTTACGATTTGGAACCACACCCAGTAGAGCTTGATTTGTGCCTACAGACCAGTTGGGGACATGCTGTATGGTCTGCTAGCGGGGCAAGCCAGATAGCAGAGGTCTCTCCAGAGAGAAGCAGGGCTCCTTGCCTGAGGGGTGTCCCTGGGCAGAAGAGCAAGCCCAGGAAGGAGTAAGACTCCACTCGGCCTCTGCCAGGGCACCGGCTCTGTCCACCCTGCCTGCTAGCCCTGTTGTTAGGTGTGCTGATGGAGCGTCTTGGCTTGGGGGCAGCTGCTTCTATACTTGTGCAGTTCTGGCCACTGTGAGTGCCCGTCACTGTGGCTAGCCTGTCACCCGTAGGAGAGAGATGACCCCAGGATGGTCTGCAGTGTGTGGAGACCTGACCATGAAACCTGTGGTGTGTCACTCTCCCAGCAGTGTGTTCGGGTGCAGGCTGCCGTGACAGCCGCGGTGGGCGTGACGGTGGGGCTGCTGCAGGGGCTGTCTCTGCAGTGAGGTGCATCCTGGCTTTGGGCTCTAGGTACATCCACCGGCCCTGCCTCCAGGTGATTGAGGCCATACTGGTGGCCGCTGTCACAGCCACGGTCGCCTTTGTGCTGATTTACTCGTCCCGGGATTGCCAGCCCTTGCAGGGAAGTTCCATGTCCTACCCGCTCCAGGTAGGCATGGGGCCCTGTGGGCGAGCACCCTGAGCAGGCCAGGTGGTCTTTGCTCACATCCTGCTTAGGCTGAGGGCTGTCGGACACAGCCTGGCTCAAGTTGAGTGTGCCAGTGTGCCTGTGTCGCCCAGCAGGTCCCAGAAAGGCAGAGGCTGGCCGCAGGGCACCCAGGGAACAGGTGGCAGTGCCAGGGCTACCACCACAATCCTCTTTCCAGAACAGCCCCTGGTGAGAGCCTCAGAAAGGGGCCTTGAGGCTGCTCACCTGGGCGTGCACACACTGTGGGCGTGGCACACACACATCTTCCACAGACGTTTGAGTCCATTTGTTGATGGGCGTCCCAGAGTGAGCACTGTCCTGGCGCCCAGACAGAGGAGGTGACCTTGCTTGCTGGGCAGTCAGCAGCCACAATCAGGACAGGGACAGTGGTGTGCTGTGGCCCCGAGCCCCCGGGCCCTGGCGGCACAGCTCTGCATCCCAGCCCAGCCCCCCTCCTGTGCTCTCCTGCTCCTGCAGCTCTTCTGTGCGGATGGCGAGTACAACTCCATGGCTGCGGCCTTCTTCAACACCCCTGAGAAGAGTGTGGTCAGCCTCTTCCACGACCCACCAGGTGTGTGCGGGCCGTGCGGCCGAGCCATGCTGCCAGGCTGCTGTCCCGATCTAGAGGACTTGACCCTGGCGTGTTAGGGTGCACTGAGCCAGCGTTAGTAGGCAAAGTTGGGGTGGTGAGACTGAAAGGGCTATTGGGTCCACAGCTGCTGGTAGCCAAACGCTAGAGCAGGGCTGGCTGTGGTCCCCCCCCCCCCCACCTACTTCCTGCCTTAGACACTGGGTCAGCGCCACCGCTCAGCCGGAGAGCCCAGCGGCTCTGTGTCAGGCCTTGCCCTCCCCCAGCTACTCCTGTGACATGGAAACTGCGCCAGAGTAGAGCCTTTAGCACGGGCTGGGCCTGGGCCTGGCTTTGGCCCTGCTTTCCCATGTGTCTCGTGGGGACACTGCTTTTCATTGTTTGCCTGACAAGGCCACCAAGAGCTTCCCTGTCTCTGGATCTGCCCATAGGAGGGGGTCAGGAAATGGAGCAGATCAAGGACATGGAATTCACGTGTGGCTCAGGGGCCTGGCCCTTCTGACCTCTGGCCTGTGCCATAGTACCTTTGGCACATAGACGGACCGCCCCAGCCTGCTGTAGACATCTGTGTTGGTCATTGTGGCCTTCCCCCTTCTTAGCCTCATTTCCCTGGCTTCTCATCCAGGAAGAGCAATCAAGAGTTAGTGTTCAGCCACTGGGGATCACAGTGGCCATCTCCAGGCCCGGCCGTGCTGCACACTTCTCAGAAGTGACATCTCCATGCCCTTTGCCTGTGTGGCCTAGCAGAGCTCACCTCTGCCACCCACTGCCGCCAGGAGGATGGTCCACTGACCACTGACCTCCACCGGCCTCCTTAGCCCAGGCCTTGCTCTGGCTTCAGAGAGGCCTCCTCCTTCACTTGGTCCCTGTGGTCAGACTGATGTACAGCAGGCCCAGCAGCTCAGCTGTTCCCCGCAGGGGTGTGTGATACATCCTTGTCCCCAGAGAGCCCTCCAGGCTGTGGGTCTGATGCAGGCCGGGGCTGCCTGGGGACTCAGTGCCTGTGCCATGGCTCCAGGCCTCCCTGCTGAGCCCACAGCTTTCCCATCTCCTTTATTGTTGTTGTTGTCAGTCGTGGCACCTGAACTCTGGGTTTGGGCATTGCCCCTGGGCTCTTAGCCACAGCACCCTTTCAGTTTTCTGGTGGTTAATTGGAGATGAGTCTCATGGACTTTCCTGCCCGGGCTGGCTTTGAACTGCGATCCTCAGATCTCAGCTTCCTGAGTAGCTAGGAGGATTACAGGCATGAGCCACTGGTGCCCGGCTCCTCCTTTGTTTTTTGTTACCAGAGTTTAAGCTCAGGCTTGCTTGAATGGCTGGCACTCCATCACTTGAGCCATGCTTCCAGATTTTTTGCTATTTTGGAGCTAGTCTTATGCTTCAAACCGCGATCCTTTTGAGTGGCTAGGTTTGGCAGGCGTGACCCACTGGCACTGGCTCCCTCTCCAGTTCTTGAGGCCCATCCATCCTGAAAAGGCGAGTGTCGAGCCTTCTGAAGAACAGCCAGGCTGGGGCTCGGTGGCCCAGCTCCGGGATGGAGCTGTGGGCTGGGTGGGGCAGCTGTGCGTGGGCAGGAGTCAGGACCGGCAGCCTCCTCTCCCTAGGCTCCTATAACCCCATGACGCTGGGCCTGTTCACCATCGTGTACTTCTTCCTGGCCTGCTGGACCTACGGCCTCACTGTGTCTGCTGGGGTCTTCATCCCGTCCCTGCTCATCGGCGCTGCTTGGGGTCGGCTCTTTGGCATCTCTCTGTCTTACCTGACGGGGGCAGCGGTGAGTCGGGGAAGTCTGCTGGGGACCACATCCCTGAAGTGCAGCTCTTCCCACACGCTCCACAAACATGCGTGCAGGGAGGGGCCTGCTGTGTGTCCCAGGCTGGCCTTGAACTCATAGCATCCTTCCTCAGCCTCCCAGGCACTGGGGTCACAAGTGTGCACCACCATTCCTTGCTCAGTTTTTTGTTGTTGTGTTTTGGTTTTGGTTTTTTGGGTTTTTTTTGTCGTTGGTCATGGGGCCTGAACTCTGGGCCTGGGCGCTGTCCCTGAGCTCTTCAGCTCAAGGCTAGCGCTCTACCACTTGAGCCACAGCGCCCACTTTGGCTTTTTCTGTTTATGTGGTGCTGAGAATTGAACCCAGGATCTCATGCATGCGAGACAAGTGCTGTACCACTGAGCCACCTTCCCAGCCCGCTCAGTTTTTTGTTTTTTGTTTGTTTTTTTTGGGGGGGTCTGATTGTGGGGCCTGAACTCTGGACCTGAGCGCTGTCCCTCAGCTCTTCAGCTCAAGGCTAGCGCTCTACCACTTGAGCCACAGCACCACTTCCGGCTTTTTTTCTTTTTGCTTATGTAGTGCTGAGGAATTGAACCCAGGGCCTCAGGCATGCAAGGCAAGCGCTCTACCACTGAGCCACCTTCCCAGCCCCCCCCACCCCCCCCCGCTCAGTTTTTTTTTGTTTTTTTGGGGGGGGTCTGGTTGTGGGGCCTGAACTCTGGGCCTGGACGCTGTCCCTCAGCTCTTCAGCTCAAGGCTAGTGCTCTACCACTTGAGCCACAGCACCACTTCCGGCTTTTTTCTTTTTGCTTATGTGGTGCTGAGGAATCGAACCCAGGGCTCTGAGCATGCAAGGCAAGTGCTCTACCACTGAGCCACCTTCCCAGCCCCCCCCCCCCCCCGCTCAGTTTTTGTGTGTGCGCGTGCCAGTCCAGGTGTCCTCAGTGCTGCCTCCTGGTGGCTTGGGCAGGGCTGCCACCTCATGCCGTCATTCCTGTGTTACCTCCTGCAGATCTGGGCAGACCCTGGCAAGTACGCCCTGATGGGAGCTGCTGCCCAGCTCGGTAAGTCCTGGTTCTCACCACTGCAGAGGTGAGAGGGCAGGGCACCTGCAGAGAGGTGAGAGGGCAGGGCACCTGCTGAGAGGTGAGAGGGCAAGGGCACCTGCAGAGAGGTGAGAGGGCAGGGCACCTGCAGAGAGGTGAGAGGGCAGGGGCACCTGCAGAGAGGTGAGAGGGCAGGGGCACCTTCAGAGAGGTGAGAGGGAAAGGGCACCTGCAGAGAGGTGAGAGGGCAGGGCACCTGCAGAGAGGTGAGAGGGCAGGGCACCTGCTGAGAGGTGAGAGGGCAGGGCATCTGCAGAGAGGTGAGAGGGCAGGGGCACCTGCAGAGAGGTGAGAGGGCAAGGGCACCTGCAGAGAGGTGAGAGGGCAGGGCACCGCCCCCCCAGGCGGGAGTCCGTCAAAGTGAGCAGAACAGGGCCGGGGATCCCAGGCGGCCGTGTTCCTCTTCCCCACGGCCAGCCAATAGCCTTCAGCCAGGCAGTCACGGGCCTCTCGTGCATGGTGAGGCCTGCGGCCACTCCCGCAGGTGGGATCGTGAGGATGACCCTGAGCCTGACCGTCATCATGATGGAGGCCACCAGCAACGTGACCTACGGCTTTCCCATCATGCTGGTGCTGATGACCGCCAAGATCGTGGGCGATGTCTTCATCGAGGTGTGCAGAGCGGGAAGCCTGTTGGCCCCTTCACCCCACACGTTGGCCCCAGCCGGGGGTCGTGGGTCCTCCGGGCTCTGGGGGCCTGTGGCAGCCCTGTGCAGCCACCCAGATGCCCTTCCAGATGCCCTGGGGGCGCGGCCACGCCTCACCTGCCGCCCCTTCCTCAGGGCCTGTACGACATGCACATCCAGCTGCAGAGCGTGCCCTTCCTGCACTGGGAGGCTCCGGTCACCTCCCACTCACTCACCGCCAGGTACTGCCAGCAGCCTCCCCGCACCCAGGCTGGAGGGCCGGGTCTGAGGCTGCAGCTTGGGGCGGGGGAGGGTCGTGCTGGCTGCAGGTAGAGGGTAGGCAGGGAGGAGGCTGCGGGCCTGTGAGCATCACTGCTCAGTCCCTGCTGGGCTCCTGGTGCTAAAGCCAGCAGCATGGGGAGGGGGGTGTTCTGGGGACCGCTGTTTCCTAGTGTGGCAGCGCCATGGCCCCAGCGCCTGTGCCCGCTGAGACGCGTGGATGGCGGCGCGGCGGTGACGGGCGCCGGGGTCCTGGCAGGGAGGTGATGAGCACCCCTGTGACGTGCCTGCGGAGGAGGGAGAAGGTCGGTGTCATCGTGGACGTCCTCAGTGACACGGCCTCCAACCACAACGGCTTCCCCGTGGTGGAAGACACGGACGACACCCAGGTACCAGGCAGGAGAGCTTGTGCTGAGCGGGCCGCCCCGCTCGCCCGCCCCGCTCGCCCGCCCCGCTCGCCCGCCCCGCTCGCTCGCCCCGCTCACCCCGCTCGCCCACCCCGCTCGCCCGCCCCGCTCGCTCGCCCGCCCCGCTCCGCTCCGGTCTGCGGAAGGGAGCCCCGCAGCCGGCACGCGCTGTCCAGTGCCCCAGCCTGACTGCTGGGCGCTGTGGCCTCCGTGAACACAGCCTCACTGTGCCCCTCACTAGGCCCAGCCTGTGGGATGCCCTGGACATGGGAGTGGTGGCTGGGAGGGCTGGGGACACCCGTGTCTCTGTGTCAGGTTCACCAGACTGAGTAGGAACTAATTCACTGCAAGCCACTCAGGTGGCTCTCAGGGACCAGAGGATCGACTGCGGTCCTGACACTGGCATCCCGCTGCCTCTGACCCTTCCTCCCCCACAGCCAGCCAGGCTCCAGGGCTTGATCCTGCGTTCCCAGCTCATTGTCCTTCTGAAGCACAAGGTGGGCCTGCTTGGTCGGGGCAGGGGAGGGCCTGGCCTTCCCACGGGCCCTGACCACCGCTGCCCACAGGTGTTTGTAGAGAGGTCCAACATGGGCCTGGTGCAGCGCCGGCTGAGGCTGAAGGACTTCCGTGATGCCTATCCACGCTTCCCCCCGATCCAGTCCATCCACGTGTCCCAGGATGAGCGCGAGTGCTCCATGGACCTGTCCGAGTTCATGAACCCCTCCCCTTACACTGTGCCCCAGGTATTCAGCCCCTCCCTATACCGAGCCCCGGGTACCCACCTGTGGGGCGGAGCAGGCCATTGCCCTTTGGCAGTCTGCAAGGACCCGCCATGTGCCCAGAAGGCATCGGGGCAGGACCTGGGGGTGGGGGTGCTGTGGCCCTTGGGAGCAGTGCTTTGGAGAGGGTTAAGGCCTCAGAGAGGCCTGGTGGGGAGGGGGACACCTCCTCTTACCCACCTGGAGCTGTGGGGATCCCATCCTCCCCTGGGGTACGCATGCAGGCTGAGTACCACACCCACCTTGCAGGAAGCGTCTCTCCCTCGGGTGTTCAAGCTGTTCCGGGCTCTGGGCCTGAGGCACCTGGTGGTCGTGGACAATCACAATCAGGTAAGGCTGGTGGTCCATGTTCCACGTGGAGTGCCCTGGGACCCTGGCTCCACAAGGGCTCTGACTTGATGTTGCTCCTGCAGGTGGTCGGGCTGGTGACCAGGAAGGACCTGGCCAGGTACCGCCTGGGGAAGGGCGGCCTGGAAGAACTCTCGCTGGCCCAGACGTGAGGCCTGGACCCTGGTGGGCAGCGGCAGCCCGGCCCCTTTGTGCTCTGTCCTGGGGTCCCTGGTCTCTTGGCCAAAGCCTTACTTCCTGGGCAGCACAGCAGCAGGATCGAGCAGCCCCATCTCGGGTCTAGCTGGCCTGTGAGCCTGCCTTTCTTCATGGACGCGTGGTTTACATCCTTAGTACTTGCCCTGTGCCTGGCCCCTTGGCACCCCGCCACCCCCGTTCCTTTCCTCCCAGCTGTGTCTCTGCTGCTGGCTCCCCAGAGGCCGGCGGAGGGGCAGAGCGCGAGGCAGGCGAGCCGTGCCCCTGCTGCTGCTGCTGCTGCTGCTGCTGCTGCTGCTGCTGTGGGACCCACACGCCAGCCACACTGCCCTCACCACCAGAAGCCTCACAGCCGGGGCTCAAGGATGCCACACTGCTCCATGGGGAGCCCCGGGTGGCCCAGGTCCCACCTGACTTAGGTGATCCCAGGCCCTGAAGACAGGAAGATGGGGCCTGTGCCAGGGGCTGGGGCCCTAAGGGTCCCCGCGGGCCTGAGGCTTGCATTTGAAGACAGCCGGGAAGACAGGTTCTCAGCACGGGGGCCGCGGTGTCAGCAGTGGCTCACTTCCGGCTACAGTGGCCACCAAGTGCGCACCACTGGGGTGATCTGTGGCCTAGCACAGAGTGGCGCTAGTCTGGTGGCATGGGCCGAGCTAGCCAGGCCTGGCCAGATAGTGTTCCTCGGGTCTCTTTTATGACCATGTGAGAAAATAAGTCGGCTGGCGCCATCCCTTTCCCTGCCTGGGGCCTAGAGGTCAGGGCACTGAGCAAGGTGGCACCGGGCGACGGGCCTCCTGTGATGCCCGCGCAGTGCTCTGTGGGCAGGGGCCCGCACTCAAGGAACGGCAGCCGCCTGTGGGCCCGGCCTTGCTCCCAGGAACTCGCTGCAGACCCTGTTCTCCAGCGCCCAGGCCGGCCCCCTCCCCAGGGAGGCCCAGCCGTCCCACAGCTGCAGGACCAGGTGTTGTCTGAGCCCTCGTGGGGGGGGGAGGGGGTCCGCGAAGCCTCTGCGTGGGAAGGGAAGGGACTGGGCAGGGCCTCAGACGATTGGTACCAAAAAAGCACGTGCAATCCTGTTCATAGTTTTATGTCAGTTACATGTTGAGATGATATTTTGGATATACTAGGTAAATAAAAGGAACTACCAAAACTCACTCGACCGTCTCCTGTCTCAGTGGCTTCTGGAACAGCTGAAGTCCCCAAGCTGCCGTGGCTGTGTGGCCACCCCTGCTTTCGGGGAGGGGGGCGCGGCCGGCCCTCGTCTCCCTGCTCCAGGTCTGGGCCCCCAGGACCTGGGTGGCTCCTGGGGTCCCCTGCCTGCGCAGACAGCAGCCAGGGCTCGGGGACGGCCTTTGCCAGACACTGCAGTACCCTCAGCCGCGCAGACGCTGGCAGTTGTGGAAGTACACTGGCAGGTCAGGGGAGAGCTCAGGTTCCACTGGCAGTTGGGCCATGAAGTCATAAGGTTCTGGTGAGGAAAGGAAGGTTCCAGAATAACCCTGCTGCCAGGTTGTACCCACCTCCCTTGGGATTCTCGGAGGAGGCCAGGTGTGAGGCCAGGAATCGCGCGCCTCACTGCTTCGAGGCCCTTGCCCCCCCTGCTGACCCGCTCCCGACCCCCAGCGCCCCAGCCATCCTACCAGCCCCCCAGGGGCCCGACTCCCCACCCGGCCTCCCCTGCCGCTTCCCCCGGCCCAGCCCTTATCCTCTCCAGAGGCCCCCAGCCTTCTGCCTGACTTCGCTCCTGCCTCCGGCCACTCCCCGCCTGCCTCGGCCTGGTCTCTAAGGACAGCCACAGGCACTGGGCCCCAGGCCAGGCCTGCAGGTAGGGGCTTCTGGTGGTAACGTCAGGCGAGCCGGGATGGACAGGGTCCATGGGACAACTCTGCTTCTGGACCCCCACAGACAGCTAGCAGATGGGAGCCCTGTCTTGTTCCTGCTGGCCACCTGTGCGTTCTCAGGGCCCTAGACTTTGCTGAGCCAAACCCCTGCCCAGCCCAGGCCAGACTAAGAGAAGACACCCAGAGGTTGGGGTGTGACCCTTGCAGTTTGGTTCCCGTTACAGCGATCGGGCGTACCCCGAGAGCCCGCTCCTGAGAGCTTACAGAGCTGGCTGGCAGCATGCTGTCGGGGATGTCGCCCCCGACACAGCCGAGCACTGTGGCGCTGGAGGACCTGGAGCTGCTCCTGGCAGAAGCCCTGACCAGCCCCGAGCCCTTGAGCCTGCAAGAGACTCCGGAGAGGTACGAGCGCAGCCACGGGGCACCCAGCTCCTCCACCCCCAAGCCGGAAGCTTCCAACTACAAAGGGCAGCTGGAGCAGTGGTGAGCTGCCTGCGGGGCTGAGGCGGGCCGAGTGGGACTCCCTGCCCCCACCCCCGCCCCAGGACAGACACAGCTGAGCCCGCCCGCTCTGGCCAGCGTGGCGGACCTGCAGGCCGACGTGGCCTGCCTGCGAGGACACAAAGAGCGCTGCGAACATGTCACGCTGGGCCTGCTTCGGGAGCTGCTGCAGGTGCGCACACGCCTGCATCTGCAGACCTCAGCGGTGCAGCAGCTGCAGCAGAAGGCACAGCAGATGGCCCTGGCCCCGGAGAAGGAGGCGCTGGAGGTGAGCCTGGGGCAGTAGCCACAGCCCCCTGCCCTCCACAGTGCACGGCTGTCCAACCACAACGCATGGCCCCTTCCCTGGGCACGGGGACAGCTTCTCCCTGGACCCTGAGTCCAGCTGGGTCATTGATGCCAGGGTGCACAGCACCCCAGGCCTTTAACACTGCCCCCCAGCACACACTTCCTTGTGCTGCAGGAACTCGGGAGGCAACAAGCCAGCCTGCTCAGCTCCATGCCCTCTTCTTTGCAGTCCCCTGGGTCCCAGAAGGAGAACCAGATGCAGGTCCTGGAGAAAAGGTACCCCCCCCCCTCCTCTAGAGGTATGGGCTTAGTGGGAAGTGGGGGCCACGAGCCCTGGGGTGCCCAGTCAGCTGTCTTCCTGCACGTGGCCCACCTTCTGCCCTGGGTCTTCCCCAGGCTGCCCTGGGAGGCAGCGGGGAGGCTAGCCGGGGAGGCTGTGCCACCTGCCCTGAGCCTGGCAGAGGTGACTCCTTCTGTGCCAGGCTGGTGGAGGTCCGGGAAGCCTTGATGCAGATCCAGAGGACTCAGGCTCTGCAGAACTCGGAGAGGAAGGGTGTGGAGCAGGAGATGAACCTCAGGTGAGCCGGGCCTCCCCACACTGGCCCTGAGCCACCCGCCTGGTGTACGTGTCTGGGCATGGCTGATCTAGCCACGGATGGAGTCCTACCCCGCTGCTCAGCACCCCCAGAGCATGCCCATCATCAGTACTGCGCTTGTGGGGCCGTCTGTGGAGCCACAAGGCTTGTCCCGTCCTCAGTCTGCTTGGCATTGCCATGTGTTACCCAAGTGGTTTGTGTTTCCCAGCCCGTCTGCTTCCCTGGGGCTGGTATGAGTCTCCACCGTCCCTAGACTAACGCAGCTCACGGACTTGCTGAGGCAAGAGGAACAGAGCCGAGAAGTGGCCTGTGACGCCCTGCAGAAGAGTCAGAAGGACACCAGCCAGAAGGTGGACCGCGAGGTGGCCAAGCTGCAGGTACCATGAGGGGGGGGCCGCTGCCGGGGGGCCGCTGCCGTGGCCGCCTCCCTCTCCCAGTTCAAGCCGCTCCAACCAGGTCAGAAAAAGGGATATCTGCTCTCTGAGCCCCTTCCACAGCCATGTTTGGCCTCAGCCTTTCCCTCCGGGTGGGTGATAAGTTCTGAGCCACCAGCTTCCTCCCACTGGTGATCCCGAGGAGGGGCCTGCTGTACGGCGTGGGGCAGGGGACAGGGCCCACACATCTGCAGCCCAGCTCCTCACGGGGCCAGGCCAGGAACTCCCAGCCGCTCCCACATAGTTCTGCTGCCAGAGCTGGTGGTGTCCGCTCACTGCCCACTGGGAAATCAACATATGGGCTCTCCTAAGAGGGCAGGGGTGTGGAGCTGAAGTTCCTGATGTGCTGGGTGTAGGCCCTGCCTGCTTTTTCTCTGAGCACAGGGGTGTGGAAGGGCTCTCTAGGACCAGGGGTCAGCACATGATGACACAGTGACTGTTTTTGTAAATAAAGTTTTATTGGCACAGAGCCATGAACATTTAGAAATTATTTACCTTGGGGCTGTAGTGGTAAAAATGGGAGGTAAAGGCTTTAAGAGAGACCTTTGAAAACCTGAAGCATTTGTAGTCTGGCTGCTGACCCTGCTCAAAGGCACTCCAATATTTTTATGGGCAGGAATGTCAGCAGGTGCTCAGATGGAGGGAGAGCCCATTTGCTCATGGCCCACACTCAGCACCTGGCTGTGGAAAAGAGGTCTGGAGAGAGAGAGTTTATGTTATGGAGACGTAAAGAATATGGAATGGACACAGAAGATACGGGATGGAGGCCCCCAAGCTTGTAGACCCTCTGGGGGCCCCAGAGGTGGAGGCTGTCATGCTCCAAGGAAGTTCTGTCTGTGGGCCATCTCTGACCCGCTTCCCTGCCTGAGGCCAAAGCTCACCATGTGAATTGTGGCCATCCCGCAGCCTTCCGAGGGCATCTGGAGGCTGATACACGCCCAGGATCTCTAGACCTCAGGGTGTCCTGACCTTCAGGCCCTTCCTGACTCCCAAGCTGGGTCCTCTGGGGAGTGGGGACTGTGGCCGCTGCCCCCCGCCCTTCTTGACCTGAATGTGGTGGGCCTAGCGCCACTGGGCCCAGGAACGTTGGGGGGCCAGGCAGGCTGTCCCGCGGGGAGGCTGCAGGTGACCATGTGCCTGCCTCCCCAGGTCCTGGTGACCAAGCGTGGGGAGGAGATGAGCCTCCGCTTCCTCAAGAGGGAGGCAAAGCTGTGCGGCTTTCTGCAGAAGAGTTTCCTGACCCTGGAGCAGGTGGGGACTGGGCTGGACGCCGGGAGGGGTCCCGGCTGGGATGGCCCCTTGCTGCCCACCTGGCAGGGGCACAGGCTCGTTCTCTGTCCCTGCAGAGAATGAAGACTTTGGAGACCATGAGGCTGAAGGCGGAGAACAGCTTGCGAGAAGAGCTAGAGGTCCGCTGGCAGAAGCTTCTGGAATTGACTAAGGAGCACATGAAGACCGTGCGGGCTCAGCGTCAGGTAGGCCCGAGCTGACAGCTGGGCGGACAGGTGCTGGAACTCAGAGCCATCTTTTTTTTTTTTTTTCGGTCGGTTGTGGGGCTTGAACTCTGGGCCTGGGCGCTGTCCCTCAGCTCTTCAGCTCAAGGCAAGCGCTCTACCGCATGAGCCACAGCGCCACTTCTGGTTTTCTGGTGGTTTATTGGAGATCAGAGTCTCACGGACTTTCCTGCCCTGGCTGGCTTTGAACCGTGATCCTCAGGTCTCATCCTTCTGAGTAGCTGGGATGACAGGCGTGAACCACAGGCACCCAGCTATCAGGGCCATCTTTGTCGCAGGAGGAAGAAGGCCACTTGCTGGGCCAGTGCCAGGGCCTGGACGCAGCCGTGGTCCAACTCACCACATTTGTGCGGCAGAATCAGCTGTCACTGAGCCGTGTCCTGCTGGCTGAGCAGAAGGCCCGGTGGGTGTGGCCTGCAGGGCCACCCAGGCCCATCTGCAGGGGCTTGCTGGGGCTCTCCAAGGCTCAGCCCTGCTGCCTGCCCCTCTCTCCCCCCAGCTCACCCGCTGGCCATATGGGTGCAGATTGGTGGGTCTGTGGCACAGACCCTTCCCTGTCCATCCTGTCCCTCCCTCTTTGGAGAGTGCAGCCCCCCCCCCATTGGTGGCAGCACCTGTGTCTACGCCCCACCCTCTAGTCTGTGGGATCTCATGGGAGGCTCCAGAGCTGGTGGCTGGGCCCCTCCTCCCCGGTGGGACTGGGGTCAAGCCTCGGCTGAGGGACACTCTTGGTGACAGGGAGGCCATGGTGAGCTTGGAGGAGAGCCAGGCTGGGGAGCTGGCGTCCTACATTCAGGAGAATCTGGAGGCTGTGCAGCTAGCTGGCAAGCTGGCCCAGCAGGAGACGCAGAGCGCACTGGAGCTGGTAAGGGGCCAGCAGAGACTTCCGTAAAGCCAGACGCGGGCACCCGGCCGGGACCTCCTCCACCCCTTCCCTCCCCCTACAGCTCCAAGAGAAGAGCCAGGCGCTGGAGGGCCTGGTGGCCGACATGGCCCGGCAACTGAAGGACCTGAGTGATCACTGCCTGGCCTTGAGCTGGAGGCTGGACCTGCAGGAGCAGACATTGGGCATGAAGCTATCCCAGGTGAGCTCTCCAGACAGATGGGCCCAGGGCGGAGGCCTGACCCGCGCTGGCCTCCCCTGGCCGGCACTGTCACAGGCAGTGGCCCCTGGCTAGTTGCCCAGGACCCACTGCTGACGCTGCAGCGCCTGGCGCCACAGCTGTGGCTTTCCACCATCCTGGGGGTGGGCCGCCGGCTGGGGAGGCAGCTCCAGCTCCTGGCATCCTGGCATTGTTTTCTGTACTGGTACTAGGGCTCGAACTCAACCTTGAACCCTCACTCGCTTTTCCAGCTGAGTGGCACGCTACCTCTTGAGCCACGTTCCAGCTTTCTCCTGGCTAACTGGAGATGAGAATTTCTGGGAATCATCTCCTTAGACTGCCTCCAAATTGTAACTCTCAGATCTCGGTTTCCTGAGCAGCTGGGGTGATAGGCGTGAGCCACTGGTGCCTCTGGCCGTTCACTCCTTAAGGTGTGCCATTCAGTGACTCGTTGATCCACAGAGCTGTGCATCTAGTCAGTGCTGGAACTTTCCCATAATCCCAGATGGAAGCCCCCTGGCCCAATGCCGCCCTCCCTGGCCCCTCAGCGCCTGGACGAGATGAGCTTCCTTCCTGTCTCTGAGCGGCCTGCTGTGGAGAGGAGACTTCTCGCAGAGGAGTCATGCAGTGTCCCCGGCTTCTCTCCCTGAGCCTGTCTTGGTGGCACGGGTCTGCCGTGCTCCTCCGGCTGGCCCTGCGGCCCTTCTGCGCACACGTGGAGTCAGAACAGCTCCAGCCTCGGACCCTGGCAAAGGGGTTGGGTCCTTCTCAGCCGGGCTACCCTGCCTGGAGGGGCCTGGGGCTTCCTTCTTCCTTGGCCTTGCTGGCTTGTCCGTTTGTGTCTGGCCAGGCTGCCCCAGGCTGTCCCAGGGTATAGGTCTGTGCACAAGTGTGCTGGCAGTCACAGGTGGACTTGGGCTCTGGTCTCCCCTTCCCTCCCCCCTCCCGTCCACGCGTCTGTCCAGCCACACGCTCTGGACTCCAGCTTTGACCTCACATCTGGATCCTAGGCGAAGACGGAGTGGGAATGTGCAGAGAGGAAGTCTCAGGAGGACCTGGCCCTGGGGCTGAAGGAAGCGGTAGCGCAGCTGCGGGCCGTGCAGGAGCAGGTGGACGACTTCTCCCAGAAGGTGGGTGCCATCTCCCTTCTCCCCGTGTCTGCCCCAGGCTGGGTCTGGAGGCAACCTGAGTCTCGCCCACTCTGCGTTTCAGATAGAAGGCGTCTCGGAGGAGTGTGCCTTCCGCAAGAGTGATGCCGACCTGAAGGTCTCCGTGGAGAGCAAGGCCAGGTGGGAGCCCAGTGCACCGGCTCTTCCGTCCACACGCCTCCCTGCCCCTCCCCACCCCCGCCGCCCCCACCTCTGCCACAGACCCCCTGGAGAGCGGCAGGGCCGAGCCCCTCAAGCTCCTTAAGCCTGTGATGGCCAGAGGAATCCCCGCCCCGCCCACGCCGTCCTCTGGCTGCCCCCAGGGTGCCCCACAGCCAGCCCCCGCCCCCACAGAAAGGCCGCGATGGGCCTCGTGCGGCAGGAGCTGGCCTCGCTGCAGTCATCCATGCAGCTGCTCAAGGAGGACCACCCCGGGCGGAAGATCGCTGAGATCCAGGGCAACCTGGCCACGGTACCCCTCAGCCTGGTCGGCCTGGGCGGGGCCCCTGGGCACCGCGGGCTGCTCAGGAACAGGCTCTGTTCAGTTTCAGAAGCAAGTGCTAAAGCTGGAGGATAGCATCCAAGCTAACAAGACCATCCAGAACCTGAAGTTTAATACAGAGACCAAGCTGGTGAGCACCCCCCAGTCCCTCGGTCCCTCGGGTCCCAGCCCGGCCCGAGTCCTGCCAACTCCACGGCCTGCTGTCCACCTGGAGGCCGCCCAGCACCGCTGCCCCCCGCGGGAGATGACTCCCCTCCCCCCGCTCGCTGCCCGTGTGTCCTCCTCCCTCCCCGCCCCCCGCGGCTCTGGGAGCACTCGCACCCTGTGCCCGCAGCGCGAGGAGGAGCTGGCAAGCCTGCGGGAGACGGTGCTGCTCCTGTGGAGTGGGGCGGGGCCCTGGCCGCTGACGCTGGGCAGCAAGCGCATGCTGATGTCCCTGGTGAGGCAGCGGTTCTTCGTCAAGGACGTGGCGCCCGGCGAGCTGGTCTCTGTGAACCGCTGGGGCGTGTACCAGGCTCTGAGGTGGGCAGCAGGGCGCCCGGCGTCCCGGGATGGCGGCCGCCCCGCGCCAGGCGGGCGGGGCTGCATGAGCCGTGTCTGCACGCAGGTGGCTGCAGTGGAAGGCTGTCTTCATGAACCTGCTGGCCCAGCGCAGGCCAGGTGCCATCTCCCGCCAAAAGCCTGTGTCCCAGCTGCCGTCTCTGTCCCCTTCCCAGAAATAAAAGCACAGTGCTTGTCCCCGTCAGAGCCAGTCCCCTGACGCCTCTGGGACAGCCTCCCACGGGCTCTGCGGCTGACAGGGAGTCCCTGGACCGTCCCCCGGGACCTTCCTGCCCTGCCCAGCATCGGGGCCCCACGCCCCAGGGGGCCAGGGCTCCGGCAGGTGTGCACAGAGGCGCCCAGTCCCGCACCTGGCAGGGCAGGCGGGTGCTATGGGTCTCGACTTAGGCCCATCTGGGGTGTCTCCAGCTCTGCGTAGCACCCCTCCCCCTTCCAGCCCAGGGAAGCGGCTTCTCCCCACGGGTCTGGGGAGGGGCTGGGCCTGTGCGCAGCCCTGGCGTGCCAGGCCGGCCCTGCCGAGGGAGGGGTGCCTCCCCAGCAGGTCTCCCCGCCCGCCCTGGAAGCCGCGGTTCCCACCCGAGTCCCCGCTCCCGTGGGGAGCTGTGGAGATGGCTGCGCACAGTGGGAGCTGTGGGGGTCAGCGTCAGGTGGACTGGATGTGCGCATTCCCGCTCTCCCCCGGCTCCCAGAGGGGGTGGGGGAATGGGCACCCTGGGAAGGGCCCCTCCTCTGCTAGGCCTCGGCCAGCTGAGCCGCGTCCAGAGCCCGGGCGCCCTGGCTGTGCAGCTCCTGCTCAGCCTCCACTGACCAGCTGGCCAGCAGGTCACTGAAGTCCGGTGTGCCGGGGTGGAGCAGGCCCAGGGGGTTGGGCTCTGGCTCCTTCCAGAAGGAGGGGGGCAGCCTCCTCTGGGTCATGGGGGTGATGTGGCCATACTTGCGCTCCAGTCTCAGCCTGCGGCCGGAGTTCTGCCGCAGCCCATAGTCAAAGAGCTCGGCCAGGGGCCCCAGTGGCGAGGCCCCCCCGCTGCCGAGGCCCGGCCGGTGTGCCTGCCCCTCAGACGTCTCGGGGGGACAGAGCCCCGGCTCCGCGGCCTCCTCGTGCTCCAGAGGCCCGGCCTGGGCCAGGCGCGCCAGGTCCGCGTAGTAGAGCTCCCGGGCGGAGTGGCTGGCGGGCGGGCTGTGCGCGGACGTGTCGCGGGCGTCTGGGTCCTGCCCCCCACCCTTCCGGCCGAAGTACCTCTGGATGTCACCGCTGATGAGTTCCGAGAAGCGCAGCAGCTGCAGCGGCGTCTCAGGGCTGCCGGGACCCTGGGGGGCCACCCCTGAGCTCGGGGGGGGCTGGCAGCAGGCCTGTGCCCCCTCCACCTGCAGATCCTCCTCCTCCTCCTCCTCCTCCTCCTCCTCCTCCTCCTCCTCTTCCTCCTTCTCTTCCTCCTCCTCCTCCTCAGAAGTTTCTGGGGGTTCCAGGTCCAAGGACAGGAAGGGTTGGTGGGATGGCGGCAGCAGCCGGAAGTCACAGAGAGGCCGTATCACGCCCGCGGCCATCTCCTCCCGACCTGAGCTGCCTGGGCGTCTGGGCGGTGGGCACTGCTGGGAGGTGGAGAGGGACGGGTTATGGCAGGCCTGGCCGTGCCCTGTGCACTCGATGCCCCTAAGAAGGCCACCCCAGCTGGGTGCTGGTGGCTCACGCCTGTAATCCTAGCTACTCAGGAGGCTGAGATCTGAGGATCGAGGTTCAAAGCCAGCCCGGGCAGGAGAGACCGTGAGACTCCTATCTCCAATAAACCACCAGAAAAACCGGAAGTGGCGCTGTAGCTCAAGTGGTAGAGCGCTCACCTTGATCTGAAGAGCTGAGGGACAGCGCCCAGGCCCAGAGTTCAAGCCCCACGGCCGACAAAAAAAAAAAAAAAAGAAGGCCACCCGCCCCCCCGCTCCCTGGAGCCCCTGCCCTGCGGAGCTTAGGGAGACATGGCTCAGCAGCAAAGAGGTGGGCAGACCGGTGGGCACACGGCCGGCCCCTGTGTGCCAGGCTGGGGGGCAGGACAGGGCTGCCCACTGGTGCAGTGCCTGCCTGGGGTCGGGGGCTCCCCTCAGGGCCCAGGGAGCAAGATGCCCGTCGGAGCCCTCAAACCACCGAGAACCGTGCAGGAGGGAGAGGTCCCGGGGCCCCCTGCCCAGAGCTGAGGCGGGGGGGGGCGTCTACCCCCGGCCCAGGGCTGCCTGGGTGGGCGGAGGGTGCTCCCTGCCCCTCCAACAAGCTCCAGGGCTTGGGGAGCTCTGTTCCTAGCTGAGTCTGGTCTTGAACTCGCTCCCTTCTTCCCCCACCTTCTGAGTGCTGGGGTCACGGGTACACACCACACCCAGCTAGGCTCTGGTGTTACCCAACATCTGACCTCCCGGGGAGGCGAGGACTCCAGAGCAGCCCAACCCGCACCTCTCGCTCAGTCGGGGGGATCCCAAGGCAGGACCCCAGCGTGAACAGAGAGCCAGGGGCCTCTGTGCAGACCCAGGAAGGCCCAGTGGAAGCAGTTGGGCCTGGAGCTTGATGGGGGGGGGGGGGTCGCTGGGAAAGTGGCCAGCAGGACAAATGCCACCACGTCCCTCCCCAGGCTGGAGCTGAGTGGGTCCCCCCAAAAGCAGAAAGGCAGGGAGCAGGCACTCAGAGTAGCCTCTCTGAGAGACCTGTGGTGTAGGGTGCGCTTGTGCAGGTCTCCTGGGGTCTGGCTGACCCAGGCAGGCCCCTCCTGGGGCCTGAGGCTCTGGCATGGAGTGTGGGTGAGCTTGGAGCCGCCCCTGCCTGCTCCCGCCTGGCCCGGCCACTCCGAGGTCCTCTCCTGCTGGGTTCCCTTGGTGTAGGACCTTTCTGGGAACCCTAGCACTGGCCGTCAGGATGGTCACTCCTGGAGCAGGGCCTCCCAAGGGAGAGGTCCAGCAAGACCCAGCGGGTGCAGAGACCCCGCCCCGCCAGGCAGCTGCCCCCCAGCCCTCCCCACAGCCTCGCCCAGCTCCTACCTGATGGGGGCTGCAGCTCCTGCGCACGGGCCCGCCTCTACCTGGGCGCAAGCATTTATAGCCGGGCTCCGGGGCTGCCTGGGGCCGGCAAATATTTGGTGACGGCATTGTCCTCGCAGACTGGGCAAATAGAGCCCGTTTGCTTTAGCGCCCGGCAACCGGGGCCCCGCGATGGGGACAGTGCCTGCAGACCGGCCGGGCCCCGGCCTGCCGGGGGACCGTGGAGTGTTTGCCTGGCCCCAGCTGGCCCACACCTTGGGCCCGAGGACTCTTATCTCTGCTGCTGATTGGGCCTGGTCCAGGCCTTGCCAAATAGGCGGAAAATTAAATTTCATGCTATTTTGAGTTCTGGAGTGCACCTCTCCAGAAGACATCCTGTCCGCACAGCACGGGCTGTAAACAGAGCCGCCAGGGCGCTGGGCGGGGGGCGGGGGGGGGGGACGGAGCTGCCTGGACCCTGACCAGAGGGACAGAGTGTGGGAAGGGGCCGTGTCCAGGCCCAGGGCACGGAGCTTGTGTAGGTAGTGCCTGGAACCCCTGCTCACCCCCCTCGGCCCTTGGGGACGGCCGTGGTCATCTTTGCCAGCCCAGGCAGGGCTGCTGCCCCACCCAGCTGCCACCTGGCTCTTCCAGAGCCACGGGTGTGGGCAGCCGGCCTGGTTAACCCAGGGCTGAGGTGGCCCCTCCTCCCTGGCGTCCGGCCCGCCTCAGTGGACTTCCCGGGGTCCTGCCACGTGGGGCCGTGTGAGGATCCGGGATGGTCACAGGCAGGGACTGCAGGCGGCAGAGATATGCACGCCCTCACTCTGGAGGGTCCCGAGGGTTTGAGGATCTGGTCCTGCTCTCCCATGCCGGTGGCCATTGGCCACCCACGGTTCTTGGACTTGTGACCGTATGTCCCTGTCCCCACACTGTCCTTGTGTGTCAGCATCCCCGGTCCTCAAAGGATGCCTGCTGGGCGGGGGTGTGGGGGGCACAACAAATCCACCCACCCCAGCCCCACCACTTGTGTCTGGAGTGACCCTGGGTCTACGCAAGCTCAGCTCCGTGGCTCTCAGCATTCTGCACTGGGTCCAGCCGTCCCGGCATGCCGTGACACCCTCCCGGGCCTGGGCCCCATTTCTGCCTCCACGGCTCCCAACCTCTGGCTCAGGCGTGTGGACGCCAGACTGGGGCTCGAGCTGTGAATTGTACAGGGGCTGCTTTGACTCCTGAATCCAAAGGGACTTGCCCTGTCCTGGCCGTGGGCAGCCTAGCCTCAGCCTCAGCGTCCTCGGCTCTGGCCTGGTGCATCAGGACGCCCAGGACTGGGCTCCAGACATCTGTTCTGCAAGTGAGGACACACACAGGTCTTACCTCCTGTAGGCTCAGAGGCCTTCAGGCCTTGGGGCCTGGATGCCCCCTTCCCTACCTGCCAGGACCCCAGAAATGGTCCCTAGAGTGGAGGAGGCCACAGCAATGCCTGGCTGGAGGCACAGTGCCCCCTGCTGTTTGGTGTAGGAAAGGGCAGAAGACGAAGGTGGAGTCCACGCTGGCAGCCCTCCAGAGGTGCAGAGGTGCGGCGGCGCTGTGGCACACCTTGCCTCTGCGGGGAGAAGGGGGGGCACCCAGGGCCTCAGGAGGGGCCTGAAGGACCTGTGTGTCCCACCCTGACCAGAGTCAGGACAGGCAGGGGCTGAGGCTGGGGTCACAGCCATCTGCTTGTGAGGCCCAGCCCTGGGTGGTGGGGAGCCCGGGCTGAGGTGAGTGGCTGGGACACAGCCCTGCCCTCAAGCAGGTCCCTCCTGCCTTAGAAACCTCCGGAGGGGCTCCCGGCGGAGGGCAGGGCCCGCATGCTACGCCACAGCTATGGACTCCTGGTTTCCAGGCGTCTGGATGTCGGCACAGGACCCCTGAATACAGACATAGGCACGGGAGATTAGAGACGGAGCTCGAAGATGCTGCACTGTGTCTTTGAAGGTGAAGAAGCCATAAGCCAAGGGATGCTGGGGCTTCCAAAAAGCCAACTGACCTGCCAACACCTGAATTCCAGGCCTTTGTGTCATCTTAGATCATGACCTCCAGAGCCGAGTGTCATTTAAGCCACTCAGCTGTGGCCATCCGTTTCAGCACAAGGGAAAAGTCATAGCTGGAGGCTTGGCTGGAGGTGGAGCTGGGCAGACAGGTCAGGTCTCGTGAAGGGCTGGGAAATACGGAGCAGGAGATGGAGGGTGCCTATGCATGTGTCCCTGGAAAGCCTAAAGCGGGAATCACTCCTGCCAGCAAGGGCATGGGTGGACATACCCCCTGGGACTGCTCCCCCATCCCGGCTTTGACCCTACCCCCTACTCCTGCAATGACCAAAGGCCTCTTGTGCTTGCTGGAAGCTGTCCCTTCCCCCGACTGCCAGACCCATTGTTTGTCCTGCAGAATCGTGGTGGTGGTTCCTGCCTGAAAAGAGATGAGAGAGGAAAAACCCAGCCTGGGATGGAAAATTCTAGAGTAGGGAAGGAACCAGAGTGGCTGTGTGCCTGGGAAGCGAGCCTGGTCAGAGCTGAAGGAGGCAGTGGGGAGGGTCCACCTCCAGGGTGAGCTGAGGGGCACTGATGGGGACGGCCCCGAGCAATTTCCAAAGCCTGCCTGGGGCCTCGTGCAGGGGTGGGCGACGCGGCCCCTTGTCTGAGTTTTAAGCTCAGGAACACCAGGCGTCCACCAGGTTGTTTCTGTTTTTCTGTTGTTTTTATTTGGTCCGTCGTGGGGCCTGAACTCTGGGCCTGGGTGCTGTCCCTCAGCTCTTCAGCTCAAGGCTAGCGCTCTACCACTTGAGCCACAGCGCCACTTCCAGCTTTTTTTCTTTTTGCTTATGTGGTGTTGAGGAATCGAACCCAGGGCCTCATGCATGCAAGGCAAGCGCTCTACCACTGAGCCACCTTCCCAGCCCCTTTCTCTGGGTTTTGTTTCTGGTGAGGTTAGGTAGGGACAGCGACTGGAGAGGGACAATGGCTTGGCAAAGATGCGCACTCATGGAGTCAATGCCTGCTCGTGTCTACCAGGGTTGGGTCGGGGGCCAGGGTCTGCCGCGTGGTGTCCCTGAGCCCCCAGCACCCATCTGGGCTCCCGGCTGGGGCTCAAGCATCTATCCCAGCATCTGCTCCCAGCCGGTCTCCCACCTCAGGCTGGGGCGCTCGGAGCGCTGCCCACCGCCCGCCAGCCTCCAGCTCTCAGGCCCTGAAGGATGGCTCTGCGGCCCTGCCCCCCCCCCATATTGATCTTCCTGGGGAAAATCAATAGCTCCAATATGTCAGCTCTCAAGTGGCATGACAATAAATTACCCTGCCATTAAGCACACAGGGCGCGGCCTCCCCACCCCATTAGCGGGACATTAGGCCTCCCGTGAAATTTCTGTGTGTGCTTTGCGATAATGAGCGCTCAGGTGTTGGTCTATGTCCGGGGGAGGGGCGCGGGCGGGGGGCGGGCAGGGCCTCCCAGCCGGGGATCTGCTTCAGGGGAGGGTGTGCGGGACGCAGGGTGACGGCATGGGCTTGCTCGGGTGCGTGGCCGGCGGGTCGCGGGGCCCGCGGGCCCCCCACGGCCGGGCGACCGCAGACGGCGGAGGTTCGGTCCAGAGCCCAGGCCCGGGGGGGGGCTGCCTGGCCACGCCCGCCCGCGCCACCGCGCGTGGTCTCAGGGCCGCCCTGTCGTCCCGGCACGTGTGGCCCCTCCGGGCCGGGCGGGCTGGCCGTCGGAGGCCGGGGTCCCGCGGCTGTCCGGGGGTCCGTCCCCGGCGCCGGCAGGTCGGGCTCAGGCCGCCGTCATTTGGCGCGGGTCACTTAGGGTGGTGTTTGGTAGGAAGCGTCGTCCTCTAACCACAAACACCGGCCACCGCCACCACGAAGGCCCGCGGTGGCCGCCGTCCACGCTCCGTCCCTCCAGCCACCCCCCCCCCCCCCCCGCCGAACTACAGACGCGACTTCCGGCCCCCAGGCTCGGGCCTGCTGCGCGAGGAACTACATTTCCCGGTATGCCCCGCGCCCCCAGGGGTCCTGACAGCACGGAAAAGCCCGCCCGAGGATGTGCGTCATTTCCGCCGCGCCGCCGGGCTCACGTTCTGTAGTCGTGAGCGGAGGCCCGGGATGACGTCCCTTCCGCTCTTGTGCGACGGAAGTGACGCGTGGCGCCGAGCGCCGGGCCGAGGTCGCGATGAGCGGCGCCTTGCGTGTCCCCGCGGCCGGGTGAGGGCCGGGCGGGCGCGGCGGGCGCGGCGGGCGCGGGCGCACGCGCACGCTCACTGCTCTCTCTCTTCCAGGGCCGTGCGGGCGCGCTGGGCTCGAAGCCTGCACCCGCCGCCCGGCGGCAGCGGCCCGCCGCCCCGGCCTCCGGCGCAGGGGCCCGCGGGGGAAGACCCCAGCCGCCCCTTCCCGTTCGCACCCAGCGGCGCCCACCCGTTCCGCTGGACGGTGCTGCACTCGTTGCGGGAGAAGCGGCAGCGTTCCGGGAGGAAGGTGCTGCCCGTCACCTTCTCCCTCCTGGCGGTGGTCGTCTGGTGCTACCTGAGGGAGGAGGGCGGCGCGGACCGGCGGTGGAGGAGGGCGCTGCGCGGAGAGGCGCCCGCGCCCGGCCCCGGCGCGGAGCAGCTCGCGGCTCCGGCCGCCCGCGTGGCGGGGAGCTGACACGGTCCGGGAAGGAGGCGGGCCGCCGCCCCTCGCCTTGAAAGGCGGCTCCGGCGGCTCCTATCCCGGTTAAGCACGGGCCGTCCGCTCCGAAGGACTCGCCGCTGACACGCGCGCAGGCCGGGCAGAAAGTCAGCATCTCGGACCCTTCTCTTGCCTGACGCGGATAGCCAGGGTTACGTCCAAGACTTCAGCTCCACAGACGTTTGGCCTGCGCTGTATGCCGTTGGATTCGTGGTCTTCCTACAACCTAATCGTGTATCCGACGCTGTTCTGGTGACACAAGTAGCACAGGGCCGTTTTGTGGGTCATTTACTGTATGAGACAAAATAGCTGGCAGCAGTGTTTATAAGGTGGCACCATGTGTGTAGCTAATAACCTGTGGGTATTAGTTTTACATATTAACATCATAGTGTGACAACACCAAAGCCAGGTTAAGGTGATTCTTTTTTCTCTTATTTTCCTCCCATGTAATTAAAAAGATGGCTAGATGGTTTTTCTTACTTAAATAGGAACTTAAATGCGCTGGGTGTTGGGGGCTCACTCTGTAATCCTATTAAGAAGGCTCTCAAGTGGTAGAATGCCAGCCTTAAGTAGAAAGCGAGGGAGCGTGCCAAGGCTCTTGAGTTCAACACCAGTATGGGCACAAAAGTAAAATTAAAAACAAATTGTGGATTCTAAATAGTGCTAAAGTATTTCTTTGCATGAAGGGCACTGTTTTGGATTACCTACATGATATTTTTTTCAGGTACTAAGGGGAAAAATGCTTGCTAATTCTGAATTTTAAAAGAAAATTGAGTAAAAGGGAACTTTTATTTAAACAAACTTAAGGAAATGAGTTTTTTTGTTTTCTGACGCACATGTGTGAGAGGTCTGTAAGCTGCCCTGGCTGTGGTAAACGTTGCCTTCTAAAGGCCTTTCTCCAAACATGCTCCAAGGGTTCAGCACACTTTCCAAAACTAGGAGAGAAGTAGGGTGGAGACAAGTATGTTTATGTGTTCAAGAGATTTGAAAAGACCGATTGACCTAGTTCCTGGAGTTGCAGAGCTGAGGTTGTTTTAGGGGGCAGTCTTTAAAACCAGTGCTTGCTTTTGCTTTCACTGGCTCCTGAAGAGGGTAAAAAAAAACACAGCCAGGCACCCATGGCTCATGCCTGTAATCCTAGCTACTCGGGAGGCTGAGATCTGAGGGTCATAGTTTGAAGCCAGGCAGGGCAGGAAAGTCCTTAAAACTCATCTCCAATTAACCACCAGAAAACCAGAAGTGGAGCTGTGGCTCTACCCTTGAGAAAAAGAACTGGGGGACAGTGCCCAGGCCCCACCCTTCACATTCTGCTTGATTTACTTGGATACTTTTTATTTAATGGTGATCCAGTATTTTGAACTCCAGTGCTGCTGTTGGCTGTGCTAAGCAGGCATTCTACCACTTGGATCACATCCCCAGCCCAGGACATACTCTTTCACTGGTGGTGTCCTAGTACATGTGTGCACTTCCAGCGCTTGGAAACTGAAGCGTGATGATCTGGAGGGTCCAAGCCAGCCTGGACTATAGAGAGAGAGAGAGAGCAGGAGCGCGCAAGGCCCTGTCAAATCAAAGGATATTTCACCTTTTTAATTTTTTTTAAATTTATTTTTACTTGAAGATGTAATGTTTACAGAGGCAGTAGTCCCTTTAGACTGTGAATGAATGAAATCATTCATCCTTATCAGCCAGTGATAGTTCTCATTTTTCTCTATTGATATTTCAAAAAATTATCTATACCTGTAATCCTAGCTGCTCTGGAGGCTGAGCCAGCTCAGGCAGGAAAATCCCTGAGACTCTTATCTACCAATCAACCACCAGGAAACTGCTATTGGTGCTGTGGCTCTCCCGCCCCCACGCGCCCAGCCCCTGCCCCATGTCCCGGGATCTGCGCCCCCCTTCCCAGGGATCCGCGGCCCGCCCTCCCCCCGTCCCAGGCTCCTCGCCCCGCCCCCCCAGTCCCAGGCTCCGCGCCCCGCCTCCGCCGCTCCCCCGCGCGGCGGCGCACACCTCGCTCGCACGCTCGGCGATCCGCCTGTATTACGAGGCTTTAATTTTAGACCTCGGGCTGGAAGAGGCCGGCGTGCGCGCGCGCGGCGCGCCCCCGCGTGTGCGGGCCGGAGCTCGGCGCCGGGGGCGGGCGGGCCGCGCGTGCCCTGCGTGTCCGGGCCCCGGGGCCGCCGGGGGCGTGGCCGGGGGCGTGGCCGGCGCGGCGGGGGGCGCGGGGGGCTCCGCGCGGGGGGAGATCCGGGGGCGGGGGCGGCGCATGCGCGCTGCATTGTTTTGACTGAAAATGCCGTCGGTTTCGAAAGCGGCGGCGGCGGCGGCGGCGGCGCTGAGCGGGTCCCCCCCGCAGACCGAGAAGCCGACCCACTACAGGTCAGTGTCCGGCCGCCCCGGACCCGCCGCGGCCCGCGCGGCCCGGCGCGGGGGGTGGGCGGCCCCGCCTGAGGTCGCTGGGCGCCGCCCGGGGCCCGGCAGCCCGGGGTTTGGGTGCTGCGCGCCTCTCCGGGCACCTGGAGGCCGCGCCCGGGGGTGGGCGTCGGGGCCGCGCCGGGGTCCGGGGAGACGCGCGACCGTGTGGGCGCGGGCCGGCGCCCCGCGGCCGGGGCTCCGGGGTGGGGGGCTGGAGGCCGGGCCTGGCGCCCGCGGCGCCTGGCGGAGGTCGGGGGTCGCGCGTGCCCCGGGGCCTCGCCCTGAGGCCTGTCTGGAACCGAAGGGGGGCACCGAGCCCGGGGTCGGAACGGCGCCGGGGTCCAGCCGATGCGCCCGGGGTCGGGGTCGCGCCCGGGGTCCAGCCGATGCGCCCGGGGTCGGGGTCGCGCCCGGGGTCCAGCCGATGCGCCCGGGGTCGGGGTCGCGCCCGGGGTTAGCACCGCGCCCGGGGTCCAGCCGATGCGCCCGGAGTCGGGGTCGTGCCCGGGGTCCAGCCGATGCGCCGGAGTCGGGGTCGTGCCCGGGGTCCAGCCGGTGCGCCGGGGTCGGGGTCGCGCCCTATGCGGTCATCCGGGCTCCGTCCCGACGGGCGGAGGCGGGGTCCGTGGGTGCATCCGGGTCTTCCGGGCTCCGGGTGGGCACGCACCGGGGACCCGCCCCGCCCATGAGTCCCGGGCCGCCCGATGGCGGCGGCGGCGGCGGCGGCGGCGGCGGCGGAAGTACCCGCAACGCTGTTTGTCTTTTTAGGTATCTAAAGGAGTTTAGGACAGAGCAGTGCGCCCTGTTTGTGCAGCACAGGTGCAGCCAGCACAGGCCATTTACCTGTTTCCATTGGCATTTCCTAAATCAGCGTCGGCGCAGACCGCTCCGCAGGCGCGACGGCACCTTCAACTACAGCCCCGACGTGTACTGCGCCAAGTACGACGAGGCCTCCGGGCTCTGCCCCGACGGCGACGAGTGAGTGGGGCTCGGCGAGGGGCGGGGCCGGGCCGGCGAGGGGAGCGGCCGGGGGCGGGGCTCGGCGAGGGGCGGGGCCGGCGAGGGGAGCGGCCGGGGCGAGGGGAGTGGCTGGGGCGAGGGGAGCGGCCGGGGGCGGGGCCGGCGAGGGGCGGGTCCGGCGAGAGGGCGGGGCTCTGCGAGGGGAGTGGCTGGGGCGAGGGGAGCGGCCGGGGGCGGGTCCGGCGAGGGGCGGGGCTCTGCGAGGGGAGTGGCCGGGGGCGGGGCTTGGCGAGGGGGTGGGGCCGGGGCCGGCGAGGGGAGTGGCCGGGGGCGGGACTCGGCGAGGGGAGTAGGCGGGGCTCGGCGAGGGGCGGGGCCGGCGAGGGGAGTGGCTGGGGCGAGGGGAGTGGTCGGGGGCGGGGCTCGGCGAGGGGCAGGGCCGGCGAGGGGAGTGGCTGGGGCGAGGGGAGTGGTCGGGGGCGGGGCTCGGCGAGGGGCGGGGCCGGCGAGGGGCGGGGCCGGCGAGGGGAGTGGCTGGGGCGAGGGGAGTGGTCGGGGGCGGGGCTCGGCGAGGGGCAGGGCCGGCGAGGGAAGCGGCTGAGGGCGGGGCTCGGTGTGGGGGCGGGGCCTGCCTGCGAGGGTACGGCGGGGGCGGGACGGGGCCGGCGAAGGGAGGGGCCAGGGAAGGGAGCGGCCGGGGTGGGAAGGGGCGGGGCCGGGGTCCCCCTGCCAGGTCCCCTTCTCTGCCACCCTCCTCCCTCCCCCGCCCCCGCCCTGTACCTGGGCCGGGCACCGTGAGGCCAGCTGGGGGCCCGCGGGTTGCAGGTCGCTGGCCTGCCTCACCTGTCCGGGCCCTGGCGGTTCTGCCGGGCAGGCTCCTTTGGCTCCGGTTGTGTTTCCCAGGCCGGTGGGCTTCCGCCGATCCTGGGGCTAGGGGTCGGCTGGTGCCGGGCTGCGGAGCCCGCCCCGCCCGCCCGCCCCTCCTGCTGCTCACCCCTGCAGAGTGTCATCTATGTCACACTTGCAAACTTCCAGAAACGAAGCTTTTGTGTACGTTGTGTTTTTAAGCACCAACGGCTTTGCTTTGAAGTCGTTTAGTGCACTGGAGACAGTCTCGCGCACTTCATCTGTCGGGCTGGCTTTGAACCGCCCTCCTCAGGTCCCAGCCTCTGGGTCGCTGAGATGACAGGCGCGGGCCACCGGCGCTGGCTTCCATTTTATTTTTTCTTTGTCGGTGGTGGGGCCTGAACTCCGGGCCTGGGCGCTGTCCCTCAGCTCTTCAGCTCAAGGCGAGCGCTCTACTGCCACCTCCAGATTTCCAGTTTTCTAGTGGTTTCTTGGAGATAAGAATCTCACGGAGCCTGGCATCCGTGGCTCATGCCTGTCATTCTAGCTACTCAGGAGGCTGAGATCTGAGAATCTCGGTTCAAAACCAGCCTGGGCAGGAAAGCCTGTGAAGCTCTTATCTCCAATAAAACCACAAAAAAAACCGGAAATGGTGCTGTGGCTTAAGCAGTAGAGCTGAGGAACAGCGCCCAGGCCCAGAGTTCAGGCCCCATGCCCAACAAAAAAAAAAAATTAGTAATTGGATCATGCAGTTACTACAGACAGGTTCATGGACCGTCTGACTGCACAGTGGTTCATCACTGCGGAACCAGTGAGAGAAGAGCACCTGAGGGTTTGGTTGGGACGCCTGGAAAGCCGTGTGGCCGCAGGCTTTTGCCACTCAGCACAGTGTCCGGCTTCAGGTCTTTGGGCAGCAGTTGGCCAGCTGGCTCCCTCCGGATGCTCTCTCCGCTCATCCCATCCTTCCAACGAGAAGGCTGCCACCAAGCACAGGAGCAGCTGCCGTTCCTCCCAATGAACTATATATTTTGGTTCATGTAGAGTTGCTAGGAAATGGTGAACGGGTAGTTCCTTTTGGCAAGAATGAGGTCTTTTGAACTCATTGGCTCTGTGTGTGTGTGTGTGTGTGCACACGTGCGCGCTGGCACTCAGGGCTTGGGTATTGATTATCCTTTAGCTTTTTCGCTCAAGGCTGCTCTACCACTTGAGCCACAGCTCTACTACCAGTATTTTTTTTTGTTTTTGGTGGTTAATTGGACACGAGAGCCTCATGTACTTTCCTGCCCTGGCTGGTTTTGAACTGAGATCTTTAGATCTCAAGCCTTCTGCGTGGCTAGGATGACAGGGGTGAGCCATCAGGTCCCAGCTCCAAACTCATCATTTTACTTTATTATCTATTACCTGGTTGGACAGAGAGGTTACAATGTCTTAAGTCAGATTAGGGGTCCAGTGCTCAGTGTCAGTGCGCTCCTTCCAGCCCAAGCTGATATTTAAACCATGAACTTACACCGAGCCTTGTTCTGAACTGTTCTTTGGAGGGTCTTGAGCAGGAGGCTGGCACCCTGTCGTTGTTCCCGGTTGTCTCCCTCCCTTCTCCAGGCGGCCCCACCCTTCCTGCCCTTGCCGCTCCCACCTCCCACCCCATCCCCCTCACCACCACCTCCCCCTCACCACCCTGTCCCCCTCGCCACCCCCTCCCCCTCCTATCCTGTCCCCCTCACCACCCCATCCCCCTTACCACCCCGTCCCCCTCCCACCCCATCCCCCTCACCACCACCTCCCCCTCCCACCCCGTCCCCCTCCCCACCCCCTCCCCCTCCTATCCTGTCCCCCTCCCCACCCCATCCCCCTTACCACCCTGTCCCCCTCCCACCCCGCCCCCTCACCACTGGCCTGGCTCTGAGGCCGCCTGGTACACTTTGGTCCGGTGGGCATGCCCTGCCCCAGGTGGGGTTCCGTTGGCCTCCCCGGGTCATGTGGGTGACACCCTGCCCCCATAGGAACGGCGTGCAGCCTGGTGGGCAGCCGGTCCTGGCGTGCGCCTGTGTGCGCTCCGCCCCGGGCCTTCAGGCCCTCTCTTCCAGTCCCTGAGGTCGCAGCTTCCTCTTTCCTATCCGAGGGACAGCTCAGGCTCTGGGAGGCTCGGGCTGAGCCACTGCCCTGCGAGTCGCTTGCCCGTCGCTCTCTGAGGAAGCCGTGGCTGGGCCTGCTGCGTGGCCTTGGCAGGCGATGCCACCGTCTGCACCTCTCAGCCTGGCTCCCACCGCGGTTCTTCCCTAGCCCCTCCAGGCCCGGGCTCTCCCACCCCCAAGCCTCCCCTTCCCCTCTCCTGGTCCCTGGGTTCCCTGGATGCTGGAGGTAGTCACCACGCCTTCTCTGATAATGGCCTGCCAGGAAAGGACGGGCCCGCATGCTGGGCACGGACAGCTTTAGAACTGTTACTACACGTGCCCAAGGCCTGGCTTCCCGCGCAGTCAGTGGTTGTGTTTGTTTCTGTTTTTTCCCTGCTGTATACAACAGGGAGATTTGGTCTCAGTCCTTAGGCAAGGGTCCCAAATTGGGGGTAGGTGCGTGTTTGGTATCATCCTCTTTCCAGCCAGATCGGAAGTCTGCGGCCCGGGTGTGGCGGGGCGGGGCGGGGCGGGGGGGCGCTGAGGGTCAGCCCCCCATCCGAGGGACCCGAGGGAACGCGCCACTTCTCTGCTCCCAGGTGCCCCTACCTGCACCGGACCACTGGGGACACCGAGCGCAAGTACCACCTGCGCTACTATAAGACGGGCACGTGCATCCATGAGACTGACGCCCGGGGCCACTGCGTGAAGAACGGGCTGCACTGCGCCTTCGCGCACGGCCCCCTGGACCTGCGGCCGCCGGTGTGCGACATCCGGTGAGGACACACGGTCCCTGCGGCCCCCAGGGGCGCGGCTCCAATCCCAGCTTGCTGAGACCCAGGGAGATGCATTTCTTCATTCTCTGCCTTGCTCTCCATCTTGGGGTGTGTGGCTGTGTAGCCCAGCCTAGCCTCAGACTCCAGACCCCGCCCCCTCAGCGCTCTGAAGGCTGGGATTACAGGTGTGTGCGCCACACCTGGCCCCCCAGGTGGACCCGCACGTTTCTGAGCAGAGCTAGTTGTGACTCGTGGGGGCTGGGTGAGGACCATCTCTCCCCAGGGCTGCACCCGGGGGTGTCAGGCTGCCGACAGTGTCGGCGCGTGGCGTCCGGGCTGCCCGGGCCTGTGACGGCTGTGTTCTTGCAGGGAGCTACAGGCTCAGGAGGCCTTGCAGAATGGCCAGCTTGGCAGTGGGGATGGTGTGCCGGACCTGCAGCCTGGCGTGCTGGCCAGCCGGGCCATGATCGAGAAGACCCTGGGCGAGGACCCCCGCTGGCAAGGTGAGCCGATGGGGCAGTGGGAGGAGCGCCGCCCGGGGGGACCCGGCCCGGGCGCTGTGGGCGCTTGGACGGCTGGCGTGGGGTGGTGCACGTCCGCGCCCAGGCGTCCCGCCCGCCCTGGCCTGGCTGCGCTGGTGGCCCGTCTCCCTGGGCCTCCACCTGTGTGCGCCCTCTGGTGCCTGGGGCTGGCATGGTGGTGGTGACCAAGGAAGGCGTGGGGGTTTTGTAGGTAGAGAGCACATGCAGAGTTCACGGTGTCCAAGTGAGCAACTCAGCGGCACATTTGAGTGTTGTGCCGCCATCACGTGTCAAGTTCCAGAACTTTCCCGCCACCCCAGATGGAAACCCCATGGCAGCAGCCCACTCCCTGCTTGCTTGCCTCTGTTTGTTTGTTTGTTTTTGGGTCCGGTCTCTGGCCTGAACTCTGGGCCTGGGTGCTGTCCCTCAGCTCTTCAGCTCAAGGCTAGCGCTCTACCACTTGAGCCACAGCGCCACTTCCGGCTTTTTTCTTTTTGCTTATGTGGTGCTGAGGAATCGAACCCAGGGCCTCTGGTATGCAAGGCAAGCGCTCCACCACTGAGCCACCTTCCCAGCCCGCTTGCTTGCCTCTGTCTGTTGGCTTCTGTCCACATCTCTCTGGGTAGTGAAGTTTTAAGAATAGCCTACTCATCCCCAAGGATGCACCGATGGAGCCACAAGCCAATGGTGGCACTCAGGGTCTGCCTGTGCGTGGAGAAAGCACTGAACCAAAACCACGCTCAGCTTGCTTATGATAGCAGTCTTGCTAACTTTTTCCCAGGTTGGTCTTGAACGGTGATTCTCCTGATCTTTACTTCCTGAGTATCTGGGATTGAAGGAGTGCACCACTATGCCCAGCCCTAATTTTTATTGCTTCAGAAGGAAAGCTCAGGGGCTGGGAATGTGGCTCAGTGGCAGAATGCTTGCCTAGCATGCACGAAGCCTTGGGTTCGATTTCTCAGTACCACATACACAGACAAAGCCAGAAGTGGCGCTGTGGCTCAAGTGGTAGAGTGCTAGCCTTGAGCGGAAGCAGTCCAGGGACAGCGCCCAGGTCCTGAGTTCAAGCCCCAGGACTGGCCAAAAGGAAAGGAAATCCCATCCCCATTGGTAGTCTTGCCCTGCCCCCCTCCTCTGCCTCTGTTCCACTTTCGGTATCTGGACGTCCTGTTCTGTACATCTAAGCCTCGTGGCCCCGTGTCCGTGGCTTCTGCTGTGTGTGGCATTCTCGGGGCTGGTCCGCGTGGAGGGAGCTGTTAGCCCGCCGTCTCGTGGCTGGAGTGTCCATCATGTGGTCAGCCATGCTCGCTCACATGTGGATGTGGGTCGGTTGGAGGCCCCGGGGCCAGGCGTCTGCCCCCCTGTTTTGTAGATGCCAGCTTCGTTCTGGGCAGCTACAAGACCGAGCAGTGCCCGAAGCCGCCGCGCCTGTGCCGCCAGGGCTACGCCTGCCCACACTACCACAACAGCCGGGACCGCCGGCGGAAGCCCGGGAGGTTCCAGTACAGGTGGGTGGGTCGGCCCCGGCCCCGCGGCGCTTCTGGAGGCACGGACGCTGCCTCCCACCCGCATCCCGCCCCGAGGGGCGTCGGCCCTGCGGCGTGGCCGGCGCTGGCCCCTGGGCGGGCGCCTTGCCCCGGCCCGGCCCCCGGGCGGCCGTGACCCGCGCTGGTCCTCGCCCCCAGGTCCACACCGTGCCCCAGCGTGAAGCTTGGCGATGAGTGGGGGGAGCCCTCCCGCTGCGATGGCGGGGACGGCTGCCAGTACTGCCACTCCCGCACCGAGCAGCAGTTCCACCCCGAGGTGAGCGCCGCACGTGGGGGGGGCAGGGAGAGCAGGGGGTCCCTGGCGTCGGGCTCCAGGGACGCGGGCGGTGGAGCGGGGAGGAGCGGGACGGCTGCACCTCGCTGGGTGTGGAGCAAGGGCGAGGCGGCGGCAGGAGAGGTCGTCATGGCCGTCTGGTCCGCTGCCGGTGGACTGGCAGCCCCAGGACAGGGGCTTGGTCCCCCCGCCCTTCTCCCAGCCGCCCGCCAGCACAGCCCTCACCTCCGGTTTTCCTTGCTAGATCTACAAGTCAACCAAGTGCAACGACATGCGTCAGACCGGCTTCTGCCCGCGAGGCCCCTTCTGTGCATTCGCACACGCGGAGAGTGAGTCGGCGGTCCCGGGGTGCACACGTGTAGTGCGCGTGGTCTGGGGCCCTCCTTCAGCACGTGTGATTGTTAGAGTCATCCCGAGCAAGCTTTGAGGGCTAGGGAAACGGGATCTTGGCTCCACGGCCCGAGGACCAGGCGTGCTGGCTGCGCTCGGCCCCCTGGGGGAGAGGGGGGTCGGCGCAGGACCCTCCTTTCATACCTGCCATAGACCTGGCGGTGCGGAGCCCAGGGGGCCTCCTGCTTCCAGCCCCCGGGATCCCTGCAGACCTGGGTCCTGTCCTGCTGCCCCACATGCTCACCCGCACCTCGCCCGGGGTGGCCCTGCTGCCCAGGACCCGGGGCGGGGCCCCTGTGGAGGGAGGGGCGTCTCTCAGCCCACCCTGGGGAGGCACCAGAGTCCCTAGAAGTGAGGCCGGCCGGTCTCGGCCTGGTGCTCATTGCAGGTAGTCCTGTCCCCAGGGAGGAGTGTGGCAGCCTCCTCCGCGCACTCCCCCACCCCCCACTTCAGCATTTGGGTTCCAGTTTTTTGGTTTCTTTGGGTTGGTCATAGGGCTTGAACTCAGGGCCTGGGCACTGTCCCTGAGCTTCTTTTGCTCAAGGCCAGCTCTCTACCACTTAAGTCACAGCGCCACGTATGGCTTTTTCTGTGTGTGTGGTGCTGAAGAATCAAACCCAGGGCTTTATGAATATTAGGCAAGCACTCTGCACATTCCTAGACCCACACTCAAATTTACTTTCTAGTCTTTTTATTTTGTGCTAATTCTGGGCTTGAACTCAGGGCCTGAGTGCTGTCTCTTGAGATCTTTGCTCAAGGCTGGTATCCTACCACCTGAGCCACAGCTCTGCTTCTGGCTTTTGGCTGGTTAATTGGCAGTAAGAGTCTCAGAGAGCCTCTTGCCTGGGCTGGCTTGGAACCATGATTCTCAGATCTCAGCTGGAGTGAGACACAGACCTATCCTTCATTTTGACAGTAGTGTGGTTTGAACTCAGGGCTTTGAGCTTGCCAGGCAGGTGCTCTACCACTTGAGACATGCTCCCAGCTCAGCTTTCTACTCTTTACATTTTAAACGTGGACTTTGAGTGTTAAATTCATTCAAGGCTTGAATGTGAAGACCTCACGGAGGCCTTGGTCCATGTGACCATCTTGGCTGGCCACTGTCCCCACAGCAGCATGAACTCCGAGTCCTGACTCTCTAGGGCCTGAAAGACTGGCGTGTTGTCCGCTGCCGGTGGCCCTTAGCGCCCACTTCTCTTTCTTGGCAGAGAGCCTCGGCCTAGGGAGCGAGTGGGGCTGTCGTGACCTGCCCAGCGGTGGCGCCCCGGCCCCCAGCAGTCAGCCCGGACAGGTAAGTAGACGCGCCGGGCCCACGGCAGCCTGAGGCAGGATGGCTGCCTGCTGGTGTTGGGGCTCCTCTCCACAGTCTAGAAGAACCTCAGCGGGCGCTGCAGTGCCGGCCAGTGGGAGGGGACTTGGCCTAGCAGGTGCTTGTCTTCACAGAGCTGGGGGTGCAGAGGTCATCACGGAGCGGCATGGTGTGTGTGACACCCTGTCCTTGGCACTCCAGCACACCGGGCTTTGGCGGAGAGGGGCGTGAGGGCGCAGACAGGCAGCTTCTCGCTCTCGTCTGGAAGTCACGACCTCATTGCTGTCAGCCCCTAGCTGGGCTCCCTGGGTCGTGACTGTGGGGGGTCAAAGTTTAGCTGAATTTTGAAACGGGAACCAACATGCTCATTTGCTTCTAAGAAAGTTCCAGGCACAAGGAAACGCCCCCCAGTCGGCTTGCCCGGGGTGCAGGCCAGTTGTGTCCGGGCTAGTGGGGCCTCTGCCCAGGCCCGTCCAGTCGGCTGGCTAGCGTGGGCTGGTGGGGGTGAAGAGCTGGGCACAGTCCCAGGAGATGCTGCCCTCCTGGGACTTGCTCCTACCCACGGGGTCCTTGGCGTTCCGCATACTGAGACCCCTGCCTTCCCGGGGCCTCCCCTGGGAAATCCGGCAGGGCTGTTCCTGGGGACGCCCACTCTGCACAGCCAGGCTGAGCAGGTGCCTAGGGGCCTCATGGGTGCTTCCCCACCTCGGATCTGGGCCAGGCACCCGAGCAGGACCAAAGGAGGGGCATGTGCATGTCCAGGCCCGGCCCTGTCCAAGGCTCTGCAGGTGCAGGGCAGGCGGTGGGGGCCACGGGCATGCGCGGGCGTGGGTCACCAGGGCTGCGTCCGCACCGAGCTGTTGTGGGACTCTGCAGGAATCAGAGCATTCACGGGTCACAGTTGTAATCCTAGCTACGCGGGAGGGTGAGCTCGGGAGGACCCCAGTTCAAGGCTAGACTGGCCCTAGTCTTGCCAAAAAAATAGTAATTCTTTTCACATTTCCAAACCGTGAGCGGCGCGTTGGCTGTGTGCTGCCGGGCGAGGTCTGCGAGGTCTTCCCAGCCTGAGCAGTTTTTCTGTTGCAGGCCAAGTGGAGAGAGGCGCCCTCGGAAGGCAGTCAGAAGTGCAGCCAGCTGGACGGCAAGCAGGTGGGCCCAGGGGCTGAGGGTTCCTAGTGCCTTTGCTAACCTGTTTGTTTGAACACACTGTGGTTCTTGTTGGCTCTTGGCTCATCCGGCTAATACCGGTTTGGGTTTTTTTGTTTTTCCTAAAAGTATCTTTTTTTTCCTTGTATTCAAGTGTTTCATTGCCTAAAACATTGTGTTCTAGGAAACAACAAACCTCCATAGTTTTCTCTGTGGAAGCTCAGGGTAGCTTCAGCACCCCGCTGTGGTCAGCTGTGACAGCCTCACAGATATTCATTCTCTAAGTCCCGAGGCCATGCAGGGGTGGAGGGGCAGGCAGGTGAGGGGCCCTACTCTCTCTCTCTCTCTCTCTTTTTGGTTGGTTGTGGGTCTTGAACTCTGGGCCTGGGCACTGTTCTTCAGCTCAAGGCGAGCGCTCTACCACTGGAGCCACAGCGTCACTCCCAGCTTTTTCTGTGTATGTGGTGCTGAAGAACCGAACCTCGGGCCTGGTGCATGCGAAGCAAGCACTCGACCACTGAGCCAGCCCGTCATCTCTTTTGTATGGACATGAGTTAGTTGGGTGAGCGCCATCCGAGTGAGCTCATCTTCACCTGATTGTGTCCCCAAGAAGTGGCTCTGGGCACACCTGAGGTCCAGTGGGACTGCCTGTGGACGGGCCTCTGTTCTGTCTGTCAGTCTGTCTTCATGAGCCCTGCCGAGCCTCGGTGTGCTGTGGTTTCATGTTGCCCTCCCAGACAGAGCAGCCCTGGCTTCGCCACTTGGTGCGGGTGTTGGTGTTTTGAGAAGCACCGTTTCCTCCTGACAGTGCTGCTCTACAGATTCAGTGGCAGGGCGTGTTTTGCCTGTGCTACGGGAAAGCAGTGAGCGTGTCCAAGCGTGGTGGGCACGGGGGGGGGGGGGGGGTGGAGGCTGTGGCAGGTGTGAGGCCAGCTTGAGCTACATGTTGAGACCCTGACTGGAAGAGGGGGGAGGGACCCGCCTCAGAGTCCTGATGAGTGGTAAGGTGGGGGCCTGGGGCGCTGGCTCACACCGGCAATCCTACCTGCTGAAGGAGGCTGAGCCGGGAGGACTGGCAGCTTCAAAGCCAGCTCGGGCAGGATAGTCTGCCAGACTCTCTCTCTAGTGAACCTCCAAAATGTTGGACCGGGGGCATGGCTCAATGAGTAGCCTTTGAGCCATGAGCAAGAAAGCTGAGTGAGAGAGCTTGAGGCCTTGAGTTCAAGCCCCCACACCAGCACGTGGGGACGATCAAGATGGTAAATTTTCTCCAAACAAAAAAAATTAAAAACAAATCCGAAGTTCGCAGCGGGAGGTGGCATGGACGGCGACCCCCGCCTGGCGATGGTGCGCTGGTGCCCGCGGGGCTGCGGACAAGGACGGTCCACGGCGCGGTGCGGGGCCGCCGGCCCCCGGCCTGCTCCGGGCCCGCGTCTGCCCGCCCTGGGCGGACGCAGCCGGGGGGAGAAGCCGCGCTGCGGGCCGCCGAGCAGGAGGGGGCTGGGCTCGGGCCGGGGTCCGGAGCAGACCCGGGCACTGGCTCACCTTGTGCGTGTTTCCGGACAGAACCACCTGGCCGTGTTCGCAGTGGTTCAGCCCCGGGCCCCCAGCGCGGGCTCGAGCCCCGGCTCGGGCAGCTCCTCCCCCACCGCCGCGCCGGACGCCGCCGCCGCGGGCAGCACCGTGGAAGCCGTGCTAGGTGAGTCCGCGGCCCCGCCCCAGCCCCGCCCACCCCGGGAGCGCGCGGGGCCGCCGCGGCCGCCGGCCGCCTGGGCGCGTGACCCTCCGGGGGGAGTTAGACGCCCAGAACGTGCGACCCGGGGCCAGGCGGCGCTGTGGGCCCGGAGCTCCCCGCTCCCCCTCCCCGCCCCGGAAGGCGGGCCACCGCGGGGCCTGGCCCGGGAAACCGCACACTGACCCGCGCCCTCACCTGCCAGCCGGGCGCTGCGGTGCGGAGCGGAGCGGGGCCGCCGCGGGCTGCGCGTCTGCGCCGGGTCGGCCGCGCGCTGGGGGCGGAGCTTCCCTGTATGGGCGGGGCGGGCCGCGCGCTGGGGGCGGAGCTTCTCTGTATGGGCGGGGCGGGCCGCGCGCTGGGGGCGGAGCTTCCCTGTATGGGCGGGGCGGGCCGCGCGCTGGGGGCGGAGTTTCTCTGTATGGGCGGGGCGGGCCGCGCGCTGGGGGCGGAGCCTCTGTTCTCTGGGAGGGGCGGGCCACGTGCTGGGGGCGGAGCCTCTATGTGTGGGGGGAGCCGCGCTCTGGGGGCGGAGCCTCTGTTCTTTATATGGGAAAGGCGGGTCGGCTCGCTCTCCACATAGGTGGGTGGGCCCGCGCGCTGGGGGCGGGGTCTCCGTACTCCGCTCGTGGGGCGGGCCCGCGCGCTGGGGCGGGGCCTCCGTACTCCGCACGTGGGGCGGGCCCGCGCGCTGGGGCGGGGCCTCCGTACTCCGCACGTGGGGCGGGTCCGCGCGCTGGGGGCGGGGCCTCCGTACTCCGCACGTGGGGCGGGTCCGCGCGCTGGGGGCGGGGTCTCCGTACTCCGCACGTGGGGCGGGCCCGCGCGCTGGGGGCGGGGCCTCCGTACTCCGCACGTGGGGCGGGCCCGCGCGCTGGGGGCGGGGCCTCCGTACTCCGCACGTGGGGCGGGTCCGCGCGCTGGGGGCGGGGCCTCCGTACTCCGCTCGTGGGGCGGGCCCGCGCGCTGGGGGCGGGGCCTCCGTACTCCGCTCGTGGGGCGGGCCCGCGCGCTGGGGCGGGGCCTCCGTTCTCGCACGTGGGGCGGGCCCGCGCGCTGGGGCGGGGCCTCGGGCGGGGGCGGAGCGCGGGCTGGGTTTGAATCTGCCGCTGAAGCGGGGCGCCGGCCGGCGTGAGTCAGCATTGCGGCGGCGGCGCGGCGACCCCGGGGCGCGGCACCGTGACTCGGTGCGCTGAGCGGCGCGCGCGGGCGTCCCCCTCGCCGGTGCTCCCGGAGCCGGTGAGTGCGGGGCGCGAGGCGCGAGGCGCGAGGCGCGAGGCGCGCACGGCTCCTCCGTGGGACCAGGCCCGGCTCTCCGCCCTCGGGCGGCCGGGAGCTCGGGTTGGGGGCGCGCGTGCTCGGGCTGCGGCGCCGGAGCCGGTAACGGGGTGGGGCGGCTGGGACCCGCGCGCCCCCGGCCTCCCCGCGCCCTCTCACCCGGGACCCGCGCGCCCCCGGCCTCCCCGCGCCCTCTCACCCGGGACCCGCGCGTCCCCGGCCTCCCCGCGCTCTCTCACCCCGGGACCCGCGCGCCCCCGGCCTCCCCGCGCCCCCGGCCTCCCCGCGCTCTCTCACCCCGGGACCCGCGCGCCCCCGGCCTCCCCGCGCTCTCTCACCCCGGGACCCGCGCGCCCCCGGCCTCCCCGCGCCCTCTTACCCCGGGACCCGCGCGCCCCCGGCCTCCCCGCGCCCCCGGCCTCCCCGCGCCCCCGGCCTCCCCGCGCCCTCTTACCCCGGGACCCGCGCGCCCCCGGCCTCCCCGCGCCCCCGGCCTCCCCGCGCCCTCTCACCCCGGGACCCGCGCGCCCCCGGCCTCCCCGCGCCCCCGGCCTCCCCGCGCCCCCGGCCTCCCCGCGCCCTCTCACCCCGGGACCCGCGCGCCCCCGGCCTCCCCGCGCCCCCGGCCTCCCCGCGCCCCCGGCCTCCCCGCGCCCTCTCACCCCGGGACCCGCGCGCCCCCGGCCTCCCCGCGCCCCCGGCCTCCCCGCGCCCTCTCACCCCGGGACCCGCGCGCCCCCGGCCTTTGTGCCGAGTCATGTTGGGCCAGGTGTTGGCTGTCTCCCCAGCTTGTGCCCTTCCCAGTCCCAGGTGCTCCTGGTAGCTGGGTCTGGGGCTACAGCTCAGCCTTCCTGTGTTTACGTAATGAGTCTCAGATTTCTGGTGGTTTTGTTGTTTTGGGTTTGCCCATCCTGGGGCTTGAACTCAGGGCCTGGGCGCTGTCCCTGGTAGAGCTGTCCCAGAGGCGAGCTCTCTACCACTTGAGCCACAGAGCCACTCCCGGTGTCTTCCGTGTATGTGGTGCTGAGGAATGGAACCAGGGCTTCACGACAGGCAGGTACTCCAGCACCCAGCCACACTCTCGGCCCCCAGTGGCTTTTAAAATGTGTTCTTGGTGCTGAGGTGGGCGGCGCTCGGGGCAGCCCGAGGCCCTGGGCCCTAGCTTGGGCCCAGCTGTGTGGGGTGAGGAGGAGGAGCAGCTTCTGGCCTCCAGGAGGCCCCAGGGACATGCTGACCGCTTTGCAGCCACTCACCCTTGCCGACTGCAGCTGAGCTGCAGCAGGAGTCCCGTCCCACCCTGTGGGGTTCACCCCGCTGCCCGGGCACTGGAGTCCCCGTGCTGAGTCAGCGCTGCCCAGGGAAGAGCTGGTTCCCTCTCCCGCCTCCTTCGCTCCTGCCCTAGTTCACGAGTTTCTGGAAGCCTGCCAGAATAAGGCACGGATCGCTCTTACCTGGTTCTCTGGGTACTGAACACCAGGCCCACACGGCCGCGCCCGGTCAGCTCCATCCAGGGCAGGGCAGCCCGCACCACCATTGTGCAGGCTCATTGGCATCCTGCGGGCTGACACAAGTTTTAGGGCCACGCACATCCAGGATTTGAAAGGCTGTTCTCACTCCACAGCAGCCATGGGAGGTGCGGGGCCGGGGAGGGGCCGGCTGGGGCGCTGTGAGGTCTGCACACTACAGCTCATCCTCAGAGGTCGGAGGTCAGAGGTGCTGGCAGAGCCTGACGGTGGCGTGGGCCTTCTGTGGTGTGGAGGGGAAGGCGCTGTGGCACGTGTCCACGTCGGGGAGGTGGCCATTGCTGCGGGCAGGAAGGCGGCCTCAGCATCTGGAGTGGGGTCCCCCCTCCCCCACACCCGGTGCTGCTGGGAGTAAGCGCTGGGCTGTGCGTATGCGAAGCTGCAGGAGGGCACTGGGGCCCCGGGAGCCCCTGCCCACCCACCCAGGAAGACCCGACCACCTGGTCCCTTCATCCTGCTCTGAAGAAATGCGCCCAGCAAGGGCAGTGAGCCAGGAGTGGGTGAGGGGCGGGAGGCCATCCACGGGGGACCGTGGCATCAAAGTGGGACTCGGCATCCGGGGAACGGGGCCTGCCGCTGTGCTGGGCCATGCTGGAGCAGGTCCACGTGGGGTGCACTGTGAGCACCAGGACCGAGCGGCCAGGAGAGAGAGGCTAGCGCAGCGGAGGCTCTGCTTTGCTTTCCCGTGCTTCCCCCGAGTGGACACTGCGGCCGCCGGGGGATTGAGTTTTCAGGCTGCAGCGTCCATGAGACCAGGCTGAGATCACCGCTGCTGGGGAGGCTCACGAGCTGCCCACAGGAGGGCCAGGGCTGCCGTTGAGGGACAAGGCCCCACGGGGAGGCCGGGGGGACCTAGGCCTGTGGGAAGGACCAGCAACAGGCTTGGGAAGCGGGAAGCGGGACCACGCCAAGGGCCTTGGCACCAGGCCGTCTGTCCAGAGGGGAGGACCCGGCCCGGTTTCCCCGGGAGTGTTAGGGAAGACCAGCCCTGGGTGTGGCCTCTGCTTTTTGCTGGTGGAGCCTCTAAGTTCGTCTTCAGCCGTGGGGGTGCCAGGGCCCACAGGCCTGCTGCCCAACCACGGTGCCAGGAGCCACACGCTCGCTGGCCTGCGCCGTGGGAGAGTTGTATGGCTAGTGCTTAACAAATGACAAGGCGTTGGAGAGGCAGCGGGTGCAGTGGGCCTCTGCGGGTGGGCAGCCCTGTGGGGGCTTCGCCTGGCCGCCATGCCGGGTGGGGCCGGGGCGGCGGCCACGCTCTGTCCCCAGCACCCCTCCTGCCCCTGGCTTCAAGCCCGGGCCCCCGGGCTTAGGCTCAGCCTTCTCGGCGGAGGCTCGCTGCGGGTTGAGCGGTACACGGCAATGCGGGCTGCTTATTCTCACAGGTTCTGCCTTAGATCTTCGTCTTAGCGACATAAATATTGCATCCCTAGAGAAAGACCTGGAGGAGCCGGAACGCCGGGACCCAGGACCGCCAGGTGAGTGCTGGGCTGCCGGCTTGCTTCTCCCTCTGGCAGTACGGTGTTCGAGTCAGGCCTGGCTGGCTGCTGCTTTTGCCACACTTGCAGACCTCCTCAGATCTTAGCCACTTCAGGGACCCCCCGGAGCTCTTGGGAGCACCACCCCGGAGGGCCCCTGGCTCGAGCCTAGGCCTCCCTGCTCAGATGCCGCGGGGCTGATCCGCCAAGCCAGGGGTAGGAGCAGGAGCAGCTCTGGGGGCCAGTCTCTCCAGTGCCCTCTGAGCCCCGCCCCGCCCCGCCCCGGGGTCCGCAGGGCAGAGCTCTGGGCAGGTGTTCCTGAAAACGTTTTCAGACTTCAGGCCGAAAGTCCAGGAGTCCCACCTCACATCTGGCCACTTGCCCCCCCACACCAGATAGAGACGCGGCAGAGAGCGGGGAAGGGAGGTTATCCCACGCACCCGAGGGGGACGGTGCCGATGCCGGCCTCGGGTTAAATAGGGAGAGCGGGTAGGAAAGGCGCTGCTCAAACGGCCCCAGCGCATCTCTGCCCGTGCTGTAGAGGAACCCATTTTGCCAGCCGGACAGAACGGGACCAGGCCGTCCGCCGGGGTCCCCTGGACGGCGGGCTGATTCGGGTGACCAGCAGGCATGGCTTGTTTGGGGGGCGGTTTGTTCTCGGGCCCCCGTGCTGAGTGGCTCTTCCTGGAGACGCGGGTGGCTCGGCAGGGGACAGCGGGACGGGTGCGCAGGTGCAGGGGTGTGTGCGCCGCCTGTGCGCCTCCCCTCACGCGGCCCCCTCTGCAGGCGCCAGGTCGCTGGGGGGCTCGGCGCCCGTCACCATCCCCGGCCCCCTGCCCCGCTCGCCGTCCCTGCAGTCCTCCTCCTCGCTGTCCACCTCTCCACTCGGCTCCCTCTCCCAGCCCCTGTCCGGGCCTCTGGTCTCCTCAGCCATGACGCCCCCCCAGCAGCCACCGCTGCCCCTGCCGTCAGAGCCGGGCCCCCTGGGCTCCGCAGCCTCTTCCTACAGCTCCTTAGGTGAGTGCCGGGTGCCCCCCTGCCCCACCCTGGGAGGCTCACCTGACCGCGGCTGGGCCTCTTCCCCTGGAGGCCCTCCCTGACTCTTCCTGCGGCAGCCCCGCTGGACCTGGTTGGGAGAGGCCATTCCTCTGAAGGCGTCTGTCACAATGCACACGCGTTCGCTGTGACAGTCCCTATTGCCTGAGGCACCCCGCTGACCTCTGCCGCCCGGGCCGCCTCCAGCCCGGCTCGCCTCCCGCCAGCTCCCCGCCAACCTTCAGACTAAAACCAGCTCAACAGCTCTCAGTGTTCCATCTTCCCTAGCACCCGTCGAACTTCCATCCACCCTCTCCACTCCTACTCCCCAACAGGGTGCCCTGTCATCCGCTTCGTTCATGCCCACGCATGGCACCCAGGGGCTTCCCCGTGGTGACTCCCGACCTGCCGATACCATGTCACCTCGGCGCCACCTCCTTCCTGTTCTGCGGCTCTGCGGCATGCCTTGCGCGCCGTCCGTCCGGTGCTGCGACGCATTCAGCACTCACCTTCCACGCGGAATGCTCTTTTTTTAAAAAATGCATCAGTCTTCTCTGTAGCAGAACCACTTCAGGGCTTTCAGCACCTTGGGTGTAGAGCCTTCGAGAACTTGTAGCTTTTAGTTTTCTGTTCCAACTCCCCCTCAGGCTTGAATGGCGTTCCTGGGAGCATCTGGGACTTCGTGTCTGGCAGCTTTTCCCCCAGCCCGTCCCCCGTCCTGAACCCAGGGACCATGGCCCCGGCAAACGCCAGTCCCAGCAGCGCCGAGCTGGCCCGGGTCAGGCGGCAGCTGGATGAGGCCAGAAGGAAGATCCGGCGGTGGGAGGAGTCTTGGCGGCAGGTGAAGCAGGTGAGCGGGTGGACAGGCCGCACGTGGGAGGCGTGAGCCGGTGCCCCTCCGCGCCGGCTTCGCCCCTGCATGAACCCTTTGGATTTCAGGCCTGCGACGCGTGGCAGCGAGAGGCCCAGGAGGCCAAGGAGCGCGCCCGGGTGGCAGACAGCGACCGCCAGCTGGCCCTGCGGAGGAAGGAGGAGGTGGAGGCCCAGGTGAAGCGGCTGCAGGAGGAGCTCGAGGGCCTCGGCCTGGTGTCGCCGCTGCCCAGCGACATGGGCAGCGTCCCACTGCCCCAGCTGCATTCCCTGCAGAGCCAGCTGCGCCTGGAGCTGGAAGCTGTGGACGGGGTGAGTCCTGGCCAGGGCAGTGGCAGTTTCTAGGCTGTCTCCCGAGGGGGGGGGGTCTAGCTCCCATTCCCCCTCCTGACAGCGCAGACAGGCCCACAGGCTGCTGCCAGCGTCTTCTGTCAGGCTGGCTTCTGTGCTCTTGTTCTTTCCCTTCCGGCAGTCAGTAGGCTGTGCCTTGTGCAGACGCCGGCTCTGCCCACTGCAAGGGGGTTAGAAGCGTGTGTTGCCGCATGGCTGCCTTTGGGGTGCTCTGAGGAGGTGACAGCCCACAACCTGTCCACTCCTCGCCCCGTCTTTCACATTGGGTCATCCTGCCGGCACCTCTGGGGCGTTTCACAGCCCAGCCTCACACGCACCTGCTGCGGCTGCAGCTGAATCCAGCGCCTCGGTCCTCCCCTGTGGCCTGGTGCTCCGGGAGCACGTTTCCCCCGCCTCTGACTGCCCAGCCCCCACCCGTCTGGCTGGGACCCCTCATCCTTGAGTGCCCCTGGCTTTGCAGATGGCCTCGGACTCTAAGCCCCACCCATTCCTTCCCACAGGTGATCTACCAGCTCCGTGCCAGGCAGTGTGTGGCCTGCCAGGAGCGGGCTCCTGGCACCACTGTGCAGCCCTGTCAGCACCAGGTCCTGTGCGACACATGCGCAGCCTCGGCACCCGAGCGCCCTTACTGCGAGGGCCAGAGCCCGTGGTGACCGGAGCGGGAGCCGACGCTGCCGAGCGCCGTGCACGGCCCAGCGAGCACTGCCGTCCCTCCCTACACTGCTGCCAGGACGTGAGTCTCTTGCCAACCGTGTGCTCACCGGTGGTTCCAAGATGGTTTCAAACACCTTAAAAACAAGATCCCAACCCTGTCCGGGGGGGCTCGTACCTTGAGGTCTGGGCCGCGGATGGGCGCGTGCTGGTCAGCCAGCCTCCCGCGAGGCCAGGCCTTCTCAAAGCACTTTGTAAACCGAGGAATTTAGTTAGACATTTTAAGCTGCTTTCTAGGTTCATGTTTTTCATATGAGGTAACATGAAGCTTTATGTATGTACTGTGAACTTGGAGTTTCCTATCAATTTATTGTTAACTCTTAGTACAGTGAATAGATTTCATATTCTGAAACTACTTACGAAGTGAGAGCATTTATCTAGTAGCCAGGAAGATCTAGGATTTTTACTTTTTCAAATTATTTGCAAACAAATAGTATTTATAAGCAGAGTGATTATTGAAAGACAGAGGTCTTGAATTTTCTGAGGAACTCACTTTCCTAGCGAGCACGTGCACACAGGTAGCAGTTTGTGCTCGTGTCCGGAGCTGGCACGGAGCAGTCTGCACGCATCGCGTAACCTGCGGCCACCTTCTCTAAGTGCCTGTGCCTTGCGTCAGAAGTAAGGGAAGTGACTGGTTTGGCTTTGATTTCTCCTGTGAAGACAATTTGATGCTAACAGAAGGGCCCAGATTCGCATTGGAGAGTCTCGGACATTCACTTTGGAAGCAGCTGTGTTCTGAAGACTTACCTAACAGGCAGTGGTGCTTTGTAACTTCCCAGAGCCATCTGGGCGTGGGGGCGGGGAGGGGGGGAAATGGGCAGACTTAATGGACAATGGGGTGCAGTGGGGCATCAACCTACGCGGACCGCTAAGCAGAGGCCACCACGGCCTGGCCTGGACCCGCAGTACAAGTCCAGTGCAGTGATTTGGGCCCTAGCTGGTCAGGACTGGATGGCCTGGACACCAGGCTTCCCCTCCCCTGCGGCTTTGCCAAAGACTTTTAATAGCATTTTTTAAAGTGCAAAGTGACTAGGTTAACATTTTTATCAATGACCAAACTAGAATGTATTTAATATAGGAGATTTAAAAGCATTTTTAATATGACACAGGTAGAGAATTCTCTATCATTTTAAAGGAAATGAATTCATGACATCCCACAGCTAGTTGTTACTGAAAGCAACTCTTGGTTTTAGTGAATCTTATTTTGTTCTTAATTATATAGTGAATGACTTACTAGCTCACTACCTAGAAACCACGTATTTTTGTGCTATTGTTAATCACTCTTGATTATTTTTATTGGTATTTATGCACTTGTTTCCCATGTGGGCCTCTGGTCTTTTCGGGGACAACAGGACAGTGTTGATTATTGGTATCGTGCCTAGACTTTATCAAGTTAGTGAAGAACAGCTAGGCTCCATCCACACAGGCCAGTTCCTGTGTGGGGTAAGGAGCTCCAGAGCCTGAAGACAGGGAACGGCCAGCACCTACTGACCTGGGGCACGGCTCCTCACCTCCCTTCTGTGGGTCCAGAGCATTCCTGGGCAAGGGGCTGAGGGGAGGAGGCTGGCGGCCCGTGCCAGGCCTGGGCTCAGGAGCCAAGGCTGTGTGTGAGCCCGCCCCACCCTTGTCTTTGTTGCCCATGTGTCTCTGCGGTCGCTGTTCACAGTAGATTAGAGTGGCAGGCTTCTCCAGTGTGGGCACTTCCTGTGGACTTCAGTGCGGTGCGGAAGCCTTGTGGCACACCTGGGTGCGTGTGCATTGAAGGCCTCCTGGTCTCCAAGGCGTGTTTATACTGCATAATCACTTACGTGTGGTCAGCTGTTAACGTTTTGTTTAAATTTTTTACACTATAGCATTTTCGCAATGGTTTACAGAACTCATGGAATTATTTTTATCAGTATGGGACTTCAAATTAAACCTCTCCGTCTTTACTGTGCAGGTCTCCTTTGTGCTCGCGTTGAGGGACGCACTGTCTGGCGCAGAGGCGGTTTCGGCCCGCTGGCCTGCCTGGCCCTCCTCCTCCTCCTCCTCCTCCTCCTCCTCCTCCTCCTCCTCCTCCTCCTCCTCCTCCACGTTGCTCAGGGTCACAGGGCGTTGCCACGCAGCCCAGGGTCACCTCTCAGCTGCTCTGAGAGCCCGTGAGTGGGGAGCCCCTGGCCCAGGTGCTGTTCCAAACGAGATGGTTCTGCCAAAACCCCAGGGAGCAAGTTGGGATTTGCCCCATAGCACTGCATCCCCAAATGCCCGGGGCCCCAACACCAACCTGTGGGCTTTGAGAAGGGGATGCCATGCTGGCTGAGCAGCGAGGTGAGCCTCTGGATCTCCTCGGTCAGCTCCGAGTGGGCCTAGAGTGGGAGTGGTAGGTCAGCGTGGCGCGGCAGGTCAGGCCTCCGTGGCCGGCTGTCCTGACGCCCTACCTTCCTGCACGTTTCCAGACTCTCCAGCCCCACGGCCTTTGGCGCCCCCTCCCGGGCAGGCGAGTTTCCTCCCAGGGCCGTCATGTAGCCAGCATCCTCAAACAGCGCCCTCAGCAGCTTCTTGTAGCCCTAGAGGTGGACGTGGCACGGGAGCAGGGGCAGGGGCAGGGCGTGCGGGTCCCGGCTTCCCCCAGGTGGGCACAGGCTCACCTGGGAGGTGATGAGCTCGTCAGCCAGGTCCTGCGCCAGCTTGTCCCAGCGCCGCTGCAGCGCCTCGGGCAGGGTCGGGTACACTGGGGACAGGGGCGGGTTAGAGGAGCCCCAACTGCCCTGCCCTGCCCTGCCCTGCCCTGCCCTGCCCCGTCTCACCTAGCAATGAATGCGGGTGGCAGACCAAGGGCGTCTCAAAGGTCAGGGCGTAGACACAGGTGCTGGGCTCCGACACGTGGGCCAGCCGGTTGCTCTCTCCACAGGTGAGCTCCACCTGGGGAGGAGGCTTCAGAACGGGCGTGGGTCCAGGCCCTCCCCCGGCCTCTCCCAGCCCTCACCTTGCTCTGGCGGCTCCGGGTGCGACACGAGTCGCCCTCACTCATCCACATGCCGGTGAAGGTGTTGTTGCTGATCTCCCACTCGTGCCAGATGCTGGGATGGGCAGGAGAGCAAGCTGGGGCGGGAGAGCAGAGCCCCGCCCCCACCCAGAACCCCGCCCCCGCCACTCACCCTAGAATCCCGCTGTAGGCGTTCCAGCGGAAGGTCTGCTCATGTTGGGTCACGTTGTGAAATGGGCAGAACTCATACTTGTAGCTGGGGACACGGGAGCATCGAGCCACCCCTGGGCACTGCCACCCCGCCGCGCCCCCCGCCCCCCTTCCCTGTCCCCACCCACACTCACGTGGACTCCACCAGGCTGAAGCACTTGCCAGACAGCCTGAAGAGATGAGCAGGCCCTGGGGAGGAGAGCGCTACTGTGAAAACGCCAACACGCTGCAAGGCCTAGGGGCCACAGACCGAGACATGCCACCTGGGAGGGTAGTGGCCCCCAAAGCCCATGTCTGTCCCCATGGAACCCAGGAGCCACGAGACGCTGCCCGACCCAACCTCCAGGGCCAGTCCTTGTGATGGCCCAGAGCACCGCCAGGCCGGGCCGGTGGGGGCCGGCGCACACAGCAAAACCGGGGAGATGACAGGAAGTGAGGCAAAGCCCCAGGAGAAGAGCAGCAGGTGCCAGTGCGCATGCCCGTCATCATCTTTAGTTAACCATCAAGCAAAAACCCAAAGTAGCTCAGATGGTAGAGTGCCAGCTTAGAGCATGAAAGCTTATGCACAGCACCCAGCCCCAGAGTTCAAGCCCCAGGATCAGAACCCCCAAGACAAAACTAAAAAAATGGAAGAAACCGGGCTGGGAAGGTGGCTTAGTGGTAGAGCGCTTGCCTTGTAATGCATGAGGCCCTGGGTTCGATTCCTCAGCAACACATAAGAAAAAAGCCAGAAGTGGTGCTGTGGCTCAAGTGGTAGAGCGCTAGCCTTGAGCTGAAGAGCTGAGGGACAGCGCCCAGGCCCAGAGTTCAGGCCCCATGACCAACAGAAAAAAAAAAAGAGGTGGCTGGGAAGGTGGCTCAGTGGTAGAGCACTTGCCTTGCATGCTCGAGGCCCTGGGTTCGATTCCTCAGCACCACATAAGAAAAAAGCCGGAAGTGGCGCTGTGGCTCAAGTGGTAGAGTGCTTGCCTTGAGCTGAAGAGCTGAGGGACAGCGCCCAGGCCCAGAGTTCAGGCCCCACGACCGGACCCAAGAAAAAAAAAAGAGGTCTGGGAGGTTGGCTCAGGGGCAGAGTGCTTGCCTCGCATGCATGAGGCCCTGGGTTCAATTCCTCAGCACCACATAAGCAGGGGAAAAAAAAGCCGGAAGTGGTGCTGTGGCTCAAGTGGTAGAGCGCTAGCCTTGAGCTGAAGAGCTGAGGGACAGCACCCAGGCCCAGAGTTCAGGCCCCACAACCGGACCCCAAAAAAAAAAAAAAAAATGGAAGAAACCTCCCAAGAAAAAGCCCAGTTTCACCAGTAAATTCTGCTGACCATCTAAAGCATTTATACCAACCCTTCTTATACTTTCAAAACTTGAAGAGACCACAACCCAGCTCACTCCATGTAGCTCAGCTATCAGCCCAACAGAGACATCGTGGAAACTGACCAACACACTGCATGAACACGGATGCTAAAATCCTAAACAAACTAGACAAGATGGCTCACACCTATAATCCCAGCTATTCAGGAGGCTGGGGATCACAGTTGGAAACCAGCTGGGGAAGGAAAGTCAGTGAGGCATCTCTAGTTAACCAGCAAAAAGCTCTAAGTGTAGGTGTGGCTCAGGTGGTAGATCACATGTTGAAAGTTCTAGCACGTGTGTGTGTGTGTGTGTGTGTGTGTGTGTGTGTGTGTGCGCACACACACAGCATGGCTTAAGTGGTAGAGCATCGACTGCCAGCAAGAAAGCTAAGTGCAAGGCTTTGGGTTTAAGCCCTGGTACCAGCACAACCAAAATCCTCAACACTAATAAACCAGGCTCAAAAATGAGGGCTGGGCCGGGCACCTGTGGCTCATGCCTGTAATCCTAGCTACTCAGGAGGCTGAGATCCGCAGATCACAGTTCAAAGTCAGCTCGGGCAGGAAAGTCTGAGACTCCTATCTCCAATAAACCACTAGAAAACTGGAAGTGGCGCTGTGGCTCAAGCGGTAGAGCACTCACCTTGAGCTGAAGAGCTGAGGGACAGCGCCCAGGACCAGAGTTCAAGCCCCAGGACCAAAAAAAAAAAAAAAAGGCTGGGGATGGGGCTGAAGTGTGGCTCAAGTGGTAACCTGCCTAGCAAGATCAACGGTCCAGGGTTCAAATCCCAGAGAAACAAATGGGGGGGGCGGGCAGCTGAGGCTGTAGTCAGTGGTAGAGGGCTTGACCCCCAGCACTTCTGAATAAAAATCTTAGCAAACCAAACTCAAAAGTAGAAAGGAAAATACTCGGTCAAGTGAGGAATTTTCCCTGAACACAAAGCCAACCAGTATTGATACACCACACTCACAGCATTTGGTAAACCACATCGATGGGATGGAGCGGGGCTGCATGAACCATTTCAACTGAGACAAAGAATAAATTGCCAGCCTGGCACCAATGTCTGTGAGACTTGTATCTCCAACTACCTACACCAAGGAAGCCGGCAATTTATTACCAAAAAAGCTGGGAATGAAGCTATGGCTCAAGTGATAGAGCGTTAGCCTCAAGCAAAAAACCTTAGAGACAGTGCCCAGGCCAAGTTCAAGCCCCAGGATAGTGCGCTCGTGCACACACACACACAGAGTACACTTTCAGAAAGCTGCACTTCACATGCTACGTGCTCACGTTCCACGCCCTCCGACCGTGGGGTGAGGGCATCCTGTGCACATCAGAACGGTCAGCCAGCCAGGCCCCAGCGGGAGTGTGGGGAAGGGACGGGGCAGCTGCTCCTGGGCCATCCTCCTGCTGTTGGAGGCTGGGCCAGGTGCTTGTAGCTTTGGGGGCGCCGGCTCTTCTGAGGAAGTGTACTGGCCTTCCTAGACAGCCCGGCTACAACCTGTCTTGATGTCCTTCTGCTCCCGACACTTGGCGCTGGACTCTTCACCACCAACCCTGCCCACTGGTGGGAGGCAGAACCAGGAGGATCTTTGTAGCAAGAACTCGTCTCAAAATAAGAGGCCAAGCTGGGCACTGGTGGCTCAAGCCTGTCATCCTAGCTACTCAGAAGGCTGAGATCTGAGGATCACAGTTCAAAGCCAGCCCGGGCAGGAAAGTCCATGAGACTCTTACCTCCAATGAACCACCAGAAAACTGGAAGTGGTACTGTGGCTCAAGAAGTAGAGCGCTTGCCTTGAGCTGAAGAGCTGAGGGACAGCGCCCAGGCCCAGAGTTCAAGACCCACAACCCACACACTCACACACACACACACACACAGGCTGAGGATGAAGCTCGGTGATCAGTTCTTGTAGCACTGACTCATTCTGTTACGGTGTACAGGATAGGAACTGCCCAAGCTGCTTCCCTTACAGGTGGCAGAATCAAGACCCCAAGCAGCCGACACCTGGAGGAACGCCTGACCCCCTCCACCCACAGGTGAAGCCAATGCAGGCACCTGGGCAGTGCATGCCCACAGGTGAGCCTGTGCAGAGCCCTTCCCAGTCACTGGGCATACACCCTCCTAGACAAAACCGAGTCGTGGCTCCTTCCGAATGCTCCTAGCTCTCCTTCTGGGGGCAGGGCAGTGTCCCGGGTGCACCAGCCCATCTGCAACGCCTCAGACGCCAGCGGTAAAAAGTGCTGACCTGGCCTGGGAAGGTGGCTCAGTGGTAGAGCGCTTGCCTCGCATACATAAGGCCCTGGGTTCGATTCCTCAGCACCACATAAGCAAAAAAGTCAGAAGTGTGGCTCAAGTGGTAGAGCGCTCGCCTTGAGTTGAAGACGAGGGACAGCGCCCAGGCCCAGAGTTCAGGCCCCACGACCGACAAAAGAAAAAAGAAAAAAAAAGGCGCTGACGGCCTCTCGGGTGTTGACGCGGGGCCTCGGGGCCCCTGGTCCAAGGCGCCCGGGTGGGGCCCGGAACTCACCGGACAGGGGCGACGGCTCCCTCTTGGGCTGGAGGCGGCTGGTCTGGGGCAGGAACGGGTTGTTCAGCCTGGTGGACACGGCGGGTCAGGCCTGCGGGCAGGCGGCTGGGGCCGCGCATGGACCGCCCGCCCGCCCCGTCCCGCCCTGAGCCTCCGGCCGGCCCGAGCCCACCGCCCGCCCGCCCCGTCCCGCCTCGGGCCCACCGCCCGCCCCGGGCCCACCGCCCGCCCCGGGCCACCGCCCGCCCGCCCCGTCCCGCCCTGAGCCTCCGGCCGGCCCGGGCCCACCGCCCGCCCGCCCCGTCCCGCCCCGGGCCACCGCCCACCCGCCCCGTCCCGCCCCGGGCCACCGCCCGCCCGCCCCGGGCCCCGCCGCTCACCCGAACGTGTTGGGCTCCTCCACCACCTTCATCTTCGCGGCTCCGGCCGGCAGGGGCCCTGCGGGGAGCGGGGCGGTGAGACGCGGGTGCGGGGTGAGACGCGGGTGCGGGGTGGGGCGCGGGGCGCGGGGCGGTGAGACGCGGGTGCGGGGTGCGGGGTGCGGGACGCGGGGATGGGGGAGCGGGGCGGTGAGACGCGGGGTGGGGGAGCGGGACGCGGGGTGCGGGAGCGGTGAGACGCGGGGTGGGGGAGCGGGACGCGGGGTGGGGGAGCGGGACGCGGGGTGGGGGAGCGGGGCGGTGAGACGCGGGTGCGGGGTGGGGGTGCGGGACGCGGGGATGGGGGAGCGGGGCGGTGAGACGCGGGGTGGGGGAGCGGGGCGGTGGGACGCGGGGTGGGGGAGCGGGGCGGTGGGACGCGGGGTGGGGGAGCGGTGAGACGCGGGGTGGGGGTGCGGGACGCGGGGTGGGGGTGCGGGACGCGGGGTGGGGGTGCGGGACGCGGGGTGGGGGTGCGGGACGCGGGGTGGGGGAGCGGGGCGCGGGGTGGGGGAGCGGGGCGGTGAGACGCGGGGTGGGGGTGCGGGACGCGGGGTGGGGGAGCGGGGCGGTGAGACGCGGGGTGGGGGAGCGGGGCGCGGGGTGGGGGAGCGGGGCGGTGAGACGCGGGGTGGGGGAGCGGGACGCGGGGTGGGGGAGCGGGGCGGTGAGACGCGGGGTGCGGGTGCGGGACGCGGGGTGGGGGAGCGGGGCGGTGAGACGCGGGGTGGGGGAGCGGGGCGCGGGGTGGGGGAGCGGGGCGGTGAGACGCGGGGTGGGGGAGCGGGACGCGGGGTGGGGGAGCGGGGCGCGGGGTGGGGGAGCGGGGCGGTGGGACGCGGGGTGGGGGAGCGGTGAGACGCGGGGTGGGGGTGCGGGACGCGGGGTGGGGGTGCGGGACGCGGGGTGGGGGTGCGGGACGCGGGGTGGGGGTGCGGGACGCGGGGTGGGGGTGCGGGACGCGGGGTGGGGGTGCGGGACGCGGGGTGGGGGAGCGGGGCGCGGGGTGGGGGAGCGGGGCGGTGAGACGCGGGGTGGGGGTGCGGGACGCGGGGTGGGGGAGCGGGGCGGTGAGACGCGGGGTGGGGGAGCGGGGCGCGGGGTGGGGGAGCGGGGCGGTGAGACGCGGGGTGCGGGTGCGGGACGCGGGGACGCGGGCGCCGAGCCACCGACCGTGCGCCGCCAGCCCGAGCAGCAGCAGCAGCAGCAGCAGCAGGCGCGCTGGCCGCGCCGCCATCGCTCCGGCGCGCGACCCCGTGCCCTCCTCTCAGGTCACGTGGGCGTGGAACCCGGAAGTGGCGTCCGCGGAGCGACGGAAGCCGGGGCGGCGTGCCTGCGCGTGCGGAGCGGTCCGCGCACCGCCGGCCGGGGCTGAGGAGCGGGGCCGGGTCCCCGGCCCGGGACATGGGCCGCCGGAGGGCGTCGCGCGGGCCTGGGGCCGAGGGCGCCCGCGCCCGGCGCCCGCCCGGCCGCTCCCTGGAGGCGCTCGCCGAGGAGGTGGGCGCCGCGCTGCGCGGTGAGCGGGGGCCGGCCCGGGCCGGGGCGGGGCCTGGGAGGGGCGAGGCCCGGAGGTGTGGAGGGGCGGGGCCCGGAGGTGTGGAGGGGCGGGGCCCGGAGGTGTGGAGGGGCGGGCCCCAGAGGTATGGAGGGGCGGGGCCCGGAGGTGTGGAGGGGCGGGGCCCGGAGGTGTGGAGGGGCGGGGCCCGGAGGTGTGGAGGGGCGGGGCCCGGAGGTGTGGAGGGGCGGGCCCCAGAGGTGTGGAGGGGCGGGGCCCCAGAGGTGTGGAGGGGCGGGGCCCGGAGGTGTGGAGGGACGGGGCCCGGAGGTGTGGGTGGGCGGGGCCCGGAGGTGTGGAGGGGCGGGGCCCGGAGGTGTGGAGGGGCGGGGCCCGGAGGTGTGGAGGGGCGGGGCCGGCGGGGGGTCGGCCCGGCCCCGCACTGAGGCCCCGGCGCTCTCCCGTTTCCCGGCGCAGGGTGCGTGGAGCCCGCGGCGGTGGACGCGGGCGGCCCGGGCCCGGCAGCGCTGCCCTGCCCGCTGGCCATGTGGGAGCTGGGCCACTGCGACCCCCGGCGCTGCACGGGCCGCAAGCTGGCCCGCCTGGGCCTGGTGCGCGGCCTGCGCCTGGGCCACAGGTTCGGCGGCCTGGTGCTCAGCCCCGCGGGCGTGCAGTGCGTGTCTCCAGCAGACAGGTAGGCGCGGCCGGCCCCCGGGTCCCTGTCCCCGCCCCCCGGGTCCCTGTCCCCGCCCCCCGGGTCCCTGTGTCCCCGCCCCCCGGGTCCCTGTCCCTGTGTCCCCGCCCCCCGGGTCCCTGTCCCTGTGTCCCCACCCCCCGGGTCCCTGTCCCCCCGTCCCTGTGTCCCCGCCCCCCGAGTCCCTGTGTCCCAGCCCCCCGGGTCCCTGTCCCCCGTCCCTGTGTCCCCGCCCCCCGGGTCCCTGTGTCCCCGCCCTCCGGGTCCCTGTCCCTGTGTCCCCGCCCCCCGGGTCCCTGTCCCCGCCCCCGGGACCCGGGTCCCTGCCCGGGACTCCCCCGCAGGCCCGGTGCGCGCCTGGCCTAGGGCACGGCTTTGGGTACACGTTGTTTGAATGAGCAAGCCAGGAAGCATTGCCTTCAGGCCGGCCGCCGCGGCCTCGGGCGCCCCACGGGCCCTTCGCTGGGGTGTGAGGGCTGGGGAATGGCTGGCTTAGAACCCGTCAGGCCAGGCGCCCAGCACCCCGCCCTCAGGGCACCCCAGGGTCCACCGACGCTGTCCCGCAGGCAGCTGGTGGCCCGGTCTGGGATCGCTGTTATAGACTGCTCGTGGGCCAGACTGGACGAGACGCCCTTGGAGAAGATGCGGGGTGGCCACACGCGGCTGCTGCCCTACCTGGTGGCTGCCAACCCCGTCAACTACGGCCGGCCCTGCAGGCTTTCCTGCGTGGAGGCTTTTGCTGCCACCTTCTGCATTGTGGGTGAGTCCTGGGGGGCCTGGCCTGGTGGTCTCACCGTGCCTCCACCCCTGGCTTTTCCCACGCAGCCCCCGGAGGGGTATGAAGTATTTCAGGGGGCTACCGGGCAGGATGGTTTCAATCCAAGCCCCCAAGTCTCAGTTTATAGAAGAAAGGTGGAACAGCTTTTTCACCCAAGGCGAGCGCGCTACCACTGTGAGCTACAGCTCCACTTCCAGTTTTCTGGTGGTTACTTGGGGATAAGAGTCTCACAGACTTTCCTGCCCCGGCTGGCTTTGAACTGCGATCCTCAGATCTCAGCATCCCAAGTAGCTGGGATGACAGGCGTGAGCCACCGGCGCCCGGCTGTCCTCAGGCACTTCTTGGAGGCCCATATGGAGACTCAGAAGTTGGAATGAGAGAGGAACCCCCGGGGGAGGGGAATTGCTGGGAGGCCGCACCAGCCAGCAGGGTGGTCAGGGTACTCTCCAGAGAGACGCTGACACCCTGGCCTCCTGGCCTCTGCACCAGCAGGGTGGTCAGGGTACTCTCCAGAGAGACGCTGACACCCTGGCCTCCTGGCCTCTGCACCAGCAGGGTGGTCAGGGTACTCTCCAGAGAGACGCTGACACCCTGGCCTCCTGGCCTCTGCACCAGCAGGGTGGTCAGGGTACTCTCCAGAGAGACGCTGACACCCTGGCCTCCTGGCCTCTGCACCAGCAGGGTGGTCAGGGTACTCTCCAGAGAGACGCTGACACCCTGGCCTCCTGGCCTCTGCACCAGCAGGCTTTCCAGATCTTGGTGTCATTTTGCTGCAGAAGTTTAAGTGGGGCAAGGGCTTCTTGGACCTGAACCGCCACCTCCTGGATAAGTACGCTGCCTGCAGTGGTCCGGAGGAGGTAGTGCAGGCAGAACAGGCTTTCCTGGCCAGCGAGAAGGACAGGCCCCCGGAGGAGGAAATCGGTGAGGGCTGCGGTATGGGCCGGAGCTTCTGGGGCACGCACGTGTCTCTGCCCTGGCTCTCTTGGTCACCGTCCTCTCTCTCCATTCAGATCCCTTTGATGTGGATTCAGGTCGAGAGTTTGCAAACCCCAACAGACCTGTGGCCAGCACCCGGTAGGTCCTGGGGACTTTGGGGTTTGTGATAGCACAGCACCAGCATGACTCAGGCCTCTGGCGGAGGGGGCGGGGGGGGGAGGGGGGAGAGGGAGGGATGTGAAGGGAGGGGATGGAGGTCTTAAGACAACCGGGCGGGGGGGGGGGCGGTGAAGGGAGGGGGTGAGGTCTCCTAAGACAACCGGGCGGGACTCGCAGTGCAGGAGGCAAGGTTCTGAGGTCAGTGCCATGGGGAGGGCCATGGACGGGGCAGGGAGGACGCCACGAGGGACACGCACGCGCTCCCTTCCAGACTGCCTACGGAAACAAGTGACAGTGAGGAGTCTGAGGATCAGGGGCCTGGCTCTGAGGATGGAGGCGGCGGCGGCGGCAGCTGCCCAGAGGAGGCGGAGGAGGAGGAGGAGGAGGATGAGGAGGAGGAGGAAGAGGAGGAGGAGGCCGCAGCGGAGGAGGAAGAGGGGGAGGAAGAGGAGGCGGCGGCTGCGGCGGCTCCTGGGGCCCGAGCCCCAGCCCCAGCTTGGAAAGGAATTAAGAAACGGCAAAGAGACTGAAGGTTGCAGACACGACATTGTTGAGGAGAGGACTGTGGAAGTCCAGCGACGGCCGTGGGACATGGGGTGGACAGGCCTGGCAGCACCAGCCCGCTGCAGCCGCCCGCGCCCACAAGGCTGGGCCCCTCTCTGCCGCGGGGGCACGGCTGAGGCCCGCCTCGGGCTCTCCGCAAGCCGCAGGCCTTGGAAGGGCCTCGGGCGCAAGTCTGGGCGGAGGGTCGGGAGCGCTGCCTGCCGGGGTGCACGCCGGGGGCACGGGCTGTGGTGCATGCGCATGTGCGGAGGGCAGCCGAGGGACACCAAGCTCCTTGTCCTGCTCGCAGCCTCTGGGACCCCGGACGGGCCTGGGATGAGCACGCGCGGCCTGCCGCCTCCTGTGAGCCGCGCTTCCGGAGTCGGGGGAGGGGCGGGCTGGGCACTCACACCTCCACTTTCCTTAAAAGTTGGTCACCCAAACCCGAGCCCTGGCCTTCCTGTCTCACCTGGGGGACCGGGTAGAACTTCCTCGAGAGCTGTTCTCGACCCCGTGCCGCGCGCGTGGGCACGAGCGCCATTCAGGTGCACGCCTCCCGGGCACCGCCATTCAGGGCACCGCCATTCAGGGTGCACGCCTCCCGGGCACCGCCATTCAGGGCACCGCCATTCAGGGTGCGCGTCTCCCGGGGGCCGCCATTCAGGGCGCCGCCATTCAGGGCGCCGCCATTCAGGGTGCCGCCATTCAGGGTGCGCGTCTCCTGGGCGCCACCATTACAGGGTGCCGCCATTCAGGGCGCCGCCGCTCGTGTCCTTTCGCCTCCCATGAGCTGCCCACACTTGGAGCGGTGTGCGAGGGGTTCACAGCACGTCACAGCCACGCCAGCATGCAGGGGGGCACCGAGGGACGCGGGGAGCTCAGGGGTCAGCCTCCATGCACTTCTCCAGATCCTTGAGTTTCTTGACAAACTCCTGCGCCTCCTTGTTGTTCCGGCCTTCCAGCATGCGCAGCGCGGACCTCACTGGGGGGACGGGGGGGGGAGGGGGAGGGGGGGGCTGAGGCGGGGCCAGGCCCACGGCGCGCGCGCGCGCACACACACACACACACACACACACACACACACACACACACGGCCTTCCAGCATGCGCAGCGCAGACCTCACTGGGGAGACGGGGGGGGGGGGCTGAGGCGGGGCCAGGCCCACGGCGCGCGCGCACACGCGCACACACACACACACACACACCCTGGCCTCACGGCGGGCAGGGCCCCCAGTGCTTGCTCACCCTGGGCCCGGGGCCGGCGCAGGTGCAGGGTGACGGGCTGGCTGGCCCTCGCGCCCCCTCCGGCCTGAGGCCTCAGGACCCCGCTGACCCCGCTCAGGCTCAGGGCCGCCTCCCCGGCGAAGTCGTTGGTGGACAGCCAGTCATGGTCCATGACGGTGAACAGCACACAGGCCCCGCGGCGCCGGCAGGCCTCCACGGGCACGGAGCTGCGGGCGGGGCGGCCGGTCAGGGGTGTGCCGCTGCCGCGTGGGCGCGGGGCACGGAGCTGCGGGCGGGCGGCCGGTCAGGGGTGTGCTGCTGCCGCATGGGTGCGGGGCACGGAGCTGCGGGCGCCCGGTCAGGGGTGTGCCGCAGCCGCGTGGGCGCGGGGCACGGAGCTGCGGGCGCCCGGTCAGGGGTGTGCTGCAGCCGAGTGGGCGCGGGGCACGGAGCTGCGGGCGGCCGGTCAGGGGTGTGCCGCAGCCGCGTGGGCACGGGGCCGGGCACTCACAAGTGGAAGAGCTCATCGTAGACCGGGTGCAGCGTCCGCGTCTTCACCTGCGTCCTCTGGCTGCGGACCAGCGGGAAGAGGTGTGGCGGGCCCAGCTCCACAATCACAAAGGGGTCACTCAGGCCTGCGGGGTGCTGCCGTGAGCCCCCCGTCCCCCCCCCCGTTCCCCCAGGCCTGCGGGTACAGCCGTGAGCCCCTCCAGGCCTGTGGGGTACAGCCGGGAGCTCCCCCAGGCCTGCGGGTACAGCCGGGAGCCCCCCGCCCCCCGCTGCCCCCCAGGCCTGCGGGGTACAGCCCCCCGCCCCCCGCCGCCCCCCAGGCCTCACCGTTGGTGTCCAGGGGGAGCAGGTCGGCCGCGTGCAGCACCTCCACCGCCAGCCGCTGCTCGGCCGCCTCGTAGTGGCAGCGGACACTCAGGCGGCCAAACCGGTTCTGCTCCAGAGACCGCTGAGAAAGAGGCGGTGAGCAGAGACGCTCGGGCCGGCGCCCGCTCCCGCGGCCGCCGCTGCTCACCTGCTTGAGCTTGTCCAGGTAGAACTGCTCGATGCACTCGCGGGTGGAGCACCTGTGGAGCCGCAGCTCCTCCTCCAGCCTCTGCGGGGAGCCGGGAGCCATGGGTGACGGGGGGGGGGGGGGGGGGGGGGGGGGGAGGGGCGTGCACCTGCGCCGCCGGGAGCCATGGGTGACGGGGAGGGGGGAGGGGCGTGCACCTGCGCCGCCGGGAGCCATGGGTGACGGGGAGGGGGGAGGGGCGTGCACCTGCGCCGCCGGGAGCCATGGGTGACGGGGAGGGGGGAGGGGCGTGCACCTGCGCCGCCGGGAGCCATGGGTGACGGGGAGGGGGGAGGGGCGTGCACCTGCGCCGCCCCATCCAGCTGGCGGGGCCGGGCAGAGCGGGCGGGGCCCTTACCTTGTAGCTTCCGTCCCTCAGGCTCTCCAGGGGCAGGCCCTGGCCCTCTGCGTGGAAGAAACTGACCAGGGCCTGTGGCGGGGAGAGGAGAGGGACATAGGGACGTCAGAGGGCCTGGCTGGCCGGGGGCACGGAGACCACAGCAATACTTGCTCTCAAGAACCAGGACAAAGCCACTTCTCATACCCGGATACCCCAGGAGGCCTGGGAGGAAGCTGGCACCTGAGACCGGGCGGCCGGGGGGGGGTGCCAGGGACTCCTGGGCTCACCTCCAGTGTGAAGTGGAAGCGCCCGTAGAAGTCGGTGGAGACGTCACTGTTGGCACCCAGGGCCTGCAGGACCGCCTGCAGGAGCAGCTCCCACAGCGCCTCCAGCACCCTGTGGGACGCAGCCGTGAGCGCCAGTCCTACTGGGGGCGCCTGCCCGCCCTGCCAGCCCCACCCTGCCAGCCCGTGAGCGCCAGCCCCTGTGAGCACCAGCCCCGCCGGGCACCTGCCCGCCCTGCCAGCGGCTCCGTACCGAGTCAGGTTCTCTTTCACCAGCGAGGCGCTCAGCCGGGCCAGCTTCTCGTCCAGGTACTTCATGAGAGGAGCCACGGCCTGCGGGCAGAGCATGAGGGCAGCTGAGCCCCGCCCCGCCATGGCCCAGCCCGCCCCTCTCCGGGCGCGTCCCCAGCCCAGGGCTCACCTCGTCATTCTGAATGGAGTCGGGGGACAGGCTGATGTGCTGCACGTACTTCCGGATGTCCGCCACCATCTGAGGGGGGCCACGCTTAGCTCAGGGGCGTGGGCCACCAGGACCGGCCGGTGCCCGGGTCCAGCACGCCCCAGCCCCCGGCCGCCCACCTTGGAGGTCAGGTGTGCCGTCACGGTGCGGGCCTCCCGCTGCAGGTCCTCGTCCAGAGCCTGCGTGCAGCCGAGCAGGGCCCGGGGCAGCGCCCCCCGCCACCCCCGAGGCTCCTTCCGGCCACGCCAGGCCCCGCAGAGCCTGCCCCGAAGCCCTGCGCACCGCCTCCACGTTGTTGAGCACCACGCAGAGCTGGGGAGGGGCAGCCAGGCAGCTGGCGGGGCCGTGCGCGTGCCGCCCGCCAGCCCGCCCCGCCAGCCTCCCCGGGGCCCCCCTCACCGGCTGGCTCACCACCTCGCCCGCT